>NC_142140.1:54387500-54710000 GCF_024610735.1 Ursus americanus
TCTTTCTCACTCCGTGATGCTCGCTTCCAAAACCTGCTTTCACTCAGGGAGAAAAACAGGGTGCCAGACAGTGACGGATCACCGGAAAAGGCTGGAGGAAGACACGGAATGAGATGGGCTGGGTCTTCCAGGCTTCCAGGAGGCAGCAGCCCTCTCTGGGGCGTCAGTTTCCTTAAATGCGAGTGACCAGACCATCAGGAGTTGCACTGTGGCCCCGGGGTTGGGGTTGGTGTCCACTAAGCATTGGATAGGTGATAGTATTACACAGTGTGAGAGACAACACAGATTGCTGTTTATTTTATTATTATTGTTAATTTTTTTTTTTCCAGGGACGCCTGCATGGTGCAGTCCGTTAAGCATCCAACTTGTGGTTTCAGCTCAAGTCATGATCTCGGGGGTCGTGAGATCAAGCCCTGTGTCCAGCTCCACACTCAGTGGGGAGTCTGCTTGAGATTCTCTCCCTCTGCCCCTCCCTTGCCCCAGGTCTTGTTCTCTCTGTAATAAATAAATAAATATTTTACAAGATTTTCCAGTTTCATGAGCTGTAATTGACCCATAACATTGTCTTAGTTTTAGGTGTACAACATAATGATTCGATGTATTATATATTGCAAAATGATCACCACAATAAATCGAGTTCCATAGTTAACATAGTTACGCGTTTTCTTCTCATGATGAGAATTTTGGAGATCTGCTCTCTCATGAATGTTTGGTAGGGTTCCAATTTCTCCACATCTTTGACAATACTTACGACTATCTTTTTTATTCTAGCCATTCTAGTGGGTGTAAAGGGATACCTCATTGTGGTTTTCATTTGCATGTCCCAGGGCGGGGCACTTATTAAAAATGCAGATTTTTTTTCTTTCAAGATTTTATTTAAATTCAAGTTAGTTCACAGATAGTGTAGGATTAGTTTCAGGGGTAGAATTTAGTGATTCATCAATTGCATATAATCCCCAGTGCTCATTACATCACGTGCCCTCCTTAATGCCCATCACCCAGTTACCCCATTCCCCCCCCACCTCCCCTCCAGCAACCCTCCGTGTTTCCTAGAGTTAAGAGTCTCTTATGGTTTGCCTCTCTCTCTGTTTTTATCTTATTTTAGTTTTCCTTCCACTATGTTCATCTGTTTTGTTTCTTAAATTCCCCATATGAGTGAAATCATATGGTATTCTTAACCCACTCCCAAGAGAGTCCAATTCAGTGAGTCTGGGATGAGGCCCAGGAAAAACAGGGGGTGGGGGGGGTGGTCATTTCTTTTCCGATAACTACATTTAACTTCTCATGGAAGCCCTGTTTCCTCCTGGTAAGCCAACCTGTCGTCACAATTGAACACATATTTGGCCCCTAACTTGGGACGGAGACCGTGGAAGGTAGAGATGGGCAGGCATGGGGTTCTTAGCAGCATCTGTGGGCTCACTCTGAAACAGGACTTTCGGTTACCTGAGCCAATCAATCATTTGTTCATTTGTTTATACTTGTTTGTGTTCTTTTCTCTAACTTATAACTAGACACATCCTGACTGATATACACACTTACAGCTGAAAAGGACAAGGACAGTCCTGAGCTCTGATCAAGGAGATAATTTTTTTAAAAGATTTTATTTATTTATTTATTTATTTATTTATTTATTTATTTATTTGAGAGGGAGAGAGAGAGACAGAGAGAACAAGCGAGAGCACAAGAGCAGGGGGAGGAAGAAGCAGACTCCCCATTGAGCAGAGAGCCCAACTCAGGGCTCGATCCCAGGACGCTGGGATCATGACCCGAGCTGAAGGCAGCTTCCTAACCAACTGAGCCACCCAGGTGCCCCAGGGAGATCATTTTAAATCCTTGCTTTTAGGAATGGGGTGAGAGGCATTTGCCTTAGCCTGCTCAAGCTGCTATTTTTAAAATACCACAGGGGCCCCTGGGTGGTGCAGTCAGTTAAGCCTCTTACTTGTTTTTGGCTCTGGTTCTGATCTCAGGACCATGAGATAGAGCCCGCATCAGGCTCCAAGCTCAGCGCAGAGTCTGCTTAAGATTCTCTCTCCTTCTACTCCTCTTTCTCTAAAATAAACAAATAGGGGCACCTGGGTGGCACCGTCGGTTCAGTGTGTGACTTGATTTTGGCTCAGGTTATGATCTCAGAGTTGTGAGATGGAGCCCCGTGTCAGGCTTCCCACTCAGTGAGGAGTCTGCTTGAGATTCTCCCTCTCTCTTCCCCTGCTTGCACATTCTCTCTCTCTCAAATAAATAAATAAATCTTTAAAAAGTAAAAATAAATAAATAAATTTTAAAAATAATGCCATAGACCAGATGGCTTATAAACAATATTGTTCTGGAGGCTGAGGACGTCCAAGATCAAGGTTGCCTGCAGATTCGGTTCCTGGTGAGGGCTCTCCTCCTAGTGGGCAGTTGACTGCCTTCTCTCTGTGCCTCTCAAGGAGGGGAGAGGGAGCTCTGGTGTCTCTTCCTCTTCTTAGGAGGGCTCTAATCCCATCACTAGGGCCCCATCCTCATGACCTCACCTCAACCCAATTACCATCCAAAGGTCCCACCTCCAAATAACACCCCACTGGAGATGAAGGCCTCAACATATGCACTGGGGTGGGGGCACAAATATTCAGGCTGTAATAGCATGGTAGCCACGGCCGTGTGTGCTTTAGTTGGGAATAGATAGCAAAGCCCGTTAAGCTTGTCTCTTTGCCCAGAGGGATCTAGAAATTTCCAACTGATTTTGACAAGATGGGATAAAGTCAAGAGAAGAAAACCTTCCCAAACAGCCAGTAGATGATATCCATAGTTGATAGCCCAAGAAGAATCTTACAGACCTTTTACCAAGAAGCATGGCCCCGGCCACAAGGTTAGTCATGGGGCCGTGAAGGTGGGCAAGAGAAGGACCTCCCTGCTTTTCCACATCTGGCAGGAACCCGTCATTTTAGGGATGCTGAGTAATGGGTCCCACTTCCTCACGGATCCCCAAACGAACAGACCAGAAGTGAAATGTTCATTTCGTTGTAATTGGGGTAAAATACACATAACACAAACGTGACCATTTTTACCACCTTCCAGTGCACAACGCTGTGGCCTTAAAGCACATTCACAATGTTGTGCAACCATCCCCACTCTCTGGTTCCAGAACTTGCTCACCACCAGAAAGAGGAAATCCTGGACCAGTTGGCACTTGCTCCTCATTCCCCTCCCCCAGCCCCTGGCAACCACAAATCTGCTTTACGCCTTTATGAAGATTTGCCTACTTTGGACATTTCGTATATGTGACCTTTTGTGCCTGGCTTCTCTTCCCGAGCATAATGTTTTCCAAGTTCTTCTATGTTCTAGCAGGTGTCAGTACTTAGTTCCTTTTTAGGACTGAATAATATCCCATTATATGAATAAACCAGCTTTTGTTTATCTATTCATCAGTTGATGGGCATTTGGGCTGTTTCCTCCTTTTGCCTATTGTGAATAGTGCTGAACTATTAGCTTTTAATTAACCTTTCCTCAGTACCCTATGTGCCTAGTAATAGCAGTTGCTTATTGATTGCCATAATCTCTGTTGCCTGCATCCCACCCTCCACTGCAGACCCTCTTGTTCAGCAGTGGTCCATCCTCAGGCTGGCAAATAAGTGTGACTCAATGGGGAGTCCTCCACAAGCTTAGGAGAACACTACCAATGCTACTCATGTCCTTTGGGGTTAGCAAATTATCCATTTGTATCAGAACAAATGAGCTATGAAGAATCTCAAGAGTGTCCCACCATGGGGAGATCTAGCTGTTTCCCAAATATTTCTTCCCAAAGCAACATACAAAATAAAGAGGGGAAAGGAAGCTGTGATATAGCTTGAACACAGAGAATGCCAGAACCTAAATGGATCATGAGGAAAAGTGCAGAATCATGGAAGTGAAGCATGAGACCCCCACCCTTGTGCTCCACGCCGAAACAATGGAGAAAAAGTGCAGTGGATAAAAATGGGAAACTAGCAAAGTAGTCTTAGGTTGATCTAGGACTAGTTCCAGAAAGACGATGCTAACCCTAAGTCTGAAAATGATGTCCGAGCAGATCGGAGTGCAGATTCCAGAAAAGGAATGGAATAAAGGGACAGTCTTCAAAATGCATAGCTTCTGGGGAAAGGAAAAGGAAAAAAGAAGATAGAAGAGCTCGTTGGCAGTCTGGTGGTGAAAAGGAATGGAAGGGACAAATGTAGGGCCCTTCAAGACAAAAGAAAACTGCGAAATTGGAGGTCTCTCAACCTCTATCCCTGCCACCAACAAAACAGAACACTTAATTAAGTCGATTTGCTGCATTGACAGAAGAGGGCGCCATTGAGCTGCATAGCTCAGAGCCCGGTGCCAGTAACAACAACAACAAAAATAGTTAAACATAGAAAGTCCACAGAGAGTAATTGCAAAAATTTAGGAAATGAAAATCCACATAAATGGACGAAGGAAAAAGTACCCCAGAAAGGAGTCAAGAAGTAGAAGGAAATTGTAAGTCAAGGCTCCAAACAGAAATTAATACTGTGTATTCCAACAGACATTTGCCTATGAGAAAAAAATCTACATCAAAAATTCAGGGATGCCTGGGTGGCTCAGTTGGTTAAGCATCGGACTCTAGATTTCAGCTCAGGTCATGATCTCAGGGTCACGAGATTAAGCCCCAAGCCGGGCTGCATGCTGGGTGTGGAGCCTGCTTAAGATTCTCTCTCCCACTCCCTCCGCCCTCACCCCCAATCGTGTGCTCCCTCACTTGCACTCTCTTAAAAAAAAAAAAAATTCAAAAACTAAAATGCTGACATGGGCAGGGATAAATGAAGAGACAGTTCAACCAACACAGGAAAGAAATGGAATAAAAAGGCAAAATTGTCTCAGATATATAGAATAAATTGTAAGGTACACAAGAGAGAATAGACCCCAGCAAAAATTTGATAAGAGGCAGTGGAGAGATGCAAGAAAACAACAAAGCATAATAACGACACTGAGAAAGAAGTAAAATAGGGCCAGGGTGGGGTGCCTGGGGGGCTCAGTCAGTTAAGCATTTAACTTCGGCTCAGGTCATGACCTTGGGGTCCTGGGATTGAGCCCTGCATTGGGGCTCCTCCCCGGCTCATGCTCTCTCTCTCTCGTTATAAGTAAATAAAATTTTTTGGGGAAAAAATAGGGCCAGGGAGAAATGGATTGAAATGGAATTCCAGGCACTGAAGGAAAAATATGTGTATTATTGGAGCTCCTGAAGAAGAAAGCAAAAACCACAAAACAGAGCGAATATTTATTTATTTATTTATTTATTTATTTATTTATTTATTTATTTTAATTTATTTATTTGACAGAGAGAGACAGCCAGCGAGAGAGGGAACACAAGCAGGGGGAGTGGAAGAGGAAGAAGCAGGCCCCCAGCAGAGGAGCCTGATGTGGGGTTCGATCCCATAACGCTGGGATCACGCCCCGAGCCAAAGGCAGACGCTTAACGACTGAGCCACTCAGGCGCCCCCAGAGCGAATATTTAAACCATATCAAAAAAATTTCAGAAATAGAAAATCACCTGAATTTACACATTGAAAAGTCTCAGCAGGTACTAGGGGAGTTAATCCAGCATGGCCAACTCTGAGACATATTTTAAAATTATTCAATGTCAAAAATCAAGATAAAATCCTCAAAGGCTCCAGATCAAATAATTTACCAAGTCAAAAGAATTTGACTGCCATAAGACTTTGCAAGACCAGGGGCGCCTGGGTGGCACAGTGGTTAAGCGTCTGCCTTCTGCTCAGGGCGTGATCCCAGCGTTATGGGATCGAGCCCCACATCAGGCTCCTCTGCTGTGAGCCTGCCTCTTCCTCTCCCACTCCCCCTGCTTGTGCTCCCTCTCTCGCTGGCTGTCTCTATCTCTGTCAAATAAAATCTTAAAAAAAAAAAAAGACTTTGAAAGACCAACATTCAAAATGAGACAACAAAGAGCATCACTTAAAAAAAAAAAAAAAACAAAAACAAAAAATAAGACAAGGGTGCCTGGTTGGTTCAGTTGGTTGGGCGACTGCCTTTGGCTCAGGTCATGTTCCCAGAGTCCCAGGATCGAGTCCTGCGTCAGACTCCCCGCTTGGTGGGGAGTCTGCTTCTCCCTCTGACCTTCCCCCTTCTCATGCTCTCTCTCTCACTCTATCTTTCAAATAAATAAATCAAATCTTTAAAAACATAACAATTAAAAAACAAAAAGAAAACAAAAAACCCAGTGAGCAAAAGTACGAACCAAGGATTTGATACCCAGCCCAGCTGTCCTTCAACTACACACAAGACGTTAAGGAACTCTGTGCCCGTTAGTCTTTTCTGAAGAAACCATGAGAAGATATATTTCACCCAACAACAGGATAATTGTTTCTCACGGATGTACGAATTAGAAATTCTGTAACTACTTCCTATGTATTCTAGGACTGAGCAGACTATTAGCAAATATAGTGTGAATTATGAGAGCCAGGTTTCTCAGTGTTGGAGAAAGAAGTTACAAATAAGAACTGGGGAAAGGTCAGAATGAACTCTGTGCTGTTGGATTGCAAGTAGAGTATTGGTATGAACTCATGGGTTTTTGTTGTTTGCTTGTTTTTATTTATTTTTTATTTTTTTTAAAAGATTTTATTTATTTATTCGACAGAGATAGAGACAGCCAGCGAGAGAGGGAACACAAGCAGGGAGAGTGGGAGAGGAAGAAGCAGGCTCATAGCGGAGGAGCCTGATGTGGGGCTCGATCCCATAACGCTGGGATCACGCCCTGAGCAGAAGGCAGACGCTTAACCGCTGTGCCACCCAGGCGCCCCTGCTTGTTTTTATTTTTTAAAGTAATCTCTACACTGATTGTGGGGCTCAAACTCATAATCTCGAGATCAAGGGTCACATCCTCTACCTGGAGAGCCAGCCAGTTGCCCCTGAACTCAGGGGATTTCATAGATGTGCACAGATAAGTAGCTACGGAAATAAACACAGAAGCGTGTGTGTATGTGTACCCGTTAGTGCATATGCATATAATTTCCTAGGTCTGCCCCCTGGGAAGACCGAGAGCATGGACACCCCCCCCAAATCAAAAGCATAGCTAAACCACAATGAGATACCGCTTCACACCTACCAAGATAGTTATTATCAAAAAATAAAAATAAAGACAACCAGTGTTGGCAAGGAGAAACTAGAACCCTCATGCATTGCTGGTGGGACTGTAAAATGACGTGGCCATTGTAGAAAACAGTTTGGCAGTTCCTCAAAATGTTATGCATAGAGAGGACACGTGGGTGGCTCAATCGGTTGGGCATCCAACTCTTGGTTTCGGCTCAGGTCGTGATCTCCGGGTCTTGGGTGTTGAGCCCTGCACTGGTCTCCATGCTGCGCGCGGAGCCTGCTTGAGATTCTTTGCCCTCTCTCTCCCTCCCCCTCTGCTCCTCTTTCTCTCGCTCCCTCTAAAAATAAATAAACAAATAATCTTTATAAAAAATGTTATGCCTAGAGTTATCCGATGATTAAGCAATTCCACTCTTAAGTACGTACCCACAAGATTTAAAAGCAGGGACTCAGGCAGGCACTTGTACACCCATGTTCATAGCAGCGTTAGTTACAACAGCCAGTACGTGGAAGCCCGCCAAGTGTCCATCAACAGATGAATGGATAAACAAAATACAGTGTATTCATATAATGGGATATTATTCTGCCGTAAAAAGGAAGGAAACTCTGAGCTATGCTAAAACACCAATTAACCTTGAAAACATTATGTCAAGTAAAAGAAGCCAGACACAAAAAAACAAATATTGTGTAATTCCACTTATATGAAGTTCCTGGAATAGGCAAATTCAGATACAGAAAGTAAAACAGAGGTTATCTAGGACTGAGTGAGAGAGATGGGGTGTTAGTGTTTAGTGGGGACACAGTTTCTTTTTTTAAAGATTTTATTTATTCATTTATTTAAGAGAGAGAATAAGAGCACGAGTGGGGGTAGGGGCAGAGGGAGAGGGAGAAGCTGACTCCCCGCTGAGCAGGGAGCCCAATGACGTGGGGGATGGAAAAGTTTAGGAGATGGATGGTGGAATGGTTGCACAATACTGTGCATGTACTTAACGTCACTGAATTGTACATTTTAAAAGGGTGAAACAAAACAATAAGTAGCCCACAGATCTTGGTTCCTAAGTACCATCTCTGAAAAAAAGAAACCAGAGCTCACTGGAAGACTGGTTGATCCCAGCTCTGGGGCTAGGAAAAACAAGATGTAAACCTGAAAGAATTCTTTTTTTTTTTTTAAGATTTTATTTATTTATTTGACAGAGAAAGAGAGAACACAAGCAGGGGGAGTGGCAGAGGGAGAGGGAGAAGCAGGCTCCCTGCTGAGCAGGAAGCCTGATGTGGGGCTCGATCCCAGAACCCTGAGATTATGACCTGAGCTGAAGGCGGACACTTAACTGACTGAGCCACCCAGGCGCCCCCTGAAGGAATTCTTAATGGCCAAAGCTGGACCAATCTGAGCAAGAAAAGAAATGATCGTGTTTGACTATAACCCATGGAATAAAATAAATATCCTTTTTTTTAAAATAATTTTTTAAATTTATTTATGTGACAGAGAGACAGCCAGCGAGAGAGGGAACACAAGCAGGGGGAGTGGGAGAGGAAGAAGCAGGCTCCTAGCCGAGGAGCCTGATGTGGGACTCGATCCCGGAACGCCGGGATCACGCCCTGAGCCGAAGGCAGACGCTTAACGACTGCGCTACCCAGGCGCCCCTAAAATAAATATTCTTGATCCATACCAATCAAAATAAATCAGTGAGTGTATAAATAAATGGAAGAGAAGGGACACTTCTTTCTTACAGAAGAATTGCAATTAATAAAGATAGAGGGGCCGCCTGGCTGGCTCAGTTCGTGGAGCAAGCAACTCTTGATCTCAAGGTCATGAGTTCAAGCCCCACATTGGGCATAAAGATTATATAAAGTCTTAAAATAAATAAATTAATTAATTAATGTAGAATAATTAAGAAAATCACTACTAAAAAAACCCCACAATAATAATTGCCACAGACAATCCACTGATGGATGCCAAAATGAGTGGATGGGAATTTTATGAAAAATGGAACATTTTCGAAGTCTCAACGTATCTCCTCACAAGATATTTATTCATTACCAAGGGGAAAATGTTAACTTAGGAATGGAGGAAAGTGGCAGGCATCACCTTAACCAAGTAACTGTGGTGAACATCGCCAATATCAAGATGTAGTGACACCGCGTAACTCTTGAGATGAGGCACTAGGAAGGACACAACATCCCATCTGTGGTATTTTTGCCAAAAAGGAAAACTAACCTCAGTCTAATTATGAGAGAGAGACAAATGAACAAGAAAAAAAAAAGAAAGAAAGAAAGAAAGAAAAGAAAAGAAAAGAAAAGAAAAGAAAAAGAAAAAGAAAAAGAAAAAGAAAAAGAAAAAAAAAGAAAAAAACCCAACAACACAGATGAACTCAAATTGGGGGACAGTCTGTCAAAAGGTTAAGGACAGGAAGACAATAGGGACCGACAATAAGGTGGGAACTGTTAAGCAATGATGCATTTGTATTGTTTTAAACCACTCAGTTTGTGGTAATTGGTTACATCAATAGAAAACTAACACACACATTTAGAAACAATGTTTTTAAAAAAATTGTATGAAGCAAGTCACAAAACTTTACTGAAGGACCTTTTAAAGGTACCTTATAAAGAGATGATGTGTCCAGGAATGAGTGAACACACAGATAGGTTGACAGACACACAGACACGTACATACCTATATGTATATTTGTATATTCCCAGCCAAAGTTACAAATTAATACAAAACCGTATCTGAGAAATCAGATACACAGTAGTAGAGAGAGTATGTTGAAAGACAACAATGTCTTCGTTTATATCAAACATAATATATAAAACTATAGTATAGTATAAAATATAAAGTATAGCATATAGTATAAAACTACAGTAACTGAAACAATGGCAAAAAATAGACATAAGTTCAATGGAGCACATAATGCAATGTGCGGCTTTATTAAGGGGATGTCATGGGGGGAGGTTGGGGGGTCGAGACCATCCACAGAAGGGAAGGGTCTATAGCCTATGGAGAGACAGGCCTTAGAGAAGAAGGGGGGGGTCTCAGACTCTCCCTCCGGATCGCTGAGACGTCCATGCAGGAGGATGGCAAGTCGCCAGAGGGAGAAGCAGGCAGGACGGGTCAGAGAAACAGTAGAACTCATGCCCAAGCTGTCTGATCTCTGGAGACCGGCAGGGTGGGGGGAACATCGGCCCTCAGGAGCCAGGGCAGGAGGACGAAGGCTTCTCGCACGTCCAGAAGTTTTCCGTATTACATCTGTTATCATTCCAGCCATCGCTGTACAATTCTACACAGTCCTCGTCCCCGTGGTTGTTGGGTTCCCCTTCTTTCCAGAAGCTGTGAACACCATCAAAGCTGTCAGCCCCCTACTCCACCCGGAGCCCACATCCCCCAACCCTCAACCCCCGCTTGGAAGAGCTGGTCCCTGGCCTTGGGCAGCAAAAGTCCAAGTACCAGCCAGAGAGTGGTGAGGATTCGGAGACGGTGCTTTCAAAATAAGGGTTCGAACACCCCTTCCATCGGAATCGGCTCTGGCAAAGTAAAAAAATGCAGACTCCTGGACCCATGCCTAGATTTATAGAATCCGACTGTCCCACCCTGGGATGGAGCCAGGACTCTGTGTCTCCACCAGGCTCTTCAGGTGATGCTTTCCAACCCAGAGTCTGAGCACCCCCCGTTTGGGTTTCCCTGCCCGCGCCTCCTGGGCCATTTCCTCTAGGAGGTCACCTGAGTTGCAGGGGAGAGCTGTCCACCCATTTCCAGGACCCCTCATTGTGGTGGTCACTGAGGCCGATCCAGGTGCGCTGGTTATTTCTCACATTCCAAGACTTCAGAAATTTCTGGGGCGGGGGAGGGGCAGCAAGATGTCACCCGCCCCATGTCTGCCCACATCCCCAAGGTTGTCCCCCGCCCCCATGAAAGACCTCCTGCGGTCCAGCCTATAGCCCTGACTCAAGCCGCATGTGTTCACATGCGCGTGTATGCTGTGGCTGTGTGTGAATGTGCAAACGCATGTGGAAATGTGTTAACCTGTGTCTGGGGAGACATTACATATGATCTCGGGAGTGCGCCAAGTCCCCTTTCTGTCCACAGATGGGCTCCTGTCATGCAGGTTCTTCTCTCACGTGACCTTCCCAAGCCCACCGTGGGCCTTCCTCCAGGAAGCCCTCCCTGCCCATCTCCCCGCCCCAGCTTCCCCTGGGCCTCCATCTCTCAGAGGGCGGAAGAGGGACAGAAGGCTTTTTTGCTGACACTCACATGGTCCCGCCCTAGACGGGAACTCTGCCCGGCCCACCTGCTCCTCAGTACTGTTGATGACCACCAGCTGGGCCCTCAAGTTCTGACACGCGGAAATGGCATCTTTCCAGATGTCCTGGGTCTGGGAGAAGAAGTAGCATCTTCCCTGGAAGAGTTCCCATTTCCAGGGACAGGGGCGGCACAGGCCAGCTGGGGAGGAGAGTGGGGGTGGGGCGGACAGGCCCCCAGCACCTGCATCAGATCTGGGGAACCCTATGTTCAGCTGTCACCTCAGTCCCCAAGAAATCCATGTGAGAACCCAGCTCTGCCCTGCCCTCCTCACGGGGGAGCCATAGAAAGCGAGTTCCAGCCCCACCTGTGATCCCCAGACTCCCTCCCGACCTCGGTGTCTGACCCTTACCCAGGGTGGCATTCATCCAGGTTAGCTGCTGGAGGACGTCCTCCAGGTCTGATCGCGTCGGCTCCTGAGAAACACCCACTGGAAGAAGAGGACTTTAATTATGAAGCGCCTAGTGTATGCTTAGTGCAGAGAGGGCCCTATGAGTACATATCTGTAGATTTCACAGTGACCCCGAGAGTCCATTATGCAAATAAAAAAAACTGAGACTCAGAGAATGACTTGCCCGACATTGCCCCCAGGGTCTCATCCAGGGATCCAGTCTCCTCCCCAGCCTTCAACCCTACGGGGTCTGGGGGGTGGGGGTGGGAGGGTGGGGGGTGGAGGGGTAGAGGTGGTGGCGGGGTGGAGGGGGCAGGCAGTGGCTCATCTGAAGTCACACAGCCTCTGAGCCCTCTCCCGCCCTGAACCCCGCGTTCAGCCCTTCACCTTGGCTGGGGCTCTCCTGATGGTCCCGCGTCTCTTTCTGCAGGGATTGGTGGATCCTGGAGACTACAACAGAGCAGAGAATTCCCCTTTATAAGCACCATCGGTCGGCCTGACCCTGTGTCGAATCTGGTTTCAAGGTCTCTGGGAGCCTAAGCCCCTGTGCAGAAAGATGGGCTGCATCTCACAGATGAGGACACAGGCTCAGAGGGGGCTAGTAACCAGCCCACAGTCACACAGAAAGAGATGTGGTGCTCAAATGCCCAAGTCCTAGTGGGTCTGGGGACTGTGGAATAGGGCAAAGACCTATTTGGGGGACCCAAGGCTCCAAGCCCCCGGCCCCCGACTCACCTTGAACCAGGGTGGCCACCAGGAGCATGAAGAAGCCCAAAGAGATGAGAAGCAGCAGCAGAGGCAACTGGGCCCGGGTCAGACACGCTGCAGGACCAGCAAATGGGCAGAGCCGAGGTTCTCAGGGACAGACCTTGCCCCACCCGCCCATGTTGGAGGGGACCTCACAGCTCCCCTTTCCCCAGATGCCCGCCTCTGAACTGCCCTGGGTACCTGACAAGCTCCTTGAGCTCCTGAGCAGTCCAGGGTATTTCCTCGTCACTTTCTGGCCCCCAAACATCTCCTCCTCTGAACGGGACAGAACACACTCTACTGAGTTTGAAGCCTGCCGAACCCTGCTGTGAGGACTGCAAGCTGGAGGCAGCCCCAACTCCCCCGGGGGCCCTAGCACCCTGCCCTCCCCACCATCACCCCCATGTGGGGGGCTCAGCCTCACCGGGGTCCCCCGGCTCCTTGGAGTCACACATTTCTGCCATTCTCCTCTTCTCCCGGGCTGCTCTCCAGATGATGATTTTTATAACCCCACGTGCCGCCCTCGCAGCCCCTCCTCGGGCCGTTCCTCCCCAGTGCAGGAAGAAGAACAAGAAACAGGACATTGCTTTCTCCCAGAACAGTGGGTGGGAGAATGAAGTGCTGACACCACTAGCAGAGAGGACGTGAGGGTGGGGTCAAGAGCTGCGCGGTCGGCTCTGGTGTCCAAAGGCACTGCTCCAACCGCCTGTCCAGTCCTGCGACCACTGGCCTTGCCTTGTCAGGATCTCAGTTTCCTTGGCTGTGAAATGGGACAATTACCCTGCCTCACACCATTCTTGTGAGGTTTAATACTGTGTGCTAGTCATGGGGTGTACATTGTCTATTCTAATAACAGATACTCAGTACTAAGTAAGAGTACTTAGCATGTGCGTGTGTTCTCCAAGGTGTGTGTTCTCCCTTGAGGAAACAAGTAATAAATCTGAATTTGTTCGACCACAGGTGTGTTCCTGGAAGTCTTTGACTGACAGTTCTCACAAGAACCCTATGAGAAAGATACAGTTATCATCCTGCTTGACAGATGAGGAAACTGAGAAACAGAGAGGGAAAGCAACTGCCTGAGGTCACACAGCTTGTAAGTAGTGCGGCTCAGAGTTGGACCCTGGTGGGTAGACCTCTGAGTTCCTGCTTAACCACTACATTAAGCAATTACTCTTTTCCCCCTTTGTAATTACTAAGTATTTTGTAGAGAGTCACTTTGAAACTGTGCGTATCAAACTCTCAATTTATGTATGTACGGACTCCTGGTTTTATACCTGATTCAGTTGGTATTCAGTTGTTACTATATCTCTCTCTCTTTTTAAAATCTAAAGTGAGTTTCTTGCAGACAGCATATAATTGGATCATCTTTTTATCCATTCTGTCAATCTCTACCTTTTTTTTTTAATGTATTTATTTATTTGGGGGAGAGAATCCCAAGCAGACTCCATGCCGAGCGTACTATGAGCATTTTCTCATGTGTTATTCGGTGCACATATATACATAAATTTGTGGGTTGTATATCGAGGAGTGGAATTTTGGGATTACAACGTCCACATACATATTCTCCTTGAGCAGATACTGACCAACAGTTGTCCTAAGTGGTTGTTCTAATTGTTACGTATTTCTTGGTATTGCCCGTAATTTTCATTTTAGCCTTTCTAGTGGGTACAAAGTAGTATTGGTTATGATCTGAGTACATATTTCCTTCATGACGAATGATGTTGAGCACATTGTAACGTGCTTGTGACCACGTGGATATTCTTTTTTTATGAACTACTAATTCTCGTCTCAAGCAATTTATATTTTTTTATCTAAGGCTACATTTTTTTGGTTCAGGGAATGAGGTAGATTTTTTTCCATTGATCAGTCACCATTTAATTTTTTTAATTTTTTAAATTTAAATCCAATTACTTAACATATAATGTATTATTAGTTTCAGAGGTAGAAGTCAGTGATTCACCAGTCTTCTATAATACCCAGTGCTCATTACATCATGTGCCCTCCTTAAAGTTCATCACCCCATTACTCCCCTCCTCTACAGTAACCCTCAGTTTGTTTTCTATGATTAAGAGTCTCATGATTTGTCTCCCTCTCTGATTTCATCTTGTTTTCTATTTTCCCTCTCTTCCCCTATGATCTTCTGTTTTGTTTCTTAAACCACATATGAGTGAGATCATATGATAAAATTGTCTTTCTGTCATTGACTTATTTCACTTAGCATAATACCCTATAGTTCCATCCACATTGTTGCAAATCATTTTTTGATGGCTGAGTAGTATTCCATTGTATATGTACACCACATCTTCTTTATCCATTCATCTGTTGATGGGCATCTAGGCTCTTTCCATAGTTTGGCTATTGTGGACATTGCTGCTATAAACATCAGGGTGTAGGTGCCCCTTTGGATCACTACATTTGTATCTTTGGGGTAAATACCTACTAGTGCAATTGCTGGGTCATAGGGTATCTATTTTCAACTTTTTGAGGAACCTCCATACTTTTTTCCAGACTGACTGTACCAGCTTACATTCCCACTAACAGTGTAAGAGGGTTCCCCTTTCTCCACATCCTTGCCAACATCTGTTGTTTCCTGACTTGTTAATTTTAGCCATTCTGACTGGTGTGAGGTGGTATCTTATTGTGGTTTTGATTTGTATTTCCCTGATGCCAAGTGATGTCGAGCATTTTTTCATGTCTGTTGGCCATTTGTATGTCTTCTTTGGAGAAGTGTCTGTTCATGTCTCCTGTCCATTTCTTGATTGGATTATTTGTTTTTTGGGTGTTGAGTTTGATAAGTTCTTTATAGATTTTGGATACTAGCCCTTTATCTGCTATGTCATTTGTAAATATCTTCTCCCATTCTGTTGGTTGTCTTTTGGTTTTGTTGACTGTTTCCTTTGCTGTGCAAAACCATTTCATCTTGATGAAGACCCAATGGTTCACTTTTGCCTTTGTTTCCCTTGCCTTTGGAGACGTGTTTGGCAGGAAGTTGCTGTGGCTGAGATCACAGTCAATCTTTTAATTGGAGAGTTTAGTTCATTTATATTTAGTGTAATTACTGATAAGGTAGGGTTGTTTTTTTTTTTTAAAGATTTTATTTATTTATTTGACAGAGATAGAGACAGCCAGCGAGAGAGGGAACACAAGCAGGGAGAGCGGGAGAGGAAGAAGCAGGCTCCTAGCAGAGGAGCCTGATGTGGGGCTCGATCCCAGCACGCCGGGATCACGCCCTGAGCCGAAGGCAGACGCTTAACCGTTGTGCCACCCAGGCGCCCCGATAAGGTAGGGTTTATATCTCCCATTTTGATATTTGTTTTTTGTGTGTCTTATGTCTTTTTTGGTCCTCAGTTCCTCCAGTCCTACCTTTTTCTTGTGTTAAACAGATATTTTCTAGTGTATCATTTTAACTCTGGTGTTTCTTTTATGATACATTTTTGAAGTATTTTCTTAGCGGTTGCCCTGAGGATTACTTTTTTTTTTTTAAGATTTTATTTATTTACTTGACAGAGAGAGCAAAAACAAGCAGGGAGGGCAGCAGGCAGAGGGAGAGGGAGTAGCAGGCTCCCCCCGAGTGGGGAGCCCGATGTGAGGCAGGGATCGATCCCAGGATCCTGGGATCATGACCCAAGCTGAAGGCAGATGCTTAATGACTGAGACACCCAGGCACTCTGGGGATTACTATTAACGTCTTAATTTATAACACTCTCGGTCGGATTAATACCATCTTAGTTTTATGGTATACAAAGCTTTGCTCCTTTATAGTTCCATTTCCCTCCCTTTATGCTGCTATTATCACAAATTACATCTCCATACATGTATGCCAATCAACTTAGATTTCTAATTACCTCATTACACAGTGGTCTTTCAAATCAGATGGGGGAAAAGGAGTTACAAACAAAAATTTTATACCATCTTTATATTTACCTATGCAGTTACGTTTATGGGAGGTCTTTATTTCTTCATGTGTATTTGAGGAAGCATCTAGTGTTCTATCACTTCATCCTGAAAGACTCCTTTTATTTCTTTTATTGCAGTGAAATACTCATAACATAAAATTTACCATTTAAACTGTACAATTCAGTAGCATCCAGTGTGTTCACAGTGTTGTGGATGCTGTGCAACCATCACCATTGTCTAGTTCTGGAATATTTTCATCACCCAGAAATGAAACCCCATATTCAGCAAGTAGTCACTCCCCATTCCCACTTCCTTCACATATGCCCAAAAACCACTAATCTACTTTCTGTCTCTGTGGATTTACCTATGATGCATATTTTGTATAAATGGAATCATGCAAAATGTAAATTTTGTGTCTGGCTTCTTTCACTTAGCATAACGTTTTCAAGGTCCATATATGTTGAAGCATGTATCAGTACTTTTTCTCTATGGCTGAATGATGTACTGTTGTTGGATATATAATTCTTGGTTGACAGGGTTTTTCCCCCCTTTCAGCAGTTAGAATATGTCTTCCCACTACCTCCTGGCCTCCATGGTTTCTGTTGAGAAATAAGCTATTAATCTTACCGAGGACCACTTCTACATAATGAGACACTTATTTCTTGCTGCCTTCAAGATTCTTTCTTTTTCTTTTTTTTTTTTAAGATTTTATTTATTTATTCGACAGAGATAGAGACAGCCAGAGAGAGAGGGAACACAAGCAGGAGGAGTGGGAGAGGAAGAAGCAGGCTCATAGCAGAGGAGCCTGATGTGGGGCTCGATCCCATAACGCCGGGATCACGCCCTGAGCTGAAGGCAGACGCTTAACCACTGTGCCACCCAGGCGCCCCTCAAGATTCTTTCTTATCTTCGTCTTTAGACAGTTTGATTAGTATATGTGTAAGTGTGGATCTCTTTATTTATCCTACTTGGAGCTTGTTGAACTTCTGAATGAGTAGCCTAACACTTCCACCAAATTTTGGAAGTTTTCAGCCATTTCTTCAAATATTTCCTGCCCCTTTCCATCCTTCCTCTCCTTTTTGACACTCCCATTATGTGTATGTTGGTATGTTTGATGGTGTCCCTCAAGTCTCTGAGGCTCTGTTAATTTTTTTTAAAGATTTTACTTACTTATTTATTTATTTATTTATTTATTTATTTATTTATTTGAGAGAGAGACAGAGATGGAGATAGCAACAGAAAGCACAAGCGGGGAGGTGAGGGAGAAGCAGGCTCCCCACTGAGCAGGGAGCCTGACACAGGGCCAGATCCCTGGACCCTGGGATCATGACCAGAGCCAAAGGCAGACGTTTAATAGACTGAGCCACCCAGGCACCCTGGCTCTGTTAATTTTTCTTCATCCTTTTTTCCCCCCTCCTTTTGCTCAGACTGGATAATCTCAATGGATCTATCCTCAATTTTTGCTGATTCTTTTTTCTGCCTGCTCAAATCTGCTATTGAACCTGCTAGTGAAATTCTCATTTCAGCTATTGTAATTTTCAACTTCAGAATTTCTATATGGTTCCTTTTTAGAATTTCTCTTTATTGATACTCTCTATTTGGTGACATACTGTTCTCATACTTTCCCTTTTTATTCAGATTTTATTTTTCAGTAATCTCTATACCCAGTGTGGAGCTCAAGCTCAGAACCCCAAGATCAAGAGTCACAAGCTCCACCAACTGAGCCAGCCAGGCGCCCCTGTTCTCATACTTTTCTATAGTTCCTTACATATGATATCCTTTAGCTCTTTGAACATATTAAAACAGCTGATTCAGAATATTTGTCTAGTAACTCCAACTTGTGCGCTTTCTCAGGAAGTATTTTTTCACTGCTTTTTCCCCTGTGTATGGGTAATATTCCCTTGTTTTTTTGTATGTCTCATAATATTTTCATTGAAAAATGGACACTTAGAATAATATGACAACAATGGAAATCAGATTTTCCCTCCTCCTAAAGGTTTGCTGTTGCTGGTGTTTGTTATAGTTGTTGTTTTTTGTTAATTTCCTTACTTTGCTGCCCTAATTCTGCAAAGTGTATATTCTTTGCCATGTATGCTCACTAAAATCTCTACTCAGTTAGCTTAGAAGTTAGGTGATGGTTGGACAGACATTTCTGTGAATGCCTCTAAAAGACTCCCAGTCTCTCCTGAGGGTCTTTGTATGTTCAGACACAACTTCAGTGTGCAGCCAGAAAGTTTGAAGCTCTGCCTTAGCCTTCCCTTCCTGCTTTCACAGGGCCTCAAAGTCAGCCAGAAGCAAAAGCTTAGGGCTTTCTCAGGTCTTTCCTGGGCATGCACAAAGTCCTATGCATACAGGTGAACTTTCAGATCCCAAAATATATCAGAACTTTTCAAAGCCCCTAAGGACATCTCATTCCTTAAATTTTCCTTCTGAGACCTGTGGTTAGGTTATTATTTGCTCCTTCACCTCATGCAGCTGTCATGTTAAAATATTTGACAAATGTCCACTGGGGAGAGACTTTTAGCACTGGGCAAGTTCAAACAAGGTCAACTAAAGACTAGCCTTTCAAGTGAGGTCTTCCAGGGAACCAGTAGACAGATCAAATAATGACTTTTGTTTGGCAGTGAGGATTTTCAAGAGCTCCAGCTGTGTTCTTCTCCCTCCAGTACCAGCAATGTGGGCTGTTATTTTTCAAGGCTACTTCTGAGTTGGAGAGTAGGCAATGGAACTAGAGTAAGTTAAAATTCCACTGAGCTCACTGTTCTTTACTGAGATCCAGTTGTTTTTCTTGACTAAATACTCCCTGAATTATTGGAAGATTTTGGTTGATTTCCAGAGTACTAAAAATGCTGATTCTGACAAATTTTATGGTTTATTCCATTGCTTTTATAGAAGGGCAAAATTTACTCTGCTATTTTTGCTGATGTTATTTTCCTCCCACCCCCCATATTTTTGATGCTTAAATTGTCTTTGATTTGGCCAGTGGAAGCCTTTCATACTGGCTTCTGTGTCCTTTTGACATCTGCCTATCCATTTCTTGCTAATCAGTTTTCCTTCCTGTTGGTTGCAACCTCAGGAATTTCCCTGCATAAATTCTGAAACTGGTCCCCATACACATAGGGCAGGGAGAAAAAGAATAAAGAAGCAGGCTACTCCAGATTGGTAGGTGGCAGTTTTAATGAGCAAAGGAATTACATATGAGGCCTGACTTGCTGTTTGCAAGACGAGTAGATCTCCACACCTGCTTACCAGAATCTTAGGCGTTTATACAGAGGCCTTAACGGGATTCATGCACATATGTCATCCAGATGGCCTCAGCACCACATCACTATCTCAAGGCTATGTCCTTGCGACAGCCTCTGGGAATGGGGAAGGCAAGTGGAACCCACATTCCAAGGATTAGAAAGGGAGTGAGGAGCCTCTGAGTGCCCAGGTCCAGCTCACAGGTCAACCAGTGAACTTCTCCAACCAGTAACCTTCTCCAACACTTCCTTTCTGGTCTAACTAGATGTTCCAGGCTTTCCCTGTCCCAACTCTGGAATCAGCCATTTTTTCAAAGAGCCCTGGTTGCTTTTAAGTGGAGAATGGCATTCAGAAACCAAGACCTGGGTGTGCTCATTGTTATTGAAGTATCACTGGTCCCAGGACCTCTCAGTAGACAAATGGGAACACCCCCCCACACACACGCATTTCTCCAACTATTTTGAAAACCATGATTTTACACCAATAGCTCCAATTAAATACAATAGAGTTCATTCTGGTTTTCTTTCCATTCAACTTTGTAACACCCTTCTCTGATATTGGGAAATCTGGTTCCCATTACCCTGAATTTATTTATTTGTGTATATATATATATATGTATATTGATTTGTTTATTTGTTTATTTAATCAATTCCCCCATATAATCAATCTCCCTTTTCCACCACCATCCTCTATTCTGTATGGATATCTTCCTCACTGTGCTTTGGACACTGACTTCTTGCACCAGGCAGACAGACTGTCGTGTTGTCCTTCTTACTTCACTTGGGCTCTGACACCCCATACCAGCTCATCCCTCTGCATGGATGCCCTCCTCACCAGGTTTGGACTCCAACACTCTAGTGGCCACCACTTTGAACGTTTACTCTTTTCATCTAAGAACTGACTGACTTCCTCTGTCTTCTAAACATCTCTCTATCCCTGCAAGCCCTCCATACCCAGAGCTGGTGTCTGCCTGCCCCCTGGTATGGAAGCTGCCACTGCTCTTGACTCACCTATGAAGGTCTTGTTTTACCTCTGAAAACCAGCTCATCAAAACTTCCTTGCAATCACCACTCTTAACTAGCTCTATTGAAAAGAATGGGTTTTTCTCTGGGTTTTTCTAGTTGTCACTATGAGAGTGAGGGTCTTTTGGGTCCTTGTACATTTTAACCAAAAGTAAAAATCTAACCAGCATTCCTTGAGCACTGATTTCGTGCTAAATGCCTTTTGGACATGATCTCAGTTAATTCCCATAACACAACTACTATTATTCCCATTTTACCTAAGAGCAAAAAGAGGTTCAGAGATTATGTCTCCCGCCCATGGATGCTGGAGCTGGGGGACAGAGCAAGAAAGCACATCACCTTCATTCATCTCTGTGCCTCAAACTCCAACCAGCTTAAAAAACGGGAGGGGGGATTGATAATATGGCCTCTCAGATTTAGATTTAGGGAGTCCAAGGGAGGGAGGAGAGGGGCCAGATTCAGGCTCAAAATTTGTTTATCTGCCCACTATCTGTCTCCCCCAGAATGTAACTTTCTAGATCAAGAGTTGGCAGACATTTTCTAAAAAAGGGCCACACAGAAAATATTTTTTGGCTTTGTAAGTCATAGGGTCTCTGTCACAACAGCTCAATTCTGCCACTGTAGTGGGAGAGCACCACAGACAGTATGTCAGCAGACGGAGGAGGGCTGGCTGTTCAGAGGGAGGAGTCTCTTTCCTTCACCACTATATCCCCAGTGTCAAGAACGGCGCTCCATCAGTGTTTGCTAAATGAATGAACTAATGAATGAAATCAATGAATAACTAAATGAATTATCATTGCTTGTACGTTCCTGGTGGAGAAGTGGTGACACTCATTTCACATATGGGGACAACTGAAGCTCAGAGAACTGAGGAGACCTGCCCATGGCTGCACAGCATGAAGCAGAGCTGGGGGCCAAGGCCAAGGCTGCCCCATTTGGCATCCTTTTTGTGCCCAGCTGGGCTTCCTGAGGAGGTGGTGGCTTTCCCATCTGCAGACACATCAGCAGAGCTGTAACATCAACCCCTCGGGACGCCAAACAAGACACTTTCTTTTGGATGGGCTATTCCTACCACCTTGGTTGATAACCGTTTCACCTGGGGTTCAGCACTTCGTGATTGATCCCAGAGTAGCCATCCAGTTTTCCCTCCTGGGGCAAGGAGTCCTAATGAAAGACTTTCAGTTCCTCTGGGAAGTCACATTCTGTCTCACTTCCTGATATTTGCATGTGTGAATCTCTCCAAAGGGTGACACTCCTTCTCTCACCACCCTATTCCATCTCTGCTCAAACAGTTCGTCCTTCAGAATGTAACCTTTCCCCTACAGAGTAATTTCCTTCTAGAAGCTCTGGAGTGTTTTCCAGCATCACCAAACTGTTTTCCAATTCTCGGCCAACACCAACTGGCTGTCTTACAAATTTAACTCAGTGCTGACATTATCAACTTGGAGATAGCATCAGATCTGTTAAAAAAAAAAAAGTTCAACTGAGTAAGTTTTAAAGATCTTACTGCCTTTATTCAATTATTCATGAATCAAGCAGCATCCAATCTATCCTATAGAAAGGAGTTTTGAGGCGCTGTACAAGGCAAGAGACTTTACAGACAGAAGGGAGCAAGAACAAGAAAGTGTGCTAGACAAAAAAAAGTGGGTTCGTTACTGCAAGCTTCCTTGCCCTGTAGGGGAGGGCAGGGGTCCACGAGGCTTATCACCTAACTAGTCCTGATCAGGTGATTCCGGACTGGCTGGTTAAGATTCCACTTCTAGAGAGCCAAACTGTGATTAAGTTAAACTTCGGTTTCATGACATGGGTCTTAGCGTGTTTGGGGCCTGTTGCCTTGTTTTTAACAGATCCCACAGGTTAAGAGCTCCCCAACTTCAGACACCAATTGCAAGTCCAGGCCCCCCATACCCCTGACCAACTGGCTATAAATCCCGGGCTCCACAACCACCTCTTCAGGTCTCTTCAGATAATTTGTTAGAACTACTCATAAAACTTAGGGGGAGCACTTACATACAATTCTTGGTTTATTATAAAGGATACAGACGAGCAGCCAAACGAGGAGGTGCACAGAATGAGTCCAGAAGGCCCTGCGTGCAGAAGACCCTGTCCTCACAGAACTGGGCTACACATGCTTCCTACATGTGGATGCCTCACCGACCAGGAAGCTAACCAAGTCTTGTTGTTCAAGAATTTTTGTAGAGTTTAACCAGCCCCCGGAAGTTGCAACATTCTCATCATTTGGGCTTCTTGGTGACCATACCTTCCTGAGGTTATGGAGGGGCCCTATGCCAAGTCGTCTCGTTAACATAAACTCAGGTATGATCCAAAGGGGTTCATATAAATAACAAATGACAGTCATCACTCAGAAACTTACAAGGGTCTTAGAACCTTCATGCCAGGAACCAGGCACAAAGACCAAACGTATTTCCTATTATATCAGAGAAGCCATCCTAGATTGCCCCGCCAGGCTGGGTCAGGAGCCTCCTCCTGGCTTTTCCTGGATCTGTCCTTCAGATCTGTCTCCCCACTGTAGACCAAGTTCCACATACAGAAACCAGCTCAAAGGAGGTGTTCAGGAAATGTCTAGTGAACAAATGGGATGAGCAAATGTTGGCTCACTCCACTGCCCAGTTCAACCTCAGCACCACACATAGACACACATGGCTACCCAGTCCTACATCCTGACTCATATTCTCACCTCTCTTCCACTGACATACCTCATCATCTTTTAATACCACCTCTTCCAAGAAGTTTTCCTTCCCTACCCACTTGTAGCCCATTCCCAAACTAACTGGGCTGCACAGACTCTGCCACCCCTTGTAAGCTTTGACCTGATAAGAGGTTTTCCCTGATAGGCGGTCAGAACCCGCTTAACCTCCCATGGCTCAGACAAGTGACACCTGAGGCTTTACAGATGTCATTCTCCCCCTTCTTTGAAATGTTGGCCAGGCTCAGCTGGACTCTCAGAAACTTGCTGGTAACAGAATTCCAGAACCTCAGCTAACATCCACAGACCACGAGGAGACCACTGAGGGCTGTGGTCTAGAATCAAAGAATGAGCAGCCTGCTAGGTTTCTTGCCAGGCTGGACAGTGCCACCCAGTGCTCAAGGTGGCTTCAACACCAGTTGACAGAAAAGAGGGCACACATTCCTGCCTCCGTGACTTTGCACTGTCTGGGACCTCTGCCTAGCATGCCACGCCCTTCCTCCAGTTCTCCAACATTTTGCGTGTTCTTGAGAGTGACCTCACAATCCTCCGGGTTTGCTCATTTTCCTCACCTTGAGCCTTAGCCCTCCCTGGGCACTGCTGCTCCAGGAAGAAGGGCATGCCCCACCACAGAGTTCCGCCCTGCAGCGAGGTCAACTCCTGACCCTGCTCTTGCTTCAGCCCCGGAAGCTCTGTTCCTGGGGATGCAGATGATCTGTGCCTCACGTCTTGGAACAGGGAAACTTCCAGGGACATAGGCATGGTTCTCCCATCTTTGTAAGAAATTAAAAAAACAAAACAGGGGCGCCTAGGTGGCACAGCGGTTAAGCGTCTGCCTTCGGCTCAGGGCGTGATCCTGGCATTCTGGGATCGAGCCCCACATCAGGCTCCTCTGCTATGAGCCTGCTTCTTCCTCTTCCACTCCCCCTGCTTGTGTTCCCTCTCTTGCTGGCTGTCTCTATCTCTGTCAAATAAATAAATAAAATCTTTAAAAAACAAAACAAAACAAAACAAAACAAAACAAAACAAAACAAAACAAAACAAAACTTCTCGGTCCTCTAGGTGTCACCAAACTTCTTGGAAAAGGGCTTTCCTCACTGCTGTCCCCCAGCACTCCATGAAAATGACCAATGACAGTAACTACTTTCCCCTTGAGAAAATCAACAGACCCATTTTTGTCCTGGTCCCACCCATATCAAGGGGACTATTCCCTCCTTCCTGCTAGAAACCCCACTCTTCCAGGACTTCCCTTCCCAATGGCCTCATCTCTGGGTTCTCCTCTATCTCCCCAGCTCCTTCTCCATCCCCTTCATAGGCTCCTCGTCTTCATGACCTTGAAATGTACCTATCACTCATGAATCTTTGCCATCCAAATTCCCTTCCGCTGTTGGGAGGTTGAAGATGAAAGGCAGCCAGGGATAGACTGCTCATCCAGTTTCTCCAGGACTAAAGTCAGCCTGGGACTGAAGGGGCAGAGGGAGGTACCAGGGCCAGAACTAAAGGAGAAACCCTCCAAGATCCAATAGGGTCGAAAGTGCAAATCCAAACTGGTCATAGGAACCAAATGGTCAGGCTAGGGTATGGGGAGCCCAGGGTGAGGCTATAGAATCATCTTGGCCTGGTGCTGTTTTAGGCACTAGATCTTTACTTACTTTCTTTTCCACTGTTTCCGGTGATCTTTAGTCTGTTCATGTTTCCAAACTTCTTGGGTGCTTTGGATAGCTCGTATCACTCTGTGATTTATTTCCAAATTGTTCATTTATTTGTCCATTCCAACTCCCCTCACATAGAAGCTATCCATTACTGCATGACAGATTCCTACAAACCGAGTGGATTAAAGAAACACACATTTATTATCTCAGGTTTTTGTGGGTCAGGAATCTAGACATGACTTAGTAGATCCTTTGCCTAGGGTGTTTCATAAGGCTACAGCCAAGGGGATGGACAGGATTAGGATTTTATCTGAAGGCTCAACTGGGGAATTACTTATTTCCAAGCTCACTCACATGGTTTTTGGTTGCATTCAGTTGCTGTTGGACTAAGGACCTCAGTTCCTAGCTGGCTACTGGTCAAAGGATGTCTTCAGGTTTTTGCCACATGATTTATTCCAGCACAGCAACTTGCTTTATCAAAGCCAGGAAGAGAGACACTGTGCCAGAGAAATGGAAGTCAGAATCTTTTGTAACCTAATTACACAAATGACATTTCTTCAATGATGAGGCATTATATCAGTTAGAAGCAAATTACTCTTTGAAAAAGATTACACAAGGCCATGAATACCAGGAGGTGGGGACCACTGGGAACTATTTTAGAAATTTCTTAACCATATCCCACCAGAATATAAAGTCTATTGCGGCAGGAACACTTTTGTTCATGTTAACTTCACTTCTCCAGTGTTTTGAAGAGTGATTGGCATGTAGCACATGCTCAATTAATATTTGTAAAATGGAAGACTGAGTGGAGTAAGATGTATGGTCTAAGAGTAGAATAGCTGGGGATTGTTTAATTCAACATTTCTTTTATTATGTTCAGGGGTTCTATTCACAGGTTGTTGAAACTAATCAAAGAGCAGTGCGATGGGTGGAATTGTCAATAGCAGGTAAAACCAGGGATGGCAGACTGTAGGGTGAATACAGACAGGGAGGAGTCACCAGACTCTAAAAGTCATGGTCTGCTCACTTGCATCACCTTGTGGGGCTCCAGAAAGTGAACAGATGATATTACGCTCGGTGAGTGCTATGTATCTGCCAAGATATATCAATTAGCTATTACTGCATAACAACCCCCCCCCAAATTAATGGTTCAAAATAAAAACTATTTAGTTCACAATTGTGTGGTTCAGAAATTTGGGTCAGGCTCAGATGCAAAGTTCTGCTGAGCACAGCTGGGCTTATTCATACATCTGTGGTCAACTGGTAGGTTAGCTAAGTTTGGTTATTCAGCCAGAGCAGTTTTAAAACATAACTTAAAATGCTTTTTTAAAAAAAGATCTATTTATTTATTTTTGAGAGAGACAGAGAGAGAGCATGAGCAGGAGGGGCAGAGAGAGAGGGAGAGAGAATCTGAACCAGACTCCGCCCTGAGCACAGAGCCTGACACAGGGCTCTGTCTCAAGACCCCGCGATCACAGCCCAAGCCAAAACCAAGAGTCAGAGGCTTAACAGACTGTGTCATCCATGTGCCCCATAACTGAAAATACTTTGACAATGAAAATACTTAGACAATCAAGAGATGAGGTCACCTTGAATCTGGGTGTGCCTAACTGCTTCAACCTATAGAGTATAGCAGAAGCAATATTATATGACCTCCAATGTTATATCATTAAAGACCATGCAAGCTGCCACCTTGTTTGCTGGAAGACTCACTTCCAGAGTCTTGCGACGTCATATAAGAAGTCCAACTACCTGAGGCTGCCATGCTGTAGATGTCATGTGGGGGACCACATGGAGATTCCTGAGACTATAGAGAGAGAGAGATCCCCCCAATGAGACCCCAACCACTTGAGCAATCCCAGCCCAGGAACCAGACATTTGAGTAAAGATGCCCCCCAGAAAATTCCAGCCCCCAGCCACGAGGCACCCCAGCCCTTCAAGTCTTCCCAGCTTAAAAACTAGATGCCATGGAGCAAAACAAACTATCTCTTCTGTGTCTTGTCCACAGAATCCACAAACATATTAAAAACTAGCTGCTGTTTTATGCCACTGAGTTCTGGGGTGGTTTGCTACACAGCCATAAGAAATTGGAATAGATGGCCTCACTCATAGCTGGAGGTTGATTGGTTGGTCGTTGAGACCATAGAGGTGAGGAAGTTATATATTTCTCATCACCTGGACTAGGTTGGGCTAAATCAGAGTATGCAGCTTTCATCAACCCCCAACAGAAACATAAAAACAAAACAAAACAAAACAAGCAGAAACTGCCATAACCAAATTGTCAGAACTCTGGAAAAGAGTCAAAGGTTTATAGCAACCAAGTAAACACTGGTTAATAAAAAAAGTCAACTTCAGAATGGTAAAAGGCTTTGTGGCATTTTTATTTGCCCTGTCCCACCCTCTTCCTGGTGTGCCAGTGTCTGAAAAAGGGAAGTCCATGTTCTCAGTGGGAGAGCCTGGTCCCTGGTTCTGAAAGGAGCACAGCAGACTTTAACAAAAATTATAATGTGTGTCTGCTCTAACCTGTCTGGAAACTACCTGAAAGACTGACACAAAGTACACATCTCTGATTTGTTTACCTGGCATTCAAGCTAGAGAAGACATAGACACTGCTCAAAAACCCTGCAAGCTGACAACAATCCATAGACATCTGGAGCAAAGATTATGGTCAAAACATACAATATAATGCCTCAGGCTCAGGATCAAAAGCTGGGGAGTGTTTTTGGAAAATTAGGATATTCAGAAACACCTGTGTATCAATAGCAATGTAGAAAGTCTGATGCATGCCCAAGGCAAAATACATGCTCAGAAAAGACCTGAGAAGACCTCAGGGTTTACTTCAGGCCAATTCTAGGCTCAGTGCAAGCCTGGCTAAGTGTTGAAGGAGTGCTCCAGCACAGACATTTGCAAAGACAGAAAGGTGGGATTTTTGTTTTATTTTATTTGTTTGCTTTCTAAGCTCTTGATGTTCAAGAGAATCTCTGTAAAAACACCAGCTGAACCACAAACTAAGGAACAGAGACTTCAGTGACCACACACATGAAGGAATAGAGTATTTGCAAGAATTGCTTTGAGAAAGTCACTAATCAAATGCACTGCTAGCACTTTCAGCAACCAAAAACCAAAAACAATAACATCAAACATCAAACTCTGGAGCAAGAGGAGAATCTGATAACCAAGTTTACCACATTATGAACATTCAAATGTCCAGTTTTCAACAAGAAAAATCAAAGACATATAAAGAAACATAAAAGTATGGCCTGTTTAAAGGAAAAAGCAAATCGACAGAAACTATCCCTGAAGAAGTCCAAATATTAGACTTACTAGAAAAAGATTTCTAAACAACTGTCTTAAATATGTTCAACAAGCTAAAAGAAAATTTGGACAAAGATTTAAAAGAAACTAGAAAAACAATGTATGAATAAAATGACAACATCAATAAAGAGACAGGAATTTTTTGAAAAAGAATTGAACATAAATCATTGAATTGAAAAGTATAAAACTGAAATTCAGAAATCACTAGCAGTGTTCAATAGCATATTTGAGCAGGCAGAAGAAAGAATCAGAGAGCTTCAAGACAGGACAATTGAGATTATTGAACCCGAGGAGCAGGAAGGAAAAAGAATGAGGAAAAATAAACAGAACCTAAGGGACTTTTGGGATACAATCAAGTGGACCAATATACACATTATGGGATTCTCAGGAGGAGAAGAGAGAGAGAGAGTGGTAGAAAGACCATTTGAAAAAAAACAATGGTTGAAAATTCCCCAAATTTGGTGAAATACATGAATCTACAAATCCAAGAAATTCAGTGAGCTCCAAATAAGATAAACCCAGAGACTAAGATACACTATTATCAAACCATCAAAAGACAAAGTGAAAATCTTGGGAGCAACAAAAGAAGTGATTCATCATTTCCAAGGGATCCTCAATAGTATTAAGGGCTGACTGCTCATCAAAAACCATGGAGGCTAGAAGAGACTATAGCAACATATTTAAAGTGCTGAGAGAAAAAAAAAAACTGTCCACCACGAATTCTGTATCTGGCAAATTGTTCGTCAAAGATAAGGACGAAATGAAAATATTCTCAGACAAACAAAAGCTGAGAAAGTTCATGACCACTAGACTTGCCCTGCAAGAAATGTTAAAGGAAGTCCCTAGGGACTGAATCTACCAGCACCTTGATCTTGGACTTTCCAGCCTCCAGAACAAAAGAGAAATAAATTTGTGTTTTTTTATAAACCACCCATTCTATGGCATTTTTGTTATAAAAGTCTAAATGGACTAAGACAATACTCAATGGTGAGAGACTGAAAGCTTTCCCCCTAAGATCAAGAAAAAGGAAAGTGCCCACTTTTCCACTGCTATTTAACATTGTATTAGAAGTTCTAACCAGAGCAATTAGACAAGAAAAAGAAATAAATGGCATCCAAACTGGAAAAGAAAAAGTAAAACTACCTCTTTTCACCAGTGGGTGACATAATCCTATATCTAGAAAATCCTTAAAAACCCACAAGAACACAACTAAAACTAATAAACTAATTCAGCAAAATTGCAGGATGCCAAATCAATACAACAAAATCAGCTGCATTTCTATACACCTGCAATAAGCAATCAAAAAAGACAAGTAAAGCAATTCCACTTACGGTAGCATGTAAAAGAGTAAAATACCTGGAAATAAATTTAATCATGGAATGGAAATCTTGTATATTGAAAACTACAAAATATTGCTGAAAGAAATTAAAGAATACATAACAGGTGGAAAGATACCCTATGTTCATGGATAGGCAAACTTAATATTCTTCAGATGTCAATACTCCCAAAACTATCAACAGATTCGACACAATCCTTGCCAAAATTCCAACAGTCTTTGTAGCAAACGTGGAGATGCCAATCCTCAAATTCATATGAAATTGCAAGGGGCCCCAAAAAGCCAAAACAATTTTGAAAATGAAAGTCAAAGTCAGAGGACTCTCACTTTCAGATTTCAAAACTTAATACAAAGCTACAATAAGCAAAACACTGTGGTCCTGACATAAGGATAGATATTTAACTAATAGAATAGACCTAGGAGTCCAGAAATAAGCCCATGCATCTATAGCCAATTGATTTTTTACAGTGGTACCAAGTCTATTCAATAATGAGAAAATAGTGTCCTCAACAAGGGTGTGGGACAACTGGATCTCCACATGCAAAAGAATGGACCCCTACTTCACACCAGATATAAAAATTAACTGAGAATTGATCAACAACCTAAGTATAAGAGCTAAAGTCATACAACTCTTAGAAGAAAATTTGGGTTCAATCTTCACAATGCTGGATTTGGCAACAGATTCTAAGATATGACATCAAAAGCATAGGCAACAAAAGAAAAATAGATTTATTGGACCTTCATCAAAAGTTAAAATCTCTGTGGGGCGCCTGGGTGGCTCAGTCGGTTATGTGAACGACTCTTGATTTCGACTCAGGTTACGATCTCCGGGTCCTTGGATCAAGCCCCAAGTCAGGCTCCGCACTCAGCATGAAGTCTGCTTGGGATTCTCTCGCTCCCTCTCTCCCTCCCCGACTTGTGCACACGCATGCGTGCTTTCTCTCTCTCTCTCAAATAAACAAATAAAATCTTAAAAAATAAAATAGCTATAGTTTTTTTTTTTTAATGAAAAATAACAAGTACTGGCAAGGATGTGGAGAAATAGGAACCCTCACGCGTTGCTGGTGGGACTGTAAACTGATGCGGCCACTGTGGAAAACTCTTTTGGGTCCTCAAAGAACCAAACGCAGAATTACTCTGTGATCCAGCAATTCTACTCCTAGGTAGGTAGCAGAAGAATTGAAAGCAGGAACTCGACTAGATATTGGCACATCCATGTTCGTAGCAGCATTATTCACAAAAACTGGAAGATGGGAACAACCTGCATGCCCATCAACAGAGGAGTGAATAAACAACATGGGAGTCACACATACAATGGAATATTATTCAGCCATGAAAAGGAATAAAGTTCTGATACATTCTACAACATAGGTGAACCTTGAAAACATCATGCTAAGTGAAAGAAGCCAGACACAAAAGGACCAATTACTGTAAGATTCCACTTCGATGAGGTCCCTAGAATAGGCAAATTCATAGAGACAGGCAGTATAAGAGAGGTAACCAGGGCTGGTGGGGACTGGCGGAATGGGGAGTTAGTGTTTAGTGGGGACATAGTTTCTATATGGGGATGATGAAAACTTTTTGGAAATAGCAGCGCTGATCATACAACACTGTGAATGCACTTAATACCACTGAATTGTCTTAAAAAGGGCAAAGGGTTACGTTATATCTATTTTACCACAATTAAAAATTTTCAAAACAGAGGGGCTCCTGGCTGGCTCAGTCGGTAGAACATGCGACTCTTGATCTCAGGGTTGTGAGTTCGAGCCCCATCTTGGGCATGGAGCGTACTTAAAAAAAAAAAAAAAAAAAACTTTTTTTTTTTTTTCCCAAAAAGAGAAAGAAGTCATAATGCCTCCTAAGGTCTAGGCTTAGAACAAGCCCAGCATCATTTCTTTTTTTTCTTTTTTTTTTTTAAGATTTTATTTATTTATTCGACAGAGATAGAGACAGCCAGCGAGAGAGGAAACACAAGCAGGGGGAGTGGGAGAGGAAGAAGTAGGCTCATAGCGGAGGAGCCTGATGTGGGGCTCAATCCTATAACTCCGGGATCACGCCCTGAGCCGAAGGCAGACGCTTAACCGCTGTGCCACCCAGGCGCCCCCCAGCATCATTTCTTTTTTTTTTTTTTTAAGATTTTATTTATTTATTCGACAGAGATAGAGACAGCCAGCGAGAGAGGGAACACAAGCAGGGGGAGTGGGAGAGGAAGAAGCAGGCTCATAGTGGAGGAGCATGACGTGGGGCTCAATCCCGTAACGCTGGGATCATGCCCTGAGCCGAAGGCAGATGCCCAACCGCTGTGCCACCCAGGCGCCCCATCCCAGCATCATTTCTGATGCAGTCTGTTGGTCAGAAAAAGTGACAAGCCAGCTCAGATTCAAGTGACAAGAAAACAGACTCCACTTCCTCATAAAAAGAGCTGCAGATATTGTGGGGTTTTTTTTCTCTCTCTCTATGAGACAAATGAGGTCTAGGCTCACACTAGTCAATATTCATAACAAATGAATTTTGAGTTCAAAGTTTAACCCAGGAAAAAATTTTGATTGTGCTAAAATTTGTTATCAGCAAAATACTGAGAGAAGAGTCTTTTAATAAATTCAAATGTGCAAAATTCGACTCTGGAGAAATGACAACCACACACCAAAAAAATCACAGCAGTAGAATTAACAGTTGGTAAAGATTGGACAAAATGAGCCTGATCAATGAATTGAATGTTTCCAAAAAAGAAGGAAAAAAATGTTCCTGATAAAGATTTCAATCAAGTAAAAATGAGCATAGAAAAAAAAAAAAAAACTGGGAATGGTTTCGCTGCACTAAACAGAAAAGTGATCCAGGAATCTAATTGGCTAAATGCAGTTTGTGATTCAAAAGTATTTTCCAACAGAAATGTGTTGGATTTTTTTTCTGCTGTGCTTATAAAAATGGAATCAAAGCATCCCCAGAATAAAACCATCCTTTGTGTGAAAATGGCAATGTGAGGACAAGAGGGTCAAATGTCTTGTGCATCTTTTCTTGTGTTTGATTTTATTCACTAGACACCAGATGCTGCTAATTTCCCAGGCAAGACCCCAGAAATGAACTGGTCATGACCCCTTTCTGGGGTGCCCTGGACCCCACCCAGACATGTGTCTCTACAGACAGACCCCTCTGTCTCTCAGATCCCTGCTACCAGTCTGGGTTTTTCTGTTCCTCGGAAGGTGTGGCTCACACCAAACTGTTCTTTCCTAAAGGGAACACTAGTGGGGAAAACCTCTGGAAACCCAAGTAAACCCCAAGCCTTTGGCCCTTACGATGGCTTCTCAGTCCCCCACACTGAGGGACCACGGGCAGTCAACATAAAGATTGTCCCTTGCCTTTCACTGGATCCTTACCACGTCCTGGCATTATTCTTACCCTCCTGACTTAACACCCACACTGCATTGCATTTCTAACCACACCCATGAAGGTCTATGGCCCCCTCTCAAGCCCACCCAGAAATCAGGTGACAATGTCAATGAGATTCATTTCAGCTTCATACTCTGCAAATCCAAAGTCACCTTATAACTTTGTCAGGACTATGAAATGCCCAGCAGAGAAGCTGACTTTAAAAGAAGGGAGGTAAAGATCTGTTCTTACAAAAAAAAGGGGGGGGGGGAGGGGATACGGGCATGTGGGGAGAAGGAATGCATTACATTTATTTTTACCATTCGATTTTTTAGAAATATGTTTTGGGGCTTTTCTTACAGTTCCAGAATTTTAATAGATGCAATGTAGATAGTAAGAGATAGAGAGGCAAAGAGGGTGTGGACAGATTCAGAGTTAGGCAGGGGCAGAGAGAATACACAGTGGCAGAGAGGATGCAGACAGAAGCAAAATGAGGTTGGGACAGTGTAGACAGAAGCAGAGAGAGATGGCCAGGGGCAGGCAGCGAAGAGATGGTAGTCATTGCTCCCAAAACCAGATAGAAGCCCCTAGTATTTAGAAGGTTGAGATCTCAGAGCTTAGAAGGCCCTGACACGCCCCACTCTCCGTCCCAGCCCTCCCACACCCATTTCTGCCTCCCCATTTTCAGCCCCTGTCCTGAACTTACATGTTACTCTCTCGATTCTGTGACAGGGTCCTTCCCTGCCCCACCCCCTCCAGGGCCCATCCCTTGGGGTGGAATCTTGTTCTTTTTGCTAAGTCTTGCCTGCTGTCAGTGACTGACTGTCCCTACATGCTCTCCCCAGCCCGAGTGACACTCCCCCACCCTTTTCTTCCCCGTTGAGAATCTTGGGCCTACCATTCATTCATTTATTCGTCAAGCATTTATACTTAGTTCCCAGGAACCAGGCCCCTGCTCAGCAACGCTGGGGACCCCGGGGAGACCCGACCTAGGCCCTACATCATCCCCCCCACCCCCCAGCTGGGGGGATGGGAGGGCTGTGTAAGCAGTGATGACACAGCCTGTTCAGAGTTTTGATGGGTGAACATTAGGCACTGTGTGAGCCCCGGAGAAGATAGTTAACCCGGCCTAGACTAGGTTAGGGGAAGGGCCTGAGCCTTGGACGTGACCCCACCCCCAACAGCCCCGCCCCCAGCACAGACCGGGCTCAAAAATGCGGTCCCATCACCGCCCCCTCAGCCTGCCAACGCCCCTTCTCAGACCCAACCCATTAGCCTCTCCCTTACTGGCCCCGCCCCATTGTGGGTCTAGGTTACGCCCCCTCAGCCCCGCCCCTATTTCATTCAATCCGGCCTCAAGTCCCACCGCCCGGGAGGCTAACCTCAAACCAATATCACGACCCCATTGGCCAGGCAGTTTCACTGCACCGCCTTCCTTCAGTGTTATTGGGTGCCTAGGTGTCAATCTTCTTTATAGAGCCTCAACAGTTGCCAAGGCCGAGATTTGAGGGGCAGATAATAATGGACGGCTCAGGACGTCTTGTTATTGGGCAGAAAGCCCGGCTCTGGGCGGGGCTTAGAGCCAAACGCTTGGCTGCCTCGGTCTGGGGTTCTTCAGGGCCGCAGCCTTCCCTCAGAGACACACCCCTCTCTCCTTGTTATTGGTCCCTCCAGGTGTTGCTCAACAGGATTCCACGTTTCGATAGGCAAAACCATCCGTCTTTCACTGCTTTCCTAATTTCAATTTGCTTCTCTCCTTAGAGGCGGCAACCTTCTGGCCGTAGCCAGGGTCCTCCTCACGGAATGGCTACAGATTGGCCCGGAACCCCGTCACTCCTGGGTGGTGGGCGGAGCCAGGGTGCCTGGGGGCGGTGAATTGGCTGACTGGGCTTCGGGGGCGGGGCAGCCGCTCCTGTCAGCGGGTGAAATGGCAGCGGCAGAACCGGCGGCGGCCGCGGTCCCGGGGGGCGGCTGAGGGGGCCGGGCCGGGGCTGCGGGGCGAGCAGCGCGGCGGGGATCCAGCGGCGCGGCCCGGGACAGTGAGGCTCGGCACGGCGATGGCGGCGCGCTCGGCGCAGGTAGGCAGGCGGCGCGGGCCGGGCCTCCCGGGCGCTTTCTCAGGCCGGCGACTCCGCGCTGCGGCCCGCGGGGGCCAGGCAAGACCGGGACTCGGGCTGCCTCGCCATGGAACCTGCGCTGGGTGCCCTCGGCACTCCCGGCAAGGACCCTGGCCCTCTGCCTTGGGCCCAGGCCCCCGCCCACCCTCGTTCCGGATGCCTCTGGACCCCTCGGGGCTCCTCCCCCGACCCTTCCGGGCGCCCCCTCCCCCATCCCGCCCCCTCTCCAGGGGCCTCCCCCCACCCCCGGCTGTGACCCCCGCCCACCCTTACCATAGACCCTCAGAACTCCTCCTGGACCCTTCAGGACTCCCCCAGCCCCCACCCCGCAGACCCGCCCCCCAAGGCGCCCCTCCACCCCGCAGGCCCAGGACCCCCGCCCTCCCTCTCTCCGGATCCTTCAGGACCCCTCCCATCTGCAGACCCCTTGTCATCCCATCCCTCCCCTCACTTCGCATCCTGTCTCTGGGCCCAGACCTTCCCCCAGCCCCAAGGCTAGGAGCATCAGAGCCCTACCCCTCCCTTCCAACCCCACAGGACCCTTCCCCTAGCCTCTGTAAATCAGGATTCCCACCCACAGGCCTCCCCTCAGCCTGCTGGCCCATCTCCCACCCCCAGCAACCCCATGCCCAAGGGCACCGGAAAAAATCACTCTTCAGGCTCCTCCCAGCACACTCCAGCAGCTCCACACACACCCCTGAGCCTGACTCGTCCTGAAAATCCACCCTCACCTACTGCTCAGGACCTCCCAACAGATATTCTGAACCCTTCTCAGGGTCAGATGCACACATCTTTCTGAAAACCCCACACTCATGCCTGCATGTCCCCCACCACCACCACCACACACACATCTGGGAGCCAACAGTTCTCACAGAGAGAGATCACCGTGAACCCTCGACAACTCATACTGACAGACACCCTGGCCCCTAACACACAGCCATCGGGAGCCCCCTGATCTGCGAATGGGTGTACACACACACACACACACACACACACACACACAGCTAGACACTTGGATCTCCAGCACACACAGAGGAACTCAGACCTCCAACACAGACCTAGACAATTGGGCCCTCCCCACACACACACAAACACACACTCTCTCACACACAGTACTCCTTTGCACTTTCACACACCTCCGTGGATTTCACCTGCCCAGGTCCTACTGTGGTGCCCAAAGCTCCCAGCTCAGGCCGACTTGAAGACATGCCCCAGGCAGCCAGCCTGCCCAGCCACACCAGCCTCCCAGACCTGGTATCCCCATCGGGGCCCAAAAGGGTGGCAGGGTGACCCAGAATCTCCCAGCACCCCTGTGGACACCTGCCCCAGGCCTCCTCCCCTTTATCCATCTCTCCCTGCTTTGCCCTTCTTCAAAGGGAAGGGCACTCACTCTCCCTCCTACACGGAAGTCTCCCAAAGGGAAGCACCGCCTGCCCCCTGATTTATGCCACCCCCTGGTGGGGAGGGGGAGTTCAGGTTGCTCCTGGCCCAGTCCTGAAGTCTGACCAGACTGGTAGGACCAGCATCCTGACCCCATCTTGCCTGCTGGCTTCAAATGGCAGGGCCAGCACTGTTGCCAGGGGCAGCCCCTGATAGCCCGCATGAGTTCCTTCACCCACGACCAGTGTGTCATGCCAAAATGAAACGGCTTCCTTCTCTCCTGGCATCTGGGACCCGGTGGGGCTGGGTTTGGGCCTGCCAGAAGCAGACAGCTCTTTGTTAAGGAATATTTTCAGAAGGGAAGAATGTGCTGAAGAGGCTCGGGTAGAACACGAGCGAGCAGTCAGCTTGGTTTTTCCCTTGGCCGGGCTTTGATTAAGCCAGAGGACCCATGTCCACCCGTCTTTCCCGGTTATGTTGGTTCTCCCTGCCCGTCCTGCCACCCCACAGCTCTCACCCTCAGGTCCAACCTGTGGGTTCCCCTGGGCTTTTGTGGTCGGCTGCGGGTGGTTTGAAAGGAGCTGCAGGTGGCTTGGCCCTGGCACAGGGATGAGGAAAGGAGATCACAGAACTGGCGAGATGGTGTGGCCAGGACCGCAGGGAGTGAGGAGGAGCCTGCGTCCCGCCCGTGCAGAATCCAGATCAGTCCAGCCCCAGCACTGCCTGTCTGGGCTCCTTTGAGCCACACAAGCATGCCTGGAAAGTTCCAGAAACGCAAACCCAGGCTTCTTTGTGGATATTCAACCAGTGGACTCCAGACGGCCCTGGGAAGAAGCACCTATTGGCTCAGGGCCTCAACTTCTCTGTCTGGAGAATGGGGGAATAAATCCTTAGAACCTTGTTTTGTACTGCAGGGGAGCCAGTGAGGTTAGGATGTGATCCTGAATGTCCCTTGGGCACTGTGTGGGAGCGGTCAGTGGGGTCCAGCAGGGCTGCCGCCCATCTATGGGTGCTAGCAGAATCATTGGCCGCCCTGGTCCCCTGGTTGTCATTAGTTGACGCCTCACTGGATAATGGCCATCTCTCTGTGGCCAAGCTGCAGCTCAGGAAGCCGGCTCAGTTGGGGGTTGAGAGATGGTCTGTTGTGGGATTTGTGGCCACACAGAAGCCTCCCGTGGGGATGGAGGGTAGGAGGGGGCCTACTTGCTGGCAATGCCCTCACCTCGCGTACAGCTCTGATGCATAGACCCGGGTGGGGAGAGGCTCGTTCTGCCCACTTGCTGAAGGGAGGAGTGGATGAAGACTCCTGAAGGTCACGAGGCACACCGGAAACAGTCTCCACAGCCTCCCCAGGGTGGGCCCTTGTGCAGATGCAGTGGGGCCAGAAGGCTCTTCAGAATAGACTATGAACTCCTCGGGCAAACACGAGAAAGCTCCCGGGGAGGGCTTGGGAACAGTATTAGTGCACTTTTACCCAAGGCTGGGGGTAGAGGCCTGTGTCTTTGTATATGCGCTTTGATGGGTGCAGGGGGGTGAGGCAGAGAGTGATCTCAGTTTCCTCTGGCAGAATACAGATGCTGATTGTTCCAGGTGAAGCCCCACCACGTGCTAGGAACTGAGTCAGGTGCTGGGGTCTGAAGGAAGGTCACACGTGGTCCCGCCCCGCCTCTAAAGACCCTCTTGGCACACCCTGATCGGGCCCATCCCACATGCCAGGCCCTGTGCCAAGCACATACTATCTCATTTAATCCTCCAAACCAGCCGAAGGAACCACGATTCCAGCGTGTGCCCTCACCATCACGTCCTGCTGCTCGTCGTGTGGAAGCATGAGACAGAATTTCGCACAGCATGCTGCGGGAGCACAGGAAAGGGTCCAGTGCATCCCCGGGCCATCAGGGAAGGCGGCACAGGGATGACATAGAGGCCCAGAGAGGAGCTCACCGGGCAGGCATGGCAGGGAAGGGCGTTCTAGGCAGGCAGAGTGTTTGGACAGAGGCCCACAAAGCAGGAGAAGCGTGGTGCATTCAGGGAGTTGTGCCTTGTTTGGTGGACCTCATCCTGTAGGCCCTGTGTCCCACGATCCATGGGGCACGTACCGTGCGCCCCTCCCTAGGAAAACGGACCCATAGTTGGAGGAACTCAAGAGAGGCAGCAAGCCCACCCTGCCTGGGGGAGTCTGTAGCACACATGTTCCAGAAGTCAAGCAGTGTCAGTGCAAGGAGTGAGAACGGACTCACCGCAGCAAGGGGAGAGATTTATCTTTGAAGCGCCTGTCGGTACAGCTCACCTGCACTTTTCTTGCCTTGCTCAGCATGCTGTGATGTGTTGTGAGATCGTTTCATTGAGGTGCGTCTCCCACACCGCCAGCCCACTAGTCCCACAAGGGCAGGAGCCTGTCCTTTTGTTCACGGCAGAGTCTCAGGCGAGTGTAGGACACATAGCAGATGCTTAGTAAATACTTGCTTCGTTTTAGGATCTGACAGTCTTCCCTACCCACCCACTTACGAAAGACGGCCTGGAGCTCTTCCACAGAAAGAGGTTGACCCATCTGCCTCAGAGAGCTCCCAAAGGCAGGGTGTACCCACCTCATCCCCTGCCCCCGGCCCAGCGACTTTGCCACTGACACAGGCAGCAGAAAAGATACCATCTTGGCTTTGAAGAGCCAAGAGCCTTTGCAGGATGCCCCTTCTCTTATTCCCCTGTCCTGGAAGGCTTATAAGGGCTTTCAGTTTTCTCCCTTGTCATTCTCAAGGACCTAAAATATAGAGAAATGCGGGATTTGCCAGGGTTGAGACTGTTTCAGTGGCAGAAAGGAAGTTGGTGATGATACGGGGTAGTAAACATTTTTTTTTAGGTCAGAAGGGATTCCATAGGCCATAAGGGTCTACCTATCAGATTTTAGTCTGAAGGTATTTGCTGCTGCTATTATTTCCAATAATGATAATTAAGTTTCACTGCATTTAACCTTTAAAGAGGGCCACCCCATTGGGGGTGCCTGCTGGGGAGAAGAGGTTTTTTTATTCATTCCACAAATATTGGATGTCTGATGGTGTGCTAGACTCTGGGGATCCAGTGGTGGCTAGACAGCCCCTGCCCACATGGAATATTCCATCCAGCAGGGAACAAATACCACAGACCAGCTGCTGTCCTAAGCACTTGACAAGTTTAGCTCAGATCTTCCTCCCAACAAGACCTGTGAGGCAGGTACTCTCATTAGCCCTGTTTTTGGATGAAGAAACTGAGGCAAAGTGTATCACAAAGATATACAGAACAGGGGAGAAGTGGAGGGCAGACAGTAAGCTCTGAATTCCAGTTGCTGTCCTTGATATCCAAGCTTACCCATTGGTTGCCCACCCCTCAGCAAGGAAAAGGACCCAGACACCAGGCCATTTCCCCTGGAGTTGGAGCCAGCCAAGACCCTGGTGGTCTGCTGGCCCACACTGACAGTTCTGGCAGGCTGGGCATAGGGGGTCACATGGCATTTCCTGAGGTATCTGGTTCAGAAATGAGTCTGTGTCCCCCATAATCATTACAGGTAGGGGATCGGAAGTGGCGGGGGGGGGCGGGCGGGGCAGGGAGTTAGGGACCCAAACTGAAAGGAAACTTGGGGTCTTTATTCCGGCCTCTGAAAATGCCAAGCTGTGCAAGACGGCACACACACACACACGCTCCCTCCCTCTCCCCATTGAGAAGTAATGACTGTGCTTTACTGAGCGCAGAGTAAGTTGGGCAGTCGTGTTTTATGTATATTGTTTCTAAAGTAATGCAGAGAGAGTGGCAGCACGGAGGATCGATTTAGGGCAGAGGCTTTGGAGTCAGAAATCCAAGTGCAAATCCTTTTTCCCCTGCGGCCTGGTTCGGGGTTCCTATGAGTGTCCCGCTTGCTACGGGACCTCGCGTGCATTACAGCTGGCCTTTACTTTTCTGTCTATGCTGATACAGAATCTTTGTTTTAAATTAATTTTTTAAGATTTATTTATTTATTTATTCGACAGAGATAGAGACAGCCAGCGAGAGAGGGAACACAAGCAGGGGGAGTGGGAGAGGAAGAAGCAGGCTCCCAGCGGAGGAGCCTGATGTGGGGCTCGATCCCAGAACGCCGGGATCACGCCCTGAGCCGAAGGCAGACGCTTAACCGCTGTGCCACCCAGGCACCCCTGTTTTAAATTATTTTTAAAGTAGAGTTTATTTTTTAGAACAGTTCCAGATTTGCGAAAAAATTGAAAGGATAATAGAGATTTCCTGCAGACCCCACACCCAGTTTCCCCAATTAGTAACATCTTCAGCTGCTCTGGCGCATTTGTTACAACTAACAGGCCGACGTTGATGCATTAACTACAGTCCACACTTTATTCAGATTTCCTTAGTTTTGCCCTAATTTCCTTCTTCTCTTCCAGGATCCCATCCTGGATCCCACATGACATTTTGTCATCAAGGCTTCTTCGGCTCTCATGGCTGGGATAGTATAGTTTCTTAGACTTTCCGTATGTCTGATGACCTTGACAGATTTGGGGAGGACTGGTCAGGCATTTTCTGGAATGTCCCCTGATCTGGATTTGTCACATGTTTTTTTCGTAGTTAAACTGGGATGATGTGTTCTGGGGAGAAAGATACAGAGGCGACATGCCCTTGTCAGCTCATCATAGGCCCACGCTCTCAATGTGACTTATCACTGTTGATGTTGACCTTGATCACTTGGCTGAGCAGCCCAGAAATGTTTGTCTTCATTCATTCAGCAAATGTTTATTGAGCACCTACTAAACTTCAGATGTGTTAAGAGCTTGGAGTAGAAAATTAAGAAGATAAGCCCTTGCCCTCAGAATGTTCATGACCCAGTAGGGCAGGCAGGCCTGTATAGAAATAATTGTCATGGATTGTGCCCTGGGCTCAGGTGTAGGGGTAGGTACTCTCAGAGAGAGAGAGAGAGGAGTGAGCCAGCATGCTGGAGGTGGGGGTTGAGAGGAACGATTTCACCAAGAAAAATATTCAAACCAGGTGTTGGAGGATGACCTTCCAGCAAGAGGGAACAGCATGTGCGAAGACACAGGTAGGAAGAAGCAGGTGGTCCTGGGGGACTGAGCATCGTGATCTTGGGGCTGGTATGAAGGAAGAGGCAAGGTTGGCAGGGCTGTGTGCACCAGGCAAAAACATCTGGGCTCCATCTCCAAGTAGGGAGTGGTTGCAGGGTTTGGGCAAGCAGCAGGGCTGTAGCGCCAGGCTTGGCCTGAGCAGGTGGGCAGCACCATGGACCCAGCGAGTCCCATCTGCAGCAGGAGGTGCTGGCTCTAGTCAGGAGAGTGTTGAGTTTAGGAAGCCTCTCCCCACCAGGGACCAGGAGGGTCTTCCTAAAATGCAAGCCCAGCCAGGCTCCTGCCTGAGCCCACAGGGCCCTGCGGGGTCTGGCCCCTGCAGAACTCTCTAGTCTTTTCTGGAGTGGCATGCCTCTCTCCTGCTTCTGCACCGCGCTTCCTCCGCCAGCCCAGCCCAGCCCTTATCATCTTTTCCTCTTAGCTATCGTTCACATAACATAAAATTCACCCTTTTTAAGTGAACAATTCAGTGGGTTTCAGTATATTCACAATGTGGTACAACGGTCATCACTGTCTAGTCCCAGAACATTTCATCCAAGACAGAAAACCTGGATGCAGCTTCCCCCGTTCCCCCCACCCCCCAGGCCCCAGCCCCTGGCAACCACTACCCAACTTCCTGTCCCTGTGGATGTACCTATTCTGGACATTTCCTATCAGTGCCGTCATGTCACTTGTTATGGTTTGTGTCTGGCTTCGTTCACTGAGCATAATGGCTTGGAGGTTCATCTACATGGCAGCGTGCGGCAGAGCTTCCTTCCTTTTTTATGGCTGAATCATATTCCAGTGCATGGATGGACCACACTGGGTTTATCCGTTCATCCATCAGTGGACATTGGACTGTTTCCACTGTTTGTTATGAATGACGCTGCTGTGAAGAGTCACGTACAAGTTTTCATGTGGACGTATGTTTCCCATTCTTTTGGGTAGATATCTAGGAGCAGGATTGCTGGGTCATATGGGAACTCCATATTTAACTCTTTAGGGACCTGCCAGATGGTGTTCCGCTCTATCTGTTCTTTGAAGCACGTCTCTCAATCTGTAAGAGAAAGCTTGGACGATGGTTTCTCACTCTCTACACCCCGTGTGCTTGGAGGGCAGTGGCTCCGTCGGTCTTTGCTCAGTGTGGTGCCCAGCACCTGGTAGGCATTCAGCAAGCATTGGTGGGTGGGCAGGTGGGTTCAGTTCCTCAGATATTTCTCAAGTCCTATGTTGTAGGCTCAGTGTGGGGCACCACAGTAGGGGGAACCCAGACAGGGACGGTTCTTGCCCTGGTGGGGGATCTGACGGAGACATTCGGGGAGCAGGTGGGCAATCTTAGATGGTGCTCAGGAGAAAGGCCAAGCTTGGAAAAGGAGGCATATATGTGGTCACTGAAGCCTCGAGAGGGAGGTGAAGGGCATGAAGGGACAGGGGCCGAGGCAGGGCCTGTGGAGGAGGGGTGCCATGCAGGAGGCCCTGGCAGAGAAGTAGGAGAGCAGCCAGGAGCCCAGCCTCTCTGAAGCTAGCTGCAAGAGGACTTCAAGAAGGAGGAAGCATGACCGGCAGTGTGCAAAGACCCCTGAGAAGGAGAGGGAAAGGGAGGTGGAAACCGTGCAGCAGCTGGACCTTCCTGCCCCTGTGCCCCTGGCCCCAGCTCACTGGCAGTCTCTTCCCACCCCTCCGGGTTGGCTCAGCCTCATAAGCCATGGGCCACCCTACGGGGGTGTGGAGGGTGGTAGTGCCAGCAGGCACAGGGGTAGGTGGCCCACTGCTCACCCTGCAGCGTCCAGGACCCCCTTTAAGTGGCTGAGATAGAGCAGAGGCAAAGGGGATTGAAGTTGAGGATGCTGAGAGGCTGGGACCTCAGCTCTACTGGGCCTGTGCATGGACCTCAAAGAACTGTGGCCCCTCAGCACTCGAGGGCACCTGCCTTGTCTCTGTGTCAATACCCAACCAGCAAGGGTAGGTTGGCTCTGCAGGTGGTGTCTTACCAGGCCCTTTCTCCTCCATATCCCTGGGCCTAGAACAGTGAGTATCAGGGAAGGAACGGTTGAGCCAGTAAGAGTTGCGGCGCTCTGGAGGGGACGCAGGGCCACCCACAGAGCTGGGAGAGCAGCAAGCCAGTGTCCATCCCGATCTGCTCAGTCCCAAGGGTGGCAAGATCTGGTCAGTGCAGGAAGCGTGTGTGTGTGTGTGTGTGCATGCGAGAATATGGGTGTGAGGTGGTGTGGATGTGTATGAGTGTGCATGTATCTGAGTGTGTGTGTGTGTATCCATGTGTATGGGTGGTGGGTGTGTGGGTGTGAGAATGCATGAGTGTGAGTGTGTGAGTGTAGGTAAGTATGTGTGGGTGTGGGAGTGTCAATTACATGACTGTTAGTGTATACAAGGTATGAGTGTGCGTGTCTGTGTATATGTGTGCATCAGGGGGATGGCTTCCAGGGCCAGGCCGTGTTTAGTCTGACGATGAGTCAAGAGAAAGTTCCTGAGGGATCAGAAGGTTCTGCCTCTCAGACTGCAAATTTCAGCCTTATGTATTGAATCACTTTTATTTCCTGTATGAAGTACACATTAATATGTGATAAACAGCTGAACCAACTGCTAGTGGCTGGCCCCCGGCTGTGTTTTAAAATCAGAAACCCAGAGTTGAACCATTCTCTTGGGCACTTTGGGGGCAGCAGCGGGGGTGCCAGTCCACTCCAAGGCTTGGATCTCCTGGGCTCAGCAAGGAGACAGTGGGCCCAGACCACTACCCTGGCCACATATGGTCTCTTTCTCTAGAGCCCCCACTGCTCCCCCGACCCAGCTGTGCTTAGGAGGCTCCAGTCCTCGCCTCTACCACCTCTTCCTCACCTCCCAAATCCGACGTTCAGAAACCCACACTGCCTTCCCAGGCCCTCCCTGCCCAGAGAGATCCTTCTAGGTTAGCACTTCCTGTCCACAGCCCGTCTCTGCCCTGGCTGGTCACAGACTTTGACCTTGTAGTAGGCCCCAGAGTGGCCCCCACTGTCCCTCTCTCCGGAGAGATTAACTCCTGGCTAGATGGTGCACACTGGCTTGGTCCTTGGGCTAGTCATCCCTGGCCAACTAGGCGATGGGAAGAAAAGGTCTTCCAGTTCTGCTGGGATTTGCATCCTAGAGTTGTACGGCTCACCAAAGCCAGAGCCCTCGGCACCCAACAGATCCGGAGAGCCTCTGGGAGCCAAGAGGCAGCACCAGTGGCCCCAAGGAGCCACAGAGACCAGGGAAGGGAGGGTTCTGGGCCCCTTATAAGGTGGAAGAAGAATGATACCCACCTCCCCCGCCCCCCATGACAGGGCAGCACAAGGGGAGGGAATCAAATGCATGGCCAAAGTCAAGCCCAGCCAACCTGTGGGCCCTCAGGTGTTGGTTGGGCTCTGAGTTTGGGCTGTGAGTAGGTGCCCAGTGACCTGATGGCAGGTATGAAATGGTCTACTGTTGTCCTGTCGTCATCCTTCTGTGCCCAGGGGGCCGGATGTCCCCTCTCCATGGACTGGACAAGGGCTGCCCTGTGGGCTGAGCTGTCAGAGCCAGGTCGGGTGGGGTCCAAGGGCCATAGTAGATTCCTGGTTCAGAGTATGCGGGAGAGGAGGTGGGCATGAAGGAGCCATCCAAGGCGACAGTGAGGGGAGCAGCATTGTCTTCCTGCCTCCACGGCCCTGGAGATACCCATCTTCTTTGGCCCTTGATGCTAGTCCGGGCTTACCAGAGGCATGACTGAGTAGAAGGAACACCACCCCCAGCCCCTGCCTCCGCTCCCCTAGCCATTCCCAGCCCTTGAAACTTCCCACCAGGGTGATGCCAGCTTCTGCCCGCAGTCCCCACACCAGGCATTCCAGAACCCTGGAGCCCAGCTAGACCTTGGCCCTGGCCCTGGCCCTGGCCCTGACCCGGCAATGAATAAGAATGGCCAGCAGCAAGGGAGAGAGCAGTCATTAAGTAACAGGCACTGTTCTCCCATGTTACATGTGGTGGCATGCTCAATTCTCACAGCCACCCTCTGAAGTTGGTCCTGTATGATCTTCAGTCTTTGGAGATTCAGAGAAGCCAAGTGACTGGCCCAAGGCCACACAGCCAGTTAAGGGGGACCCATGGTTCAGACCTAGGTTCGTTGGAGTCCAGAGCCTTTGCTTTCGGCCTGATGCTGATCTGCCTCTCTTGAAGCTGGCAGAAAGCAAGAGGCCAGTGTTCTTGAAGCCCCCAGGAGGGTGGGGCCAGACCATCCCCAAGAAGAACAGGACAAATGGGCCTGGCACCCACCTGGCACACAGCAGGCTACGGTTAGGATACTGATGAGAGCTCATGGCTCTCACTCTGCAGCCACTGGGGCAGATTCCCAGCACTTCGACGCATCCATCCCTGGCTTCCCAGCCCAAGAGGAGTCGACTCTTCCGGCCGTTGGCAGCAACAGACAATTAACAGTAGAGAATAATTGCTTCTGGCTGTGCCAGCAGCCCACTTTGGTTGATGAGACGGGGAAGGTCAGATGCTGAGGCGGGGCTCCCAGGACCAGCCGCAGCCAGGGACAGGGACCAAGGCTGTCAGGAAGGGCCACTGCAGCAGGGGCTTCTGCACCCCCAAGGTCTAAGTGACAGGGACCCTTGGCCCCTGGCCCTGCTGAAGACTCAGGAGTGTCAAGCTGAGACTTGGCCTTCATGCCCAGGGACAGCAGGGCATGGCTCGGGCCCTGGCTGTGGTCCTTCTGTCTCCATCCACGCAGCTGGACACAGGCAGGGATCCTGGTAGCTAGCGTCTGGAGTAGAAGGACCCAGCACGGCCATCGGCTGGGCTGGAGTGTGTGGGGATGAGGGGCACACCGAATGGACGGAGCGGTGATGGGAAGCCCTGAGCAGCAGGCTCAACTGGCCTAGAGCCGGCAGGACAGGATAAGGCGCCCCACCTGGTGCTGACCAACATGTGTCTCCGGTCCCCAGACAGAGCTGTGACCTGGCCCTGCTCGCAGCTGATGAGCCTGCCCGCCATGGCGAGCCCCACTCTGAGCCCCGACTCCTCATCCCAGGAGGCCCTGTCTGCCCCCACCTGCTCCCCCACCTCTGACTCCGAGAACCTCAGCCCTGATGAGCTGGAGCTGCTGGCCAAGCTTGAAGAGCAGAACCGGTGAGTTGGGGCCTGGGGGATGGGGAGCAGCCTCAGGGGTGCAGCCTGGGCCCCAAACAGAAGTTCCTGGTGGCCCCATCACACTCAGAGCTGGGCTTGGCCCTGGGCAAAGTAACAGCTCCCACCAGAAGCTTGACAGGGGCCATGTCCTATTGTTCTCTCACCCCTGGATGAACAGACAGTTTCCCCATTCAGATGAGACCAGAGTTTCAAGAGGTTGTGTGAACCTGGCCTTCGCGGACTGAGCCTCTGTAGGAGGGAAGAGCAAAGCCTCTGACTCTGAGCCAGGCCTTCCCACCTTTCTCCTCTGGCCCTCCCCCTGTTTTAAAATGTAGGCATTGTTATTATATTCAGATATGGCAGGGACAACAGGTGAAGAGTTTGTTACTCACGGTCCCTAAGAGGAGGGGGTGCACCACACCATGTGGGGCTAAACAAGAAAGCACCAGGGTCAGTCGGGGGCAGAGGGAGTGAGTGAAAATGTGAGCAAGAGCCTTTGTTGTAGTTTCTGCAGGAAGGAACAGCAAGGCCGTGTGAGCAGCTATAAAGCTGGCCGGTTTAAATAATCTCAGCCGGCCCTGGGGTGGGGGCTAGCCCTAGTTGTCTGGCACCTGGCCCTGGGGGGGTCAGAGCAGGGGAGGTAGTTGGTTTGTGGGTTCTAGATTGGCTGGTTTGCATAGGAAAGGTGCACTGGCACGTAAGTCCTTAACCATCTCTAGGAATCTGCTAGGCCTGCGGGGCAGTCCCTTCAGGGTCAGCGAGGCCCCAGATGTCAGAGCTGCAGAAACACGGTAATACATCTGCTCGCCAGCTGGCTGCCCCCAGCCAGTGGCTCACCCTCTCTACACCTGGTCTGTTAAAGCACAGATCTTAACAAAATCTGCCCTGCTAGGTTGATTCAAGACTAAGTCCACTCACATACATGCTTCTCAGCCCAGTGTTGGACACAGAATGGGACATGGGAAAGCAGCCTCTCCAGGGATCCAGGAATAAGGATGCAGCTTAGAGAGTTTAGGGCACCGGCCAAGGTCATTCGGCAAGAACAATTTAGACCCAACCCCTGGCGGCCTCCGGGGCTCCTGAGAGGAGGGGCCGGACTCCCCAGCGGCGCCCTGGCCCCAGGATATCACTAGAGACCAGGGGCTGGGGCAGGAGGTGCCCGAAGCCTGGGCCCACCTCCACCAGCCCTCCATGCCCAGGCTCCTGGAAGCCGACTCCAAGTCCATGCGCTCCATGAACGGCTCCCGGCGGAACAGCGGCTCCTCGCTGGTGTCCAGTTCCTCGGCCTCCTCCAACCTGAGCCACTTGGAGGAGGACACATGGATCCTGTGGGGCCGGATCGCCAACGAGTGGGAGGAGTGGCGACGCAGGAAAGAGAAGCTGCTGAAGGTGGGCGGGGCCTGTGGGGCTGGGCGGGGCCACCTGGGCCACCTGGGCCACCTGGGCCACCTGGCCTCCAGCAGCAGCAGCCGGGTCTTCCAGGGCCAGAGGGCAGAGGGCAGACGTGGAGATGAGCCTTGCCAGGACATGGGAGGGGTGAGGTGCGGAGTGAGGATGGGGAGGCAAGTGGCTGTCACACTGGCGTCTCAGGTACCCGGCTGTCTCCTGCCCTGCTGTGTCCCGTGACGGATTGGGGACAGCACATGAAGCGGCGTGCATTCTGTTTGCCGCACAGTGGCTCAGCCAGCTCTGGGCTGCGGGCGAGGCAGAGGCCAGTGCCGTCCCAGGGGCTGGGCTGGGTGGCCGTGGGGAGGCTGCCCTGGGACAGGGTCCAGCCCAGCTTCCTGCCCCTGCCCCACCCCACTGCCAGGAGCTGATCCGCAAGGGCATCCCACACCACTTCCGGGCCATCGTGTGGCAGCTGCTGTGCAGTGCCACAGACATGCCCGTCAAGAACCAGTACTCAGAGCTGCTCAAGATGTCCTCGCCGTGTGAGAAGCTGATCCGCAGGGACATTGCCCGCACCTACCCAGAGCATGAGTTCTTTAAGGGCCAGGACAGCCTGGGCCAGGAGGTCCTCTTCAACGTCATGAAGGTGAGGCCCGGGTCCTTCGGGCCTCCCCTACCCAGGCCCCTGCTGGCGCAGAGGGCCCTGGCTGTGATGCGTGTGTGTTCCCTTGCAGGCATATTCCCTGGTGGACAGGGAGGTGGGCTACTGCCAGGGCAGCGCCTTCATCGTGGGCCTGCTCCTCATGCAGGTAGGTGGCTGGGGCCGGCCTTGTAGCAGGAGCCAGCCCGCCTTGGGCTCTGCCCCCAGGAGGTGGGCAAAAGCAGTGTTCCCTCCATCCAGGGTCCTCCTAGGGCCAGAGCTTCCCTCCCCATCCACCTACGACTTCTGCCAGTCTCCAGGCCAAGCCCCCAGTGGGTGGGCATAGTGGGGCCGGCCACCTGCACCATCCAGGGATCAGAGGGGCAGCTGCCCTGACAAGTCACCCCGGGGCTAGAGCTCAGGCAGGGGGCTTAGGTTAGCCAGTGTGGTGTTAGTTGGGCTGAGGGTTTCCTCCAGAGAACCTAGCAGACTCAGGAGGGGGAAATGGAGACAGCTGGGGGCAGGGGGCCAAGAGGGTGTCTCACCTTGGGCTCTGGAGGTGGGCAGACACGGGCTTCAAGTCCCAGCGCCACTGTTTCCTACCAGGCAGCCTGTGGCAGGTGACCTCAGCCTCAGGAGGTTTCCCATCAGTAAAACCCAGGTGACGCTACTGACCAGAGGCTTGTCCTGAGGGTCCAGGCCGCCCACACAGTCCCTGTCCTATAAATCTAAATGGAACAGAAGCGGGCGAAACCCTGAGCACCAGGGCCATAAGAAGAGCAGCGAGCACCCCCTCCCACCCTGCCTGTCCCCCCAGATGCCTGAGGAGGAAGCCTTCTGTGTATTCGTGCGGCTGATGCAGGAGTACCGCCTGAGAGAGCTCTTCAAGCCCAGCATGGCGGAGCTGGGGCTCTGCATCTACCAGTTCGAGTACATGCTACAGGTGAGCGGGGCTGAGTGGTCAGCCCGCATCCACAGGTGCTAACCTAGGGCATCCCCATTTTCATCTCTGAGAATCCCAGGGCCGAGAAGTCACATGCAGATGTTCCAGCTCATAAAGGGGTCCTGTGCCGACGAGGCTGTGGGGTACTGCCCCAAAGCGTGCTTCCGGGGATGCGGCAAGGGCCACCCATTGATGGAGGGGGCTCCTGAGAGCATGGGGCTCCCAGAGCTGCTAGGGCAAGAGGGGTCAGGCCGGATCTTGTCGGGTACACCCCCGGCCCCCTCCCTGTCTGCTTCCCAGTGTGGCGGAAGGAAGGAAAGTGTTGTCTGCCTGCCTTTGCTGATACTGGAGAGCAGCCGTCTCTGTTTATAAATAGCAGCCCCCGCAGGGCCCGCCCCTGGCTGGCAGACAGAGACGGGGCGTGCGTGCCTGCGTGCGTGCGTGTACACACGCACGCGCACGCACGGCCTGCTTCAGAAGCTGGTCGCAGGTGGGGCTGTGTAGCTCCCAGTAGGGAGTGAGCAGGGAAGTACTATGGCTTGGGGGGACCACGTAGTGTTGGCAAGCAGGTGGCCCAGGCCACAGAGGAGAAGCCACTCACCCAGGGCCAGGTAGGCAAGGGCCATCCACAGCAGAGTAGGGGGAGAGAGAACCCCTGGCTGTGGGACGAAGCTCCAGGGCAGGCGGGGAGACAGCCCCAGAGTCTGCTCTCTCTTGGTGAAGGACGTCCAGAGGCTCCTGTCACCTTGTCCAGCCTCAGTTTCCCCAGATTCTGTCCCTTTTCAGCAGTCTGAAGTTCAGGCCCATCAGACAGGCATCCCCTGAACACTGCTGGGCACCAAGCATGATGCCCAGCGGGGACGGGAGGTGTTGTGGGTGGACACAGCAACCGGCAGGTCACAAAATATGGGATGAGCTGCAGTGGGCTCACACCCCACCCCACCCCTCGCTCTCTGGCTGAACTTGGGGAGTTACACAACCACATAACCATCCTCCTCCCCCCTCCCCCCAGCCTTAGACGCTCCCTCTTGAGGCAGTGGTGAGGATCACATAAGGGGTTGTGCCAGTGTGGGCTCTGGGTGTATACCGAGCCCCCACCAGCTGCTGCTACTCCTGCCACCCCTGCCTGTGTCCGCACCTTGTGCCAGTCAGCAGTCTCGGGTGCTTCAGCCTCACCCAAACACAGTGCCAAAGGTGCACAGAGGAGGGGAGCCATGGGCCACCCAGGCCGGGCCAGGAAGTCTCCCTGGAGGCTGGGGCACCAAGGCCTCACACTTGCAGGTGGAGGAGGCCTGTGGGCAGGGCCCGCTGTGCCCATCAGCCTCCTCACGATACCTGGCCTCCTCCTCCCACCCCCTCGCCCCAGGAGCAGCTCCCGGATCTGAACACCCACTTCCGCTCCCAGAGCTTCCACACATCCATGTACGCCTCATCCTGGTTTCTCACACTCTTCCTGACCACCTTCCCGCTACCTGTGGCCACCCGTGTCTTTGACATCTTCATGTATGAGGTGAGGACCCTAAACACCCCTTCCTCCCCAGATACCCGGCATGGGAAACAAATCCCAGCCAGGGCCAGGCTAAGGAAGGGCCAGGGCTTGGCGGGGGGCATGTCAGACAGCCCCCCCACCCCCCCGCCCTGGGAGAGCAGGACCGGAGACCTGCGGCCATCATCCCTTTTGCAGGGCCTGGAGATTGTGTTCCGGGTGGGCCTCGCCCTGCTGCAGGTGAACCAGACGGAGCTGATGCAGCTGGACATGGAGGGGATGTCCCAGGTGGGCCAGGAGGGCCACGTGGGTGGGAGTCCCTTACACCAGGGGCACCTGGGCAGCCGAATCCTCCTGAGAGTTGGGGAAGGGCCTGGCTTCGAGGGCGGAAGGTGTCCCTGGGCATCCTGCTCCTTTCCCACGCTTCCCTGAGGTCTGCCTGGAGGCCCGAGGCGGGCTCTGAGGAGCAGCCTGGCTCCTCGGGGGTCGAGGTCAGAGGGTGGAAGGCCTAGGCTTAGGTCAAGCCCTGGGAGGTCCCACTCCCCTCTCCTGCTCCCAGCTCTGGGTCCTCCAAAGTCTAATGGGGCAAATAGTGATAGTAGCCAAACCACAAGGCCCTGGCTGTGGTTTCAGCCCCGGCAACTGGGCCAGGCAAGGGCACGGGCAGGAGTGAGGGGTCTGGGGCAGCTTCACACCCGCCCTGGCTGCCCTGCCCGCTGGAGAAGAGGCCAGCCTGCTTTTCCGCCATGTCCCCATCATGCAGGCCCCTACCCCTCCCAGCATCTTCCAGCTGGTGCTCTGGGGAAGAATGCACAAAGGCCACGGCTGTGTCCATGAACACGGGCATCCATTGTGTGCAGCTGCCAGAGGGGGCCAGCTGGGCTGAGGAACGGGAGCCAGCCTGGCCCCGAACCGCAGCAAGCTGTGTCCTCCATCAGGGCTGGTGTTTAACCCTTTGCTGGGGCTCCTGGGGCCCCAGGCATGCAGGCAGACCACCAAGGGGTCTTCCCTCTAGGTTGCTCCCACTGCCCCCATTCCTCACACTCTTCAGCCTCCTCTCACTGCCCTGGGGCAGTGACATGCCTCCCCCTTCCTCTGCAAAAGTCTCTGTGCTCAGACCCCACCGCCACCCGGCCTCTGCCCACCTGGTCTCTGCCCACAGGAGCGCCTAAAGCCCTGCTTGTCCCCTGCAGAGGGCAGTCCTGGCTGCGGGTACTGCTTCCCTCCCCCCCACACACCCGCAGCCCTGCTTCGCCCGCTTACTCGCTCCACATGCACTGACAGAGCGCCCACAGCAGGCTGGGCCCTGAGCTGGGACATGGTGACGCCCCTGGCAGACTGGCTCCTCCTGCAGGGAAGTGGGGTACAGCAGGGCTCTGGCGGCCCCCCGAGTCAGGGCCTGTGTGTCAGGGACGGCCTGTGCCCCCACAGTACTTCCAGAGGGTGATCCCCCACCAGTTCGACAGCTGCCCGGACAAGCTGATCCTCAAGGCTTACCAGGTCAAGTACAACCCCAAGAAGATGAAGAGGTCAGTGCTGGGTGGCCAGGGTGCTGGCAGAAAGGGGTCCCCGAGAGTGGGACAGTGACCACATCAGCCCTCCCCTCTGCAGGCTGGAGAAGGAGTATGCAGCCATGAAGAGCAAGGAGATGGAGGAGCAGATCGAGATCAAAGTGAGTCCCCAGGGAGGCGGGGGACAGGGACGGGGTCCCCTTGGCAGTGCAGCTGGGCCCCAGCCACGTACCAGCCTGTCCTCAGAGTCTGAGCCGTCGTCCCTCCGCCCACCTGCCCCTTCATTCACCAGCAGGCCAGCGTGTGAGCAAGGGCCCATGTCTGTGCTGGAGACCCCCCCCCCCAGTGCTGGCGTGGCAAATAAGGTGGATAGGTCCCTGCCCTCATGAGATCCCCCCAATTATAATGGGGAGATGTTGGGGACCCATAGGTACAGAATATGGACTCCAGAAAGTACTCTGGATAAAAACATGCAGGAGAGGTGGAGCTGACCCTGGGGAAGATTGCTCCAGGCCCACGGAGTCAGTGCAAAAGGCCCAGCAGCAGGCCTGATGGGCTGGAGGAGTATCAGGAAAGCTGCCCTCAATGAGCAGAGCCCTGAGGTCAGGGGCAGGCAGGAGCCAGGTGTGTCGGGCAGAGTACGGCACCCACTGTGGCCCCTCCAACCCAGACTCTCCTCCCTCTCCTTTCTACTTTCATCCTTCCACACGTGATTTTAGTTATTCATGCAACAAGCATTTATTGAACACCTACTGTGTGCCAGAGTCATACCAGAGATTGAGGGCCCCCCAGTCCAGTGAGAGGGACAGGTACACAACACATACCCCTGGCTTTGTCCTCTTCAGGGACAGAGCCCCACAGCAGCTGGGACTAGAGTCCCACAGACCAGGATTCAAATCCCAGCTCTACCATGGACCCGCCATGTGACCCAGGAAATTCACCTCTTTGAGCCTCAGTGTCCCCTTCTGCAAAATGGGGATAACATTTGCTCTGCTGTTCAAATTATTATTTTTTAATTTTTATTTTTATTACCATCACCACTATCAACGTTTCCACTTCCTTTGGAAAGGGAGAGGCAGAATCTAGATTAGAATCCAGGTCACCTGCCACCCATACCTGAAGAGGGAAAGAAGACATCAGCATCCTGGCCCTATTTGTAGGTTTTCCAGAAATACTTTAGTGTCCTGAGGTTACACGCGTCCCCCTTTCTCAGGAATGGTAGCTTGACTAATGCACCAGTCCAAACGTGTGTACCTGTCTTGCTCATGAACAGTCATGGGCCTGCCCCATCTGGTGACCATGAGGGCCCAGCAGTAGGTAGGGACATAGCAGACACTCAAACTACATGCCCCGCCTGAAAACTTCCCCTGAGAGGAGCCTGAGAACTCACAGGCCTTAAAGGATTCAGGCAGACGCCTTGTCCCATGGCCCCGCCCTTTGCTCTTTCCCTTTTAGCCTGTTTCAAAATGTACCTGGAATTTCCTTTAATCAGGTGTGGTAAGGTGACAGACACGAAGACAACACAGAGACTGCCTCTGAAAGAAGAGTTTATTACTCACAGTTCCCAAAAGGAGGGGGCACGCCCCACCATGCTTGACCACATGGGGAAGCACTGGAGTGGGTCCGGAGGCAGAGGGCCAGCACCTTTACTGTGGTCTCCACAGAAAGGAATGGGCAAGGCTGGGTAGTCGAGTTTGAGTTTACGGCTGGTTTGTTTGAATAATTTCAGGGGGCTACAGGGGTGTCCCTCATTGTCCTGGGGCAATTTAGGGCAGGGAGAACATTGGGCTGGTGTACCAGTGAGCTAGGCAAGGTGGGTGGGCATGCGCGCTGGGTTGGCTGGGTTGCCTGTGAAAGGCGCACTAGCCCGCAGGTGGTTTGCGGGCTCTAGGAATTAGCTAGTCCTGGGCGGGGCAGTCTCTGCAAGATTGGCCAGGAGGCTGGATGTCAAAGCATCAAAAATTCAGAAGGAAAACAAAAAAAGCCGATGTATGCCTAGAGCCTGTAGTTCTTGCTCCCTCCTCGTCTCGTGCTCCCTCTGGAGTCAGCAGGAGAGAGGGAGCTGGTACTCGGACATATCCAACTCCTTAAGGACCCTGCGCTTCTGTAACGGTGGGTCGAGGCCGGAGATGGGCAGAGCGATCCAAGGGTCAGGGGTGAGGATCTGGACTCCAGATTCCAGATGTGGAGTAGAGACTCGAGCCTGAAACAGCTCTAATCCAGGCAGGCGGCGGGGTTCAGACATAAAACTGCCCTCCTCTCACTCAGTTTCCCCACACACGCATGACATCGTGAATGACTGTCAATCCCATCTGTGATTCTCTGACTGCAGAGGCTTCCTGGGAGTGCTCTGGGTGTTTCCATCACCTTCTTCTTCTGGGAAGAAACCAGAAAATGTTCTCTGTGATCCACAGGGAGGCAGGGCCCTCATTAATAATGGATGAATGTGGGGTCTCGGGGCTTCAGGAAGACACAGGATCTGGTTGGTGTTCACTGAGCACACACTTAGGACCCAGCTGGCCGTACCTGCTCCATAAAGGGTACACAGGTAGAGACTAAGAGGCAAGGCAAACCTCACCGGCTTCCCAAAGGCCATGGGAACTTAAAACCGCAAATACCTAACCCAAATCCATCCATGCAGGGGAGAAGGTGAAAAGCAAAGCAAGCTGTTTCCAGAACCCTCCAGCTGGAGGGAAGTGAAAGCTTCTGAGTACAGCTGACTTTTGGTGGGTCACAGAAACATAGCCGTCCAGCTGAAGGAAGTCCGTGTGTTCAGCAAGCCCCCTCCCCTGGACCCTAACTCTGAGAACAGTTCATTCTGGTGCTGGAAGCAAAGCAGTGAGGGTTGGGAACAGATAGGCCCAGAGAAAGGCCTGCCCTTGGGGGAGGCGTCACATTGGCATCGGACAGCCTCCTGCGTGGGGTAGAAGCAGACTCCCCAGGAAGGCAGGGGCGCTGACTGCTGACCCGACACACAGTGCATACCCACGAAAGCAATCGCTTTAAGTGAACCAAGATTTGTTTAAAAAAAAAAAAAAATCTAGTGGGCCATGCTGAACGGAATTGGCCCTGACTCTTTTCTGGGATCACTGACCCAGAGCATTTGATGATGGCTCCATCTTGCCTGGAGGCAGCCCGGCCCTTAAGGTAGGGGAGTGGGAGTGGGCTTCTGACACACTCCCCACCCCTCTCCCCACATAGAGGCTTCGGACGGAGAACCGGCTCCTGAAACAACGGATCGAGACCCTGGAGAAGGTGAGGAGTGTGGCCACCAGCCTGTGGCACCAACTCCTCCAGGCCCCAAGCAGGACCCAGCTGCCAGAGGGCCAGCCGGCCCCCTGCCCGGGCCCAGCCCCCATCCCCCGAACCAGCAGCCCCCCAAGGAGCATGGTGCACATCCCATGGGGCCCCCACCATGAGCCCCACTGAGATTTGGGCTGCCATAGAACCAGGGGGCATAGGGCAGCTTCGCTTGGGATTGGGGTTCACCCAGTGAACTGCAAACACGGGTCCCTCCTGGGCTGCCTGCGTGGGGGGAAGGAGGCAGACCGCTGCTTTGACTGAGGTGCCCCGAATGAGGCCACAGGCTCCCAACCCTGTAATTTGGAGGCCTCACCCTCAAAAGAAAGGAGGTAGAGGAGGGGCAGCTTTACCCCCAGCGCCCTGGTGGGGTGACCCTGGCCCCCAACCTGTGTTTAAAGATGGGAGTAAAGGCGGGGAGGGGGGACCCCCTTGCCACTCGTCTCCAACTCACTTGGCCCCCCACTGCCCACAGGAAGCAGTCATCCGCAGGATTGTATTCTCACTCAGACTCCACGTTAAAATACTTCCGCCTGCCCCGCCACTGCCACCCCATCCCTCAGCCTCCGGGCGTGGCGCCCCCTCACGCGTGGAGTTGGCCAGGGCCTGGAAGGTGCAGCCGCGGGCACCCCCGCCTGCCCACCCCCACACAGATCCCTCTCCAGGACGGAGCTAGCTCTGGCTTTGCTCTTCCTCCGGGTCCTCTCCTGCTGGTTCTTTGGTTCTCTGGTCTCACTCCTCTCTCCCCTGCTTCTAGAGATAGTCCACTGCGTTAGTGACAAGTGGTTCTTGTCTGTCTCTCCCCCTCTCCTGTCCCTGCGCCTTCCGCTCTGCCTCCTCCCCCTGTCGCTCGGAACCCCCTCCGCCGGGTAGGAGAGCGCTGCTCTGGCTGATAGGTTAATCCAGGTACTGTAGCTTTTCATCTCCCTCTCCCGTGTCCGTCCTGGTCCCTGCACACGACAGCCAGGAACCGCCTCTTCCCTGGCCGCTGCCAACCCCGGGGGCAGAAGGGGGCAGGCCTGGCACCATGCATGGGGGTGGCTGGGGACCGCTTCTCAGGGGAGACAAAGGTTTCCCTGGGAGGGAAAAGGGGTGTGCGTGTGAAAGCATGGTGTGTGGGGTAAGGGTGAGTCTGTTGTGAATGTCTGTACATGCACGGGGACAGAAAGCTTCCTCCCCAGGGGACACAGGTGGGGACCCTGAGGCTATATCGGCCACAGGCCCTGGTGTGTGCACCGCGCTGAGCCTCCCCACCACACACACACACACACACACACACACACACACACACACCCCTTCTGGCCCCTCACGCTCCTCTCTGCTCCTACCTGCAAGGCCTGCCATCTTCTCTCACCTGCTTCTGCTGCTGCCTCATCTTGAATGGCTTTATCTGGAAGCTTCTGCCTGCCACCTGGTGGCTCCGAGCCTGGAATGGGGGGGACCCGAATTGGGTGGGTTGAGGGAATGAGGCAGCAGGGAGGGTCTTAGGCCCGGGGAGATGGAGGCCCCAGGATTCAGGACCGGAGAAGTTTCCGGGAGAGCTGTTTTCCACCTCCCAACGCTGCCCTGAGGGCTGGTCCTGAGTCCCCGGGTCCTCGCTGCCTCCAGACCCCCACCTTCACCAGTGGAGCCCGGCGTCTGCTGTGCCTCGGTGCTAAATAAGGATCGTAACCTCACCTGGGACAGAGGCTGAGAGCCAGGCGCCGGCAGGGGAAGGAGCTGGCCTCGGCCCCAGCTTGGGGCCCCCGTTCTCCGTTGACGCCCCACAAAGCCTGGGCCTGGGGTGGGTCTGTTCCTTCAGGCTCCTGCCCGTGGCCTGTTCCTGCCTGCCCCACCAACAGGCCCAGACCCGGTGGGGCGCCCCATCCCAGGCTCTGAGTGCCGGAGGCCTTGCCCCCTCCCACCCCACGTCCGCCCGCTCGGGGCCTCCCCCGGAGATGGGCCTGAGGCAGGGCCAGGAGTGGGGGCAGAGGGTCATGGCGACCTGTCCTCACTGTGCTCAGGGGCAGGTGACGCGGGCGCAGGAGGCCGAAGAGAACTACGTGATCAAGCGGGAGCTGGCGGTGGTCCGGCAGCAGTGCAGCTCGGCGGCCGAGGACCTGCAGAAGGCCCAGAGCACCATCCGGCAGCTTCAGGAACAGCAGGTACCGCCGCGCCTTCCGGAGCTGCCCGGTGCATGGGGGGGGCGGGCAGCCAGGCTGGGGAATCCTGGGCCCTCCATTTCCCACCACTCAGACCGAGGCAGCGTCGGCACAAGGGCCCCTGGGAACCAGGCTCTACCTGCGGGCCCCCTCCCTCAGCTGATGTGGCTGTTTCCTTAGGGGAGCCCTGGCGTCGGAAGGGCCAAGGTCAGAAGGGCTGTGAGGCTTCCCCAGGGGCCAGCCCTGCAGGGTGGGAGCCAGCACGAGAGACAGAGGAGGGGGTTCCTGCTCCGGAGCCCAGCACTTTGCCCTCAGAAGAGGGTCTGGTCTGTGCCCACCGCTCTGAGCTGGCAGAGTGGGGGTGAGGGGGCAGCCCAAGCTCTGTAGTGGAGTCGGGAACTCTGAATCGTGGTGGGAGGGCCCTCAGGCAGAGCGCTGTGAAGAATCCACTTCTGCAGGAGGTGGCTTTTAGGATTTTCCTTCAGCTGTACCCAGGCCACCTTCCTTATTTGATGACCTGCCCGTGGCAGCGTGGCCAACGGGGAAACCAAGGCCGGGCTCATCCCAACCTTGGCACGATGCTGCCTTTCAGGCCAGGGAGGCATTCCCCTGCCACCCCCGAGTTCCAGCCTTTAGGGGCTTCCCGCACCCACCAGCCAGGTCTTCGTTGTCATCCCCCATGGGGCCCCCACTGGGGTACCTGTGAGAAGCCTTCTGGGCACTGAACGAGAAAGTGATCCCAGCAAACTCTTTCCCCATCCCTTCCTGTTTGAAATGGGGGTGCAACTGAAGGAGGGCGGTGAAGAAAGAGGGGCAGGAGTGCCACGGCCCTGAGCTCCACCCTGCTCCCACCCCCACTGTGTGGTTAGGTGCTGACCACACAGCAGGAAGGGTGCCTGAAGAATCCCTCCTCCACCCCCACCCCAGCAATCCTGGGAACCAGCCACTGGCATCCCTCAGGGGAAGGTTCCCTCATTGTGGCTTTCCCAGGGAAGAGTCTAAGCCAGGACGGCAACAGCCCCAGGCACAGAGCATCAGAACCCCCATGATGGGGTTCAGCTCTCTCCCTACAAGGTCAGAAGGCACAGGAAGGGATCCAGGGTTTCTCCTCACCCCCCACCCCGTCTCTACCTGCAGCCTGAGCCCCTCTGCCAGCCCGGGGGGCCTTGAGGAGGGGGGCCAAGGCCCGGGCCCACAGCCAGCTGGCAGGAAGGCTGCTTACCCTCCTGCTGCAGCCTGGGGCCCGACACAGCCCTCTGCCTGCCCCCAGGACAACCCGCGCCTCACCGAGGACTTTGTGGCCCACCTGGAGACAGAGCTGGAACAGTCGAGGCTGCGGGAGACCGAGACACTGGGGGCTCTGCGGGAGATGCAGGACAAGGTTCTAGACATGGAGAAGGTGCGACTGGGGGGGGGGGCAAGTGGGCAGGTGCTCGGGGAACAACGGAAAAGGGGAAGTGGAGGTACCGGGTGCGCTTTGGGAGGCACATGACCAGGCCCTAGTCAAGAAGGGGTGACCAGGCAGACCAGCAAGGCATGTCAGACAACCCCCCTGCCCTGGGGTCCCCAAGGAACCTAGGGAACCTCCCTGACCCACTGGTACCCCGCTTCCTCCCCCATGGATACCACACAAGGTTCTGGGCCTATGGAAATTTGGGCCCCTCACCACACACCCTCCCAAGCCCTGGAGGTATACACACACGTTAGGGCACACACAAAGCCAAATGACCCCTCAAGGGGCACGTCTGCCCTCATGCCCCAGGCACAGGGCCGGCAGCGTGGTGGCTTTCATGGGCTTCCTGGGCAGATGGTCCCATCTGTGTGTGTCTCCCTCCCTGGGCTCCAGGATGGAGGTGGGAGGAAAGGCCAAGGCCCGTCAGGGTTGCTCTCCCCTTCCCCACCCCCATGGAGATACCACCCAGGGGGTGGACTGGGACCACCCTCTCCTGCCCGCTACCCTGAAGGGGGCCCCAAACCTCCTGGGCCCTCCTCAGCTGCTGTCACCCTGACTCTGTATTGACTCAGCTCCCGCAAAGCCACTGAAGAGTGGTGCCCCAGCCAGCAGAGGGCAGCAGGACCTACTCACACAAGGCTGGAGCCATGCCTCACCTCCTTCAAGCCTGCACTATTTGGGGTACCCTCCCAGGTGGGGTGTCTCTGCCCCATCCATGGGCTTCTCAGTCCCCATCAGCCGGCCAAGAGCTGGGCTTCCCTCCCACTTCCCTCCACATCAAAGGGAAACGTACACCAGGAGATCCCACCACCACCACCACCCCGCAGCTCCCAGACTCAGACAACGGTCAGTGAGGACCTCCGGCAGCAAGCCGAATTTTGATCCAAGAGGCTGGAGCACAAATCCCTCATCACTGAGCCCTTGGAGCGCTAGGCCCGGGCTGACGCTGGCCCTCAGCCTAAGGGGCTGCCTCACCTGGTCTGGGGGGCAAGGAGCAGGGACAGGGAGAGCAAACCCATAGTCTTCTCAGCTTCTGCTGGGGCAGATCCCAGGTGTGATCGTGGGCCCCAAGGGACGGGTCTGATTCTCAGGTGGGGAGGCACCAGCCCTTGCCCAGCCTGCCTGGTGTTATTAGCAGTAACATTTATGGAGAACGCTGGCGTTAGTGGGTCACCTGAGACAGTCCAGTGAGAGCAGGTGCTGTTCTTGACACCCCTTTTGCAGGCAGAATTTCTGAGGCTCTATCCCCAGGGCCACATGGGTGGGGTCTGCTCCCTGTAGGCCTGGGCCGCCTTCCCAGTGTATACTGGGATCCGGGGCACACCCTCTCCCGGCCAGGCTGTCCAAGGTGGAGCTCAGTCAGGGCCGCCGGGCCGCGCAGTTCCCGAGGGCTCTGACCACCTTTCACCCGGCAGAGGAACAGCTCGCTGCCCGACGAGAACAACGTGGCGCGGCTGCAGGAGGAGCTGAAGGCACTCAAGGTGCGGGAGGGCGAGGCCGTGGCCTCGGCGCGGGAGCTGAAGCTGCAGCTGCAGGAGCTCTCGGACACCTGGCAGGTGAGGGCCCCAGCCCGACGCACACGACGCGGCCCCTGCGGCCCTCGGGGCTGGAGACCGAGCGCCCACCTCTCCCCGCAGGCCCACCTGTCCCGCGGCGGCCGCTGGAAGGAGTCCCCACGGAAGCTGGTCCTGGGCGAGCTGCAGGACGAGCTGATGAGCGTGCGTCTGCGCGAGGCCCAGGCTCTGGCCGAGGGTCGCGAGCTGCGGCAGCGCGTGGTGGAACTCGAGACGCAGGTGGACCCGAGCGCCCGCGCCCGGGGGGAGAGGTGCGGGCGGCCCGCGCAGTGGCAAGGCCGTGACCCCTGCCCCCCCGCCCGCCCCCAGGACCACATCCACCGCAACCTGCTGAACCGCGTGGAGGCGGAGCGCGCGGCGCTGCAGGAGAAGCTGCAGTACCTGGCGGCGCAGAACAAGGGGCTGCAGACGCAGCTCAGCGAAAGCCGCCGCAAGCAGGCCGAGGCCGAGTGCAAGGTGCGCCCCCGCCCGCCGCCCCGGCCCGGCCCCCGCCCCGCCGCGCCCCTTGACCCGCCCTCGCCCCCTCTGCCCCCAGAGCAAGGAGGAGGTGATGGCCGTGCGCCTGCGGGAGGCGGACAGCATGGCGGCGGTGGCCGAGATGCGGCAGCGCATCGCCGAGCTGGAGATCCAGGTGAGCGGCGGTGCCGGGGCGGGGGACTGGCCCCGGGCCGGGCCCGGCCCTGACCCCCCGTGACCTGGCCCGCCCCGCAGAGGGAGGAGGGCCGCATCCAGGGCCAACTGAACCACTCGGACTCGTCGCAGTACATCCGCGAGCTCAAGGATCAGATCGAGGAGCTGAAGGCCGAGGTGAGCGCCGGGCCGCCCGGCTGGCGCGGGAGGGGCGGAAGCCCTGCGTGTCCCCCGCGGGTGAGGCGCGGGCGGCGGCGCCGGGGGGCAGGGTGGGGGGCGGGAGGAGCGGCCTGTCGGCCCGGTTCCGTCCGCGGGTGCGACGGTGCCGGTCTTCAGCGCGCGGGTTTCCCGCCCCAGGTGCGGCTGCTGAAGGGCCCGCCACCCTTCGAGGACCCGCTGGCCTTCGACGGGCTGGGCCTGGCGCGGCACCTGGATGAGGACTCGCTGCCGTCGTCGGACGAGGAGCTGCTTGGTGTGGGCGTGGGCGTGGGCGCGGCGCTGCAGGACGCGCTCTACCCGCTGTCCCCGCGCGACGCGCGCTTCTTTCGTCGACTGGAGCGGCCGGCCAAGGACAGCGAGGGCAGCTCAGACAGCGACGCCGATGAGCTGGCCGCGCCCTATAGCCAGGGCCTGGACAACTGAGGCCGTGCCCTGCCCTGCGTGCCGGAGCCGGGGGGGGGGGGCCACCGCCCGCTCCTCCGCAGGTGGCCGCACCTGATAAACTCCAACGCCCTCCGTGGTCCGGCCCACCAGAGGGCTAGGCCCGGAGCAGCGGGGCGCAGAGGGTAGGGCCGCGGTCTGAGGATCCTCAGGGTCCCCTGGCAGGCCCACCCTCCCCAGCAGTGTTTACCCATCTTGGTCTGTACCCCTCTGGCCCAGTTCCCTGGAGGGTCTGCCCCTCTGAACAGCCAGGGCAGGGGATGACCCAGAGGTCCCAGGACTGGACAAGCAGGAAGCTCCCTCCTCCCAGCAGTCCCCCTTCTGGGACAAGGGTGGCCCTGCTGGGAAGGGCCCAGGAGCTAAGGAAGAAGGGGCAGCTCTGGGCTGGATGCTACCACCCCATGATGCCCCTGGGGATCCTTGGTGGCTGGGCACAGATGGCCAGCCTGGGCTTTCCTGCCTGGTGCAGGCATCATGGCCCCTGCAGCAGAAACCAAAGTCCCCCCTACTGTATGCAGGGCCACCTGGGGTGTGAGTGGACAGCGGGAACCAGCCCAGGCCTGGGCAGTGTCTGTCCCTGCTTCTTGGGGGCCAGAGCTGCTGCAAAGAAGTGAAGAGACCCCCTCTCCCCAGAGCCCCACATCTTCCTATTGAGACACTCCCATCACCTTGTCTTGGCCAATGATGGAGGGTCTCCCCCACCCAAGCTAGCCTGCTCTCCAAGGGGTCCCCAGCCTCCGTGCCCCTTCCTTCCCTGTGTCCCCAGCCCCACCCTCTGGCCAAGGCCAGGCCCCAGGGGAGGAGCCTTCCCAGTGGAGTTACCTCCCCTTGGCTGCTCATGGTGGTCCCGTGGTCTCTGCAGAGTCAGAGCTGAGAACGGTGCCAAAGTCCAACGATGATCCCAGCCCCTTGCCCCCAGGGCCTTGCGACCCTCGGGCCTGACCCTGTCGGTGCTCCTGGAGCCTGGAGCAGCGTCAAAAGCAATCTCCCTGGCGCTTCCTGGGGTGGGGATCCATGCTCAGTTACCCCTTTCCGGTCGCCCACTCCTCAGTGTTAACAAAGCCTGGGGACCAGGGTGGGCATCCAAGGGGCTCTCCCATGTGCCCCCCACACTGCCCACCACCATTTTGCACACTGCCTGTTCACACTCCACATGTCGCCCAGGCGGGAAAGATGGAAAATAAAGTGTATTTACACAGTCACAGACAAGGGTAGGACATGCCTGGGGGAGCTGCAATCAGCTGTGAGTCCCCAGCTCCTCGTCCTGAAAAGCAGTGCAAAGGGGATCAGGCTCCTGTGGGAGCCTCCCGCAGTCTTCAGAAAATCAGGGGTGGGGGGCCCAGCAGGGACGCCAAAGAGACTGCCCAGGCTGGGGGGCAGCACGGGAGAGAAAGAGGCACACGCTGGTTCAGCGTGAACAGAAGGTTGGGGGTTGGGGGAGAAGGGACAGGGGGACAAGTTGCAAAGGACTTCAGATGTTAGAGGGACACACGGACCCTTATGGCATGCCAATTTTCAAAAGGGTGGCTCTGGAGATGGTGCGAGTGGGGAGATATTGGGTAGGGGGCATGATTTTCCACCTGGGGCAATTTAGCTTGTGCCTCCCCTGAGAGACATGGAGGAAGGTGTCCCAGGGCTTCAGGAAGATACAGGATCTGATTGGTGTTCATTCAGCACACACTTCCTGAGGCCTTCGGGGTCCTCTGCCCTGCGCCTGGCTCTGAGGAGTTCCCAGTGTAGTGGAGACCAACAATGGGGTGGGGTTGGGGGCTGGGCCTGCCGACTAGTGGGGTAACTGCCCAAAAGAATCAAGGAAGGCTTCCTGGAAGGTGGGGTGGGAGGTGGAGTCATCTCCAAAGGCAAAAGCCGAAAGCAAGACTTGGCAGGGTCAGCAGGAGGTATATGATGCCATCGAAGAAGGAACAGGAGAGAGTGGGCATGGCCAGACTGAGACTCGGCTTCTCAGAAGCCAGAATTTGTGCTTTGAACTGAGGGCACTGGGGAGCCATGGAGGGCTTAGGTGGGGGAGGAGGCACCATCAGATGGACCACAGTGTTGGGGGTCAGTCAGGAGGCCAGGGCAGAACCCAAACAGCTGGGCAGTAGGGACAATGAGTAGGGGCTCCCCTGAAGGAAAGAGGCCCAGAGCAGCAGAGCCAGGGATGGCAAAGGAAGGCTTTTCAGGGGGAGAATCTTAGTTAGGTCCAGGCAGATGCCAGTCAGGCCCTATCCTCTGCACCCAGAGTGCCCAGCCACGGTGGCCTGATACCTGCAGGCAGCGAGGTGTGACACTGGTTACGCACCAGGACGGCCAAGGCCCACGCATTGACCCATCACCCAACGATGGTGTGAATCCCCACACCATTCCCATCATACAGATTTAATGCCGACATCCCCAACAGTTGCTGTCTCTCCTGCCCCCACAGGGTAATTCTACCCCAGCTGGCTCCCCAGGACGGAACAGGGCCCTGGGGGAAATGTCTGAGGTTCTGCTCCAACTCAGGGGCTGGTCTTGATGCCCCGGCTGCCCAGCATGTCAGGATTCAGCGCCTAGCCTCTGGAAACAAGGATACCTGGGTCCTTGCAGGGCCCAGCTAGAAAGGGAATCTCTGTGGTTTGCCACTGAACTCAGAGCTTGAGTGAGGGAGCGTGCTGGTCCCTCCCCCCATATACTGGCACCCAGGGGTGGAGGTGCACTGTCCCACTGGGAGAAGATTTTCTCCTAGGACTCTAGGCTGACATCGGGGGTGAGGACAGGCAGGACTTGGTGACCTGTGTCTGACAGGAATGTGACTACAGGGTGGACTACAGGGACTGGATCAAGGGGCAGAGACAAGGCTGAGAGCCCAACACGGTCCCGCTCTGTCCTTTTACCTGCCCTGTTTGTGGTCCCCACCAGACCTCGGTTATACTTGCTGTAAAGCAGGAGACCCTCAGGGAGAAAAGGCCCAGGGGCTGCATTTTTAGCAGCGATACCTGGGAAGAACGGCCTGGGTGTGACTAGAGGGGTCCAGGGTCAGGGTGACTCAGCTGCGAGAGGAAGGACAAGAAATTCTGATGGGGACACAGGTGAAGACAGATTGGCTTTGTTGAGGACCCTTGCTGTGGGCACAAAGATGCCTGGCTGGAGGGCTTGAGGAGGGCATCCTGAGATGGAGGGAAAGGTGAGGCCCAGGGGTTGGGAGGCACAAAGGGGCGTGGTGAGGGCACCTGGAGAGGGAGAGGCAGTGTGAGGACTTCCTGGTCTCCCACCCAACCTCCGGGAGAGGCTGCGCCTTCCCCGCAGAACCCTCTCGGCACAGTCGGCTCCCAGCGACAAGGAATCCTTGGGGGGTCCTGACCCAGAAGGGCCCCGTACACTACACCAGGTGGTCTTGAGGAGCCCTGGGCCCACCCGCAGACCCACTTTCTGCATTAGAGCCGCCTCCTTGAGCGGAGCGCAGTGCGCCCTGGACTGGGTTGGGTTGGGAGGGCGCAGGAGAGAGCCAAGATCGCCCTTAGGTCTTTGGCGACTCCTCCCTTCCTTCGGTACTCCCGGGGGCGTGCACTGTGAGAAGGGGGCCTCAGGAAGGGACACCCAGCCCTCGTCCCGGACCTGAATGAACCCTTCCCACATCTTTTCTCCCCCTCCCCGCAAGAGATGCCGGCTCCCTTAGGGGAGTGTAGGAAGTTTCGGTCGTTCAACCACGCCGGGCACGCATCAAACCATCCACTCGATCGCGCAATATCACCGGGCCGCTCCTGCGCCTAATGTTGCCACCGTAAGTCACACAGGAAAAAGCCCAGGCTCACGCACGTGCGTGGGGGCGCCACGCTGGACCGCGGGGACCCAGCAGCACCAGGTCCCACCCCAGCCCCGCCTCACGCGCGCATTGTCCTTGGTAGAGAAAAGGCACCGCTGCGTTGTGTGCGAGGCCTTCAGCCAGAGCCACTACCCGCTCTTGCACAGCCGCTAGCACAGGCTCGCCCAAGGCCTCTCGCCGCCCCGCGGTGGGCCCCCTCGGCGACCGCGAAGGCGCACAGGCTGCAGTGTCCCGGCTTTATTGCAAACTCGGGCAGCACAAGGTAGACAATACTCAGGACACGGGGAGGGGCCTATGCCAGGGAGGGGGCGGGGCTCGAAGAGCGGGAGCGCGTCAAGGCCAAGGGGGCGGGGCTCGAGGGGGAAGACCTTGGCCAGAGGCGTGGGTGGGTCGTGAGCCTGGCCCCAGATCTAGGCCTCTAGGGGCTATGTCCAATACACCCGGAGCCAGACTCCCGGAGGAGGGCAGGCGGGCAGTCTAAGACAGGCGTAACCGGAGGGGCGGGTCCTAAGGCAGGGAAGGGGTGTCGTGGGCGGGGCTAAGGGTCTGGCTCAGTGGAAGGTCTCCACCTCCACCACCGTCCAGTCACCCTGCGGGGAAGCCACGTCGTCCGGGGAGAAGCTGGTGACCGAGGTGATGCTGGCGCGGGACTCGTCCAGGGGAGACAACAGTTCAGCCCAGCGGCCCAGTTCGGCGTCGCTGAGCGCAGTCCGGGCGCCCCCCGCGACGCCACCGGCTCCCGCGCCCCCTGGGCCGCCGCCGCCGCCGCCGCCCGCAGCACCCTCCGCCGCAGCTAGCAGCAGCGTCCGGCTCAGCAGGTGCTGCACGACGCTCGCCTGCAGCGCCCCCAGCGGCAGCTCGCCCAGGCGCGCCGGCTTCGCGCCACGCGAGGCCACCCCCGCCGCTGCTCCAGCTACCACCTTCCCACTACCCGCGCCGGGGCCGGGCCCTGGATCCAGCGCTCCTGGGGCGGGGGTCGCCGACTCAGGCCCCTCAGCCTCGTAGATGGTGCATAGGCCGTCGGCGGAGCCCGGCCCGGCAGCAGGAGGCCAAGGCAAGGACACTCCTGCGGGAAGAGACGCCAGGCTGGGCCTAAGGAGCGGGAAGCGCAGCTCCAGCCGCAAGGCCCCGCCCCTTCCCTCCGTTCCGCCCCAGACCCGACAGCCCTGTAGGCGAGCTGGGAAGCCTCGCCTTCCACCCCGCCCCCACCCCGCCCCCTACCACCTCCGGACCTCGCCCCTCCCACAGCTCGGCTGGGTTCAGGGGCCACTTACCTGGGGCGCTGCGGACGGCCAGCGGCGGAGCGGGACCTCGGCTCCAGGAGGCCGGGTGGCAGGCGGCGAGCTCCGCGTCGGCGGGCGGAGAGGCCGCTGCGCCGCCCTCGGGCCCACTGTCGTAGCCGCGCAGCTCTTCCGGGGTGCTGGTGGCGCTGCTGCTGTGGCCCGCCAGGTCCGGGCCGCTCAGCGTACTGGACGGGCTGCGCGAGGGCGGTGGCGGCGGAGCTGGGGCCAGCGCCAGGGTCAGCCGTGGCCCCGGGATCGGGGCATCTGGACCTGGGGTCGGGGGGCGGCGTGGGGCCTGCAGAGGGGGTGAGTCCGGGGGAGAGGGAGGGACTTGCAGAGGGGGCAAGGCCAGGGAAGGTGGAGCCTGAGGAGGGGGCGTGGCCAGGGGGGAGAGAGGGGCCTGCAAAGGGAGAGTAGGGGTCTGCAGAGGAGGCAAGGCCAGGGAAGGTGGAGCCTGAGGAGGCGTGGCCAGGGGAGAGGGAGGGGCCTGCAAAGGGAGAGTAGGGGTCTGCAGAGGAGGCAAGGCCAGGGAAGGCGGAGCCTGTGGAGAGGGTGTGGCCCGGGGAGAAGGAGGGGCCCGCGAAGAGGGTGAGGCAGGGGGAGAGGGAGGAGCCTGAAGAGGAGGCAAAGCCAGGGAAGGTGGAGCCTGGGGAGGGGGCATGGCCAAGGGAGAGCAAGGGTCAAGCAGAGGGGGTGAAACCGGAGGAGAGAGTGGGGCTTGTAGAGGTGTTGGGGCCTGAACAGGGAGCACGCTCTGAAAGGGAATGGCCTGCAGAGGGGGTGTGGCCAGAGAAACAGGAGTTTTTTGAGGAGGCATGGTTAGGGGAGAGGGTGGGGCCTGCAGAGATGGTGAGGCCAGAGAAGGTGGGGCCTGTGTAGGGAGCCGGGTCGGGGAGGGAGGGACCTGTAGATGGGGCGTGGCCAGAGGTGGGGTCTGTGGAGGGGCCATGGCCGGGAGAGAGTGTGCAGCCAGCAGAGACGGTGAGGCCAAGGGACATGGAGAGCACAGTGGAGGAGGACCCTGCAGAGAGAGGGTGGTCAGAGGACAGGGAGAGGCTTGCGGAGGGTATGTGGCCAGAGATGTGTCCTGCGTGGGAGGCGTGGTCACTGTGTAGGGCGTGGCCTGAAGAGGGGGAGGAGATAGGGAAGGACTGGCCACTGGAGGCGTAGTAGTCAAAGTGGAAAGACCCGGCAGGGGGGGTGTGGCTTGGGGAGAGGGCGGGTTCAGCAGAGATGTTGCTTGAGTAAAAGAGGCTTGTAGAGGGGCCTTGGCTGGTAGAGGGGCCGTGGCTGGTGGTCCAGGAGCCGACAAAGGAGGTGAGGCCAAGGGAGACGGGGGAGTCAGAAGAGGGGGCAAAGCTGGAGAAGCCTGGGTTGGGGGCATAGTCTGCAGAGGGGGTGACAATGATGGAGAGAATGAAGCCAGAAAAGTGGTCGTGGGAGAGGTGGACGCCTCCAGAAAGGAGGTACCCAGGTGTGTGGGTGGGGCTTGCGAAGGAGGTGTGGCCGGTGGAGAGGGGAGGGTCTGCAGAGGGAGTGGAGTAGAGGGAGGAGGGGCTAGTGAAAGGGGTGTGGCCAAAGGGCAGGTCGCGGACTGGGAAGGGGGCGTGGTCGGTGGAGAGGGAGGGAGCGCGTCAGGCAGGGGAGTGCCCGTGATATGCGGAGGCGGTACCAGCTGTGCAGTCAAACCCGACGGAGAGGGTGTGGCTAAAGGGGGAGGTGGACCCAACACCGGGGTTGCGCCCTTCCTTGGGGGTGTGGACTGCGGAGGGCGCAGACCTTGCAGCCCTTTCGATTTGGGCTGCGAGGGATGCCCCAGAGCCCGAGGTGTTCCACCCGGCAAGGGCCCGGCGCGGGCGGGGGAGGACAGAGGAGTAGCGCTGGAGCCCAAGGGGCGCGAGGCTGGCTTCTGGAGGCCTCCGCCGGCGCTGGGTCGCCTCCTGGCGGCGGGGCTCGGCTCTGCGGTACCGTGCTGCGGGGCACTGTTCGCTGATTTCCTGGGGGCCTCGGTCGGAGGCCGCGGCCGGGCACTCGGAGCTGCCCGAGGGAGACCGACTTCAGCGCCTGCAGCCCGGGACCGACGGGAGGTGGCTGGGGAAGGGGCGCCTGGGGAGGGCCCGGAAGAGTCTGGGGACAAAATCAGAATGCCGGAGGGTCAGAGATACCTCAGGGCTGGTCCCTTTCACTGCCCAGGAACTCCGCTCCTCCTCAGGTCACGTACCTCTCCGTGCCCCGGCGCTCAGTGCGCTCCTTCTGGGAGTTTCTGGGGCTTTTCCTCTGCTCACGGGTTCCTCAGCTGGGGGCCGAAGCCCCTTATGCGCAAGGGAGCCTAGCCTAGGGACAGGAGTGGCCGTTCTCAGTACAGAGCTCCTTGTTTTCTCCCAAGTCTACATTTTCCCATTTATGCCCTCTCTGCGGACCAGTAATGGCTTTCACTCAACTTACGCCCAGTGACCTGCAAACGCTCCCACTTCCCAATTAATGTGTAAAATTAAGTTTCCAGATAGTGACACTAACCCTTGCCAAAGAGACTGAGGAGGCATTTTACCTGGTGGTCCCGCTGGCACGTCCCGGGCTAGAAATAGAGCCTGGGCCTGGGGTCTTGGCAAGGGCCCGCTCCCCTCTCCCAGCAGCTGGGGGCCTGGAGGCTGCGGGGAGAAGGCCAAGTCAAGGCGGTGCCCCCAGGAAGGCAGGGGAGGCTGAAGCCTCAGAAGGAAAGGGGGGCAGGAAGATGGAGTCTGAATGGCGGAAAGAGGGTGGGGTACCTGGACTCCGGGGGCCTGTCCCAGCGCTCTGCGTTGGTCCCACCCGGGGACCAGCCTCTGGGAGAGCGGCTGCCCGGATACCTCCAGCTCGCTCGGCCAGGGGCCCTCTCCCAGCAGCTCCTGCTGCTCCCAGAACTCGGAGGGCCGCGCTGGTTACTGGGGGAGGGGGTCGAGGAGACCCTGGGGGTCTGGGGGTAGGAAGGCCGGGAGGGCGAGAAGCCGTCGTCCGCGTGGCGGCCCCTGCCCTGCCCTTGTCCCTCTTCTCCATCCCGCACCTGATGAGGAGACAGACGGATCAGCATTCCAGCTCCTGCACTGCTAGGCTGCCTGCAGGGACCCGGGTCCTGGCACCTCGCTGCCCCTTCCCCAGCGTTGCCACCCGTAGGAGCCCAAACCTCGGCCTCGATCCACTTCCCTCCCACCCACACACCCACTCACCACCCACAGGCCCAGCTGCTCAGGGTTGTCCCCTAGCCCCACCCCCACCGCCTTCCTCCAAAGCTGAAAGGCCCTGCCAGCCCCAGCCCGCCCTCCTCTGCTCCCTTTCAGGACCCGAGACCCACGCCCCTACCCTTCGCCCCTTCAGGGACCCGGACCGCCAGCCTTGGGGACAGGGGGACTGCCACAGTCTCCATCTAAAGGGGATGGGAGCGCATGCCCGGGTCCCCTCGCCACCCCTCAGCTCCCTCCCCGAGGATGCGGGCACCTGCCGGGAGGAGGAGCGGCCCCGGCGGCCCGCGATGGGGCTCAGGGAGACAAAGAGCCGCGTCGGGAGCCCGTCCCCCTCCCCCAGCCGGGCCCTGGTCCGCGCCGCCCGCTCCACCTGCTCGCGCCGCGCTCACCTCGGGCTCCGGCCGCCCGCCTCTCCACGCTGGGTCGCCTGGGGTGGGGCCGGGCGGGAGCGCCGCGGCTGCAGCGTGCGGAGGGCGGGCGAGGGGAGGGGGCTGCGGGCGGTGGCGCTGGGAGCGGGGCCCGCCCCTCGGCCGCGGACGGGGAGACGGGGGCGCGCGCGCTCGAGCCAGACCCGGGAGGCGGCGGGCGGGAGCGCGCCGGGGGCGGCGGGGAGAGGCGCGGTGGAAGGAGGCGCGGCTTTTCCGCGCCTGAGCCGGAGGGCCCCAGATTCCCAGCCGCAGGGGCTTCGGGGGAATCCCTTGGGGTCCCGACAGGGCCTAGCCCCTTCCTCCCAACACACACACCTGCCCCGGCCCCCACCCCAACCACCTGGTGACCGAGGCCAGCCTGGACGCGGATAGGCTGGGCCCTGGCAACCAGGGGGCGGGACCATCGTGCCTGTGCCCATTCAACCAATCCGGCCCTCGGGGTCCCCTGGTCCCTGTCCTCGCCTTCTCGACCGCGGACGCCGAGCCCCCCAGGATCCTCGGGGACTTCTGTCTCTCTCATATCCAAGACTTTTCCCAGACCCCAGAAAATCCCTACGTGGTTGAGGAGGGCCGGATTAAGGAGAGAGTGCAGCCCTAGAAATTTAGGGGTAGACTCGGATTTGGGGGAACAGAGAAGAATGGAAAGATGAGGAGGGGGAGACAGAACTGTGAGAGGTGACCCAGCCTTTTGCAGGGCAGAGCACCCCCACTCTCCACACCCTCCTATGTCACATAGAAAAGCAAAGTCAAGTCGGCAAAGCCAAGCTTGGGGGTGGGGGTGGAAGGGGTCAAAACTGGTGCATAAAGGAGCACAGCAGATCCTGTCCAAGGCTGCCCAACACAGCCGACGGGAATGGAGGTGTCATTTTGGTGACTTTACCAACTTCTGCAGGGGTCTCAGTGGAGGGCCTTGACCGGGGACAGTGGCATGGAGGAGGCAGAGTGTGAAGAAGGAGACGGCCATCCTCAGCTGCCCTGCACTGGCCCACTGATGCCAGGCGCCCTCCTGCACCTCTGCTTATTGCTAGGCAACCTACACACCCAGCCACCCCCCCCCACACACACACACAGTGCTTTCTGCCTCGGATACCTCCTCTCCACGGACTTCAGTACCCTCTACCCCGTCTGGAAGAACCAGCACCCTCTGCCCCAACCCTTTCCCCATCACGTCTGCATGTCCACACGTGAGCAGTTCACTCCTTGTCTGGAACCGGGGGACTTCCATGCACAGGACAAGAAGGGGTGGCATTTGGCACCCGGCTGAACCTGTCCTGGAAAGGGGGGGGGATAGACTTAACTAGGGTGTGGCTGGAAGCAGGGCTTTGGGTTTTCTCACCTCAGGAGTTGTGCCCACGACTGGGGGTCAGGGAATGGAAGAAAGAGAGCAAGGTCAGAACTCTTCAGTAGCCATTCTTTCAATGCAAACCTCCTCCCAGCCTGGGAGAGGTGTCCCCTCACCGTTCCTCAGGGTACTGCCTGGATCATTCTAGCCCTCACCTCCTCCCCCCAAGTCTTCTAAGTGTCAACAGTGTGAGCCCCTTCAGGCACGACTGCAGCCTGGTCCCCCTGCCTGCCCACCCACCCGCTCACCAGCAGGGGCCTTCTGAGTGAGTCACAGCCACCCACCCACATGCCTGCCTCCTACCTTGTACAGCGCAAGGTCCCTCCAAGGCTACTCTGAACCCATCCCGCTTTGCACTGGGATCTGGACTCTGCCCTCTTTTAAGAACATTCCAAATGTCCATCAGCGGGGCTGGATTATAAAAAACAAAGTATACCCTGCAGCCGAATACTCCTCAGAAATAAAAGCAACAAACTACCAAGACACTCAAAACAGGGACACATCTCAAAAACGTTCTCTTGAACACAAGAAGCGCCACACACACACACACACACACACACGCGCGCGCGCCGTGCACTGCCTGATTCCATTTATATAACATTCCAGAAAATGCAAGCTAATCTATGGTGACAGAAAGCAAAGCAGTGGTAGCTGGGGCTGGTGGGGGAAGGGGACTGTTGAACCACCCATCGCAGCCACTCTCAGATTCCTGACCCTCAGAAATCGCGTGAGACAAGAAATGCGAGGGGTTTTAAGCTGCTAGGATTGGGGGTAATTACACAGCAATAGATAACTACCTCATGCTCACAAAACCTAAAAAGCTGGGTATTAAATTACAAGTGTTGGTGAGGGTGTGAAGAAATTGGAACACTGGTGCACTGTTGGTGGCCATACCAAATGGTGGAAACGCTGTGGAAAACAGTATGGCGGTTCCTCAAAAAATTAAACAATTAAAGAAGTATCATATGCTCCAGAAATCCCACCCAAAAGAGCTGAAAGCAGGAAGAAAGAAAGAAAGAAAGAAAGAAAGAAAGAAAGAAAGAAAGAAAGAAAGAGAGAGAGAAAAGAAAGAAAGAAAGAAAGAAAGAAAGAAAGAAAGAAAGAAAGAAAAAGAAAAAGAAAGAAAGGGAAGGGACGGAGGGAGGGAAGGAAGGAAGGGAGGAAGGAGGGGAGGAAGGGAGGGAGGGAGGAAGGGGAGATATGTGCACACCCATGTTCATAGCAGCAGTATCCACAATGGCCAAGTATCTATCGATGATGAATGGATGAACAGAATGTGGTCCATCCACACAGTGGACTATTTCTCAGCATTATAAAGGAAGGACATCCTGCTACAATGTGGATAGACCTTGAGGACATTGTACTCAGTGACCTAAGCCAGTCACAAAAGGACACATATTGCATGATTCCAATTATATGAGATCTCTAGAAGAATCAAATTCATAGAGAGAGAGTAGATGGTGGGAGCCGGGGGCTGGGGGAGGGGTGAGGAGTTAGTGTTTCATGGGGACAGAGTCTCAGTTTTTCCAAAATGAAAAGTGCTGGAGGGGTGCCTGGATGGCTCGGTCATTAGGCATGTGCCTTCAGCTCAGGTCATGATCCCAGGGTCCTGGGATCTCGCCCTGCTTGGCCGGGAGCCTGTCTCTCCCTCTCTTGCTCCCCCTGCTTGTGTTCTCCTTCTCACTGTCTCTCTGTCAAATAAATAAAATAAAATTAAAAAAAAAAAAAACCTGCTCTGGAGACGGACGGTGGTGATGGTTTCAGAACAATGTGAACGTACTTATGTCACTAACCTGTTCACTGGCCACGATGATGGGTGCTATGTTATGGTGTTTTATCACGACTCTTTTTAAAAGGCTGGTTATTGTCAATGTGGAACACCTCGCGCACTACCAACGGGAATGCAAAGCAGGCAGTCTTTCGGGAGAACTGGGAAGTGTAGTGAGTATGTGTGTCCCGCGACGTAGCCATTCTACTCCGGCGTCTAAACCCCTCCATATCATCTAAGCACCCACAGTCCCCACGAGGGGGGAACATCAGAAGTGCCAGGGAGTTCATACCCTCTCTATGCCCCTTCCCCAGAGCAGCTGGTGCGTCAACACTTCGAGGCCCTCAGCGCTCAGGTGGGACAACGCAGAGGTGTGTCCTCCACCATCTCCCAGAGCCCCCAGCGGAACAGAGCCCTAGCTGCCTGTGAAGCTCTTCATTTACCCGCATTCGCGCAGCCTCGTTGACGCTTACCGGCCTCCTTCCTCTTGCGGTCTCCTCTCCCCATTGCCCCACTTCAGTGCTTCCTGGGCTCACCTTCCAGAATGATTCTTGGGACCCAGTTCCTTGTCTCAGGGTCTGCGCCTAGAGGAGACAGAACGCAGACAACACCCCAGTCATCCACCCACCCGTTATTTACTGAATGCCCACTGTGTGCCAGGCACCATTCCAAGCGTTGGGGATGCAGCAGGGAGCAGGAGGGACGGTGCCTGGGGTCAGGGGGTTTCCATCCTGGTGCCCGCAGAGACTGGTACAAGCGTGCAAAGCGATGTGTATCAGGACGCTCACTCCAGGGGCGCCCGGGGGGCTCAGTCCGTTGAGGGTCTGCCTTCAGCTCAGGTCATGATCCTGGGGTCCTGGGATCCAGCCCCACGTCAGGCTCCCTGCTCAGAAGGGAGTCTGCTTCTCCCTTGCCCTCTGCCCCTCCCCCCACTCGTGTGTGAGCATGCGCTCTCTCTCTCAAATAAATAAATAAAAGCTTTTTAATTTTTTTTTAAGGATGCTCATTCCAGTATAAAGCTGTAAACACCCCCCTGCCCCCAGGGCATGGATCTGAAGGAGCTTCTCCAGAGGCCGGTAGGGGTCCATGGAGAGGGAGAAAGAACTCCGTCTCAGATGGCCCAAATTGGCCCTTGGCCTCTGTTACCCACTTCACCCTGCTTGGTTATAGGCACAGCACTTGTCACAGATGGCGATCTTGTTCCCTGCATGTTTGCAAGCCTACCTCTGTGTTGGCTGCCCCCACTCGGGCAGAAGGGCTGAGAGAGCAGGGGGCCTTGCTTATCTCGGCCTCACCATGAAGGTCTGGCTTGGGGCTGAGCCCACAGACACTTTGGAGAAGTCACGCCTCCGAGGGTCATGCCCATGGATCACCAAGGCTTCACAGAGGAATCTAAGCTGAGGGGGTTCCCCATCCTCAAGATTTGGAGTCTCAGATCTCTGGCTGTCTGAGTCTAGTGAACTCATGGGTTTCTTTTTCCCACAGGGGAGGGGTCTCGTTCTCCCACTTCCTCAAGGTCCCCCCTCCCTTGAGTTTTGCAGACAGAACAGATCAAGATTCATCAGATGCCTCCAGGCTGAACTGGGTGCTTTGCCACTCTAAGACCCAGCTCAGGCCTCCTTGGCTGGGGAGGAATGAGTGGGGTGGGGAGGCAGTCATCCTCTCTAGAAGCTGGCCTCCCAGACCGGACTCCAGCCCTGGATCCCTCTGGCCCCTGTGCTTCCCTGAACTGCATCCCCACCCCACCCCAGACCTGAGAGCAGCTTGCTCCTATCTCTCCCCCAGAAGTCCAGAGCAGGTCTCAAGGCTGGGCAGGGTCAGACCCCACTCTGCTCAGCTTCCCTTGAATGGGCGGTCAGAGCAGGAAAAGGGAAGCCCCTTCCCTGCCCTGGACTCTGTTCACTGGTTCCTTCAGGGCGCCTGAAGGCCAGGTGGCTGCACCTGGGGGTGGGGGTGGGGGACAAGGAGACTCTTCACCTGTTCCTGACAGGGTCTACACAGCCTGGATCCTGGAAGGAAGCCCAGAGGCCGGTTTTGGGAGCGCAGTGCCTCCAGGCCCCCTCAGTTGCCCCGACTGCAGCCTGGCCCGAAGTTCTAAGACCCTTGCTCCTCCGGCCCACCCCTCACCCACCTCGGAGAGAGCCCGGTTAGGATTGCCCTCTTCCCGCAATCCCTCGGCGCCAGGAGTGGGGGGCGACCTGGGAGGGCCCAAAGGGAGGCGGGGCCGGGACGTCCACTGGGCGAGCGGGCGGGGCGTCTCCCGGGCTCCTGTCCCGCCCGCCCGCCCTGACTCACCCAGGCTGGCCCGGGAACTCTGCGGGAGTCCCGGCCGCTCGGCTCCCAGGGACCCAGGAGTTGGGCCCAGCGTTCCAGCCGGAGCGGTGAGTAGATGGCTCTCTGTCCCTGGGGACGGGGTGGCGGGGCAGGGGACGGGGTGGCGGGGCAGGGGTCTGGCCCACGTGAGGACCGCCCCAGGTGCCGTTGGCACTGCCGCCGAGCCTGCGGCCCGCCGGGGCACACAAGGAGCTGGGGAGGGGGTGGGGGCAGCGAGAGACTCTGCCGTGGCCAGCCCAAGGGCGCCCGTCACGGAGCGGGCGGGCCTGGCCAAGGACAGAATGAAGATCAGCAGGATGGGGTCTGGTCCCCTTTCCTTGTCTGCTACCACAGCAGCGACAGCTCACCTCTGTGAACTCCTCAATGCCCCAGAACCCTACCCCTTGGAGTCCTTACCAGCTTGCCCTCTCTGGGACTATGAAACCTCAAGACTCCCTATGCTCCTAAGTCCCGGCAGGGCAGATTGGGAATGCACCAGGTTGGGAGTCCCCACGCTGGGGCCCGGCCCAAGATCTGCTAGTAAGGGGCCACCCCCCCCCCCCAATCCCTGACCTCAGTTCCTGTCTTGTGTAAGTCAGAGATCCCACCTGTGTGCTCCAAAGCCTGTTTCAGGGCTGACAACTATCGAGGTGTCTTCCTTGCCCGTTAGCATGGCCTGTGGGTGAGGAGGGGGCTGGACCAGGAGCACCCGCCACTGCCCTGTTCGGGAGGCCAGCTGGGAGCTCGGGGGAGGGCCTGAGAGAGAAGCGGGGGGTGGGGGTGAGGTGTGGATGGGTGGAGCTCAGGCTGGGCAGGGGGCAGTACCTGGTCCTTGGGTGGACCAGGACCCCCCCAACCTGGTCTGAGGAGCAGGTGTCCGCCCATCTGTTCTCTGCCAGAGCTCCCCTCTGAGGTTCTTTTGGTGAAGACGCTGCATTTCAGCAAGAGGTTCTCACCCATGAGAATACAGGGGGGTGCTACCAGCCAGACGAGACTTGGGGGTTACGCCTTAAATACCACTTGTAGCTGTGAAACTTCGAGCAGCTTATTTCCCTCCCTGAGAGTCCGGAAAATGAGGGTTGCAGCGCCCTCCCCCCCAAGAGTTAGGATAAAAGGAGGTCTTGGAAGCATCTGGTGGCCACAAGCCGCATGTGGCCCGGTGGTTGTTTTCCTCTGGACTCCCCCTCCGTCAAACCCTCCGCCCCAGGGCCCTCCCACCAGCCCTGCTCAGACAAAGGGGGGCCAGTCTTGTGTCTGTGGAAGCTTAATGGCAGGTTCAGACCATCCAGTTTGAGTCATGGAGACAGATAATGATAACCCCCGTGTCTGCCTCGGATGGCGTTGTGTATATACCTTGTTCCGTGGGAGCCACAGGGCCTTCCACTGGGGACCCTGGGTGTCTCTGCCTTCTTGCCTTCGATTGCGGTCCTGGCATGGTAGGTGCTAGAGCTCCCAGCAGTGCGGGATGGACCCAGTCAGGACCCTGCCTGTGTGTTTCTCTCGCAGCCCCCAGAGGTACTCTCCTTTGGTGAATCGGCGGAGTGGGGTCCCTCACAGGGACAGGTACCCAGGGCAGGGAGAATAGGGGCTGGCTGGAACTGGTCCTGGGTCTCCCCTCGGCCCAGTGTGTACGTCCAGATGCACACTCCGGAACGCCCCCAGGTGTCCCTTTGGGTGGCCACAGTGTACATTGGGCCCCTGGGCGCTGTGGAGCCGCCCTGCGTATGTTTCTCTAAGACTCCCCGGTGACTGGACTGATGCACTCAGCTCTTCTTTTAGGACAGGGTGTCACACTGACAGTGAAGGATGGGGCATTGTGGGAGGATGCGGCATTGTGGGAGGGAGCCTCCGGTCTGTCTCAGTACCCCCTGCCTGCACCTGGTTCTCTGGTGAGTCAGGGCCTGAGTCAGGGGGCCCTGCCCCTCCCATCCTGAAGTGAGGGCCTCTGATGGGATTAGAAGGTGTGGTGGACTGCCCCGCCCTCAGCCTGGTGGGCAGAGTCCCATCCTGTATCCCTGCCAGTCTCCACCCCCTCCCCACCCAGGAGTCAACTCAAGGCCTCCCAGACCTGGGGACCAAAAAAGGGAGGGAGGGAAGTGTCGAGTAATTGGCTGAGGTGTGGGCCAGGGCCAGGTTCCCCCTAGGAGGTGGGTGGGAGGCTGGGGGACCAGCTGATGGCCCAGATGCCTCCCTCCATTGCCCAGCCTCCAGGAACCCCACGTGGGAAAACTGGCAGTGTAGAGGAGCACGGATGCTGGGAGGGACAGTCCAGCCTAGGAGCCCCCTTGGAAGCAGTGGGGGCCTTGCTGCCTCCCTTTCCTTCCATCCAGCCTCAGGGAGAGGGGAAGGGAGGCCCCCAGCTGCCTGCCTGGGAGGGTGATGTCCCAGCTTGTGGCCCACGCCCCCATGTGACTTGCTCCTGGCCGTCCGTATCTGAAATAATGATACCTTGGTCTAAAACGAAACCCAGGGACAGACAGAGTGGGCTGGCTGCCCAGGAGCCTGGCAGCCCAGCCCCAGCCCGGTCGTAGGTGTCGCTCTGGCTTCTCTCTGCGTTTTCCATTTCCTGATCCTCTGCCTTTCCTCCATCCTGGCATCCCTTACCCAGGTTTCTGTTTTCTGCCTCAGATTCTGGGCACTAACCCCTCTAGAAACCCAGGTGTCCTGGTCCTCCCTCCTCCTAACTGACTGGCCTTCAGTTTTGCCACTCCCTGCCCCTCAGGCCCTGTAACCAGAGCCAGGCTCCAGCCGGCTTTTCCGGTTGGAGGTTGGAGGTGGTGCCTGGAGCGCCCCTGAAGGGGGTGGGGGGCCCACACCCCGGAAGTCCTGAGCCTGCCTCAGATGCTCTCTGGCCCAGTGGCAGAGAGAGCCGGGGCTAGCCGCCTGGCCACCAGGTGTCTGGACTCAGAGCATCAGAGATAATGTTTCGGGCTCAGCATCAAGGGTGGACGGTGGCTGTGTTCTGGGAGAGGGCCACACGGGCAAGTTGGGGGACAGCGGCCCTGTGGACTGCCCGTCCAAACCTCTGAAAGGACCAGCAGCGTCAGATGGGGGCAGGGATCCCGGGGAGCAGAAGTGGAGAGAACGGTAGTAGCTTGGCTTCAGGAAGGAGGTGACGTCTGGGGGTGACGGGAAGGGGGCACACAGCTCGTGCGCCAGATTTGGGCAGACGAGAGCACAAATTGGGAGCAGAGGCACGTGTCTGACTCGCTGGGGGCCCACCACCAGGCGCCCCTTCTTGAGGGTCTCTGCAACCCCTGCCTCCCCCTCTCCTGCAGGAAAGATGATCCCGGTGGCCGAGTTCAAACAGTTCACGGAGCAGCAGCCCGCCTTCAAGGTGCTCAAACCCTGGTGGGACGTGCTGGCGGAATACCTCACCGTGGCTATGCTCATGATCGGGGTCTTTGGCTGCACCCTGCAGGTAAGGCGCAAGGCTGGAGCGGGGCCTGTGCGTGGGGCGGTCCGTAGTACAGGGGCGGGGCCTGGATGCGAGGACGCAGGGGCGGGGCCTGGATGAGCCGGTAGGAGAGGAGGGGCATTGTGGGGGCGGGGCCTGGGAATCCCGGAAGTCTTCCTGTTATTGTCCCACAGTTCTGGAGACTGGAAGCCTGAAATCAGAGTGTTGACAGGGCTGCTTCCTTCCGAGGGCTGTGAGGGAGCATGCGTTTCATGCCTTTCTCCCTCCCGGCTCCCCGATGAGCTCAGGCTTGGTTTATAGATGACTTTCGCTTACCTCCCCTCAGTGTGTGTGTGTGTGTGTGTCGGTCCAAAGAACAGCCGTACTGGATTAGGGCCCACCTTAATAACCTCCCCTTAACTTGATCACATCTGCTCTGCAAAGACTATTCACAGGTACTAAGGATTAGGACTTCAGTATCTTTTGCGGGGGCGGGGGGGGGGTGAGGGGAGAGCAGGAGGATCCCATTCAACCTAACTCCTTTTTTCAAAGACTGAGGTGCTTTCAGAGGTTTGGCAACTCTTCCAAAATCGCAGCCAGCTAGGGACAGTCAGGGACTGGGGCCTCCTCCCACCTTCAGCCCGCCTCTTACCCCCCAGCTACACAGGCCCACCCAGCTCCTTGACCCTCTTCCCCCCTCGTTCCCAGGTGACACAGGACAAGATCATCTGTCTGCCCAGTCACGAGCTCCGGGAGAATTTATCCGAGGCCCCATGCCAGCAACTGCTGCCACGGGGGGTCTCGGAGCAGATGGGGGGCCTCCGGGAGGTCAGCGGCCTCAAGAACAACCTGGACCTACAGCAGTACAGCTTTATAAACCAGCTCTGCTATGAGACAGCCCTCCACTGGTACGCCAAGTACTTCCCCTACCTGGTCGTCATTCACACTCTCATCTTCATGGTCTGTACCAGCTTCTGGTTCAAGTTCCCTGGCACCAGCTCCAAGATTGAGCACTTCATCTCCATTCTGGGCAAGTGTTTCGACTCGCCGTGGACCACGCGGGCCCTGTCCGAGGTCTCTGGGGAGAACCACAAGGGCCCCACCACGGGACGGGCGACGGCCACCGCGGAGGCCTCTGCAGGGCCAGGAAAAGCAGGTGAGGGTGAGAAGGAAAAGGTGGTGGTGGAGCCCGAGAAGGTGGTGACCGAGCCTCCGGCCGTCACCCTGTTGGATAAGAAGGAAGGGGAACAGGCCAAAGCCCTGTTTGAGAAGGTCAAGAAGTTCCGCGTGCACGTGGAAGAGGGAGACATCTTGTACACCATGTATATCCGGCAGACGGTGCTCAAAGTCTGCAAGTTCTTTGCCATCCTGGTCTACAACCTTGTCTACGTGGAGAAGATCAGCTTCCTGGTGGCCTGCCGGGTGGAAACCTCGGAGGTCACAGGCTACGCCAGCTTCTGCTGCAACCACACCAAGGCCCACCTCTTCTCCAAGCTGGCTTTCTGCTACATCTCCTTCGTGTGTGTCTATGGGCTCACCTGTCTGTACACGCTCTACTGGCTCTTCCACCGGCCCCTCAAGGAGTACTCGTTCCGCTCGGTGCGGGAGGAGACCGGCATGGGTGACATCCCCGACGTCAAGAATGACTTTGCTTTCATGCTGCACCTCATCGACCAGTACGACTCGCTCTACTCCAAGCGCTTCGCCGTCTTCCTCTCGGAAGTCAGTGAGAGCCGCCTGAAGCAGCTCAACCTGAACCACGAATGGACGCCCGAGAAGCTGCGGCAGAAGCTGCAGCGTAACGCCCGGGGCCGGCTCGAGCTGGCCTTGTGCATGCTCCCGGGGCTGCCCGACACCGTCTTCGAGCTCGGCGAGGTGGAGGCGCTCCGGCTGGAGGCCATCTGCGACATCACCTTCCCGCCGGGTCTCTCCCAGCTGGTGAACCTGCAGGAGCTCAGCCTGCTGCACTCACCCGCCAGGCTGCCCTTCTCCTTACAGGTCTTTCTGCGGGACCGCCTGAAGGTCCTCCGTGTCAAGTGCGAGGAGCTCCGCGAGGTGCCCCTGTGGGTATTTGGGCTGCGCGGCCTGGAGGAACTGCACCTCGAGGGGCTCTTCCCCCCGGAGCTGGCTCGGGCGGCGACCCTCGAGAGCCTCCGGGAGCTGAAGCAACTCAAGGTGCTGTCTCTGCGGAGCAATGCCTGCAAGGTGCCAGCCAGCGTGACCGACGTGGCTGGGCACCTGCAGCGGCTCAGTCTGCACAACGACGGGGCCCGCCTGCTGGCCCTCAACAGCCTCAAGAAGCTGGCGGCGCTGCGGGAGCTGGAGCTGCTGGCTTGCGGGCTGGAGCGCATCCCCCATGCCATCTTCAGCCTGGGCGCGCTGCAGGAGCTCGACCTCAAGGACAACCACCTGCGGTCCATCGAGGAGATCCTCAGCTTCCAGCACTGCCGCAAGCTGCTCACGCTCAGGCTGTGGCACAACCAGATCGCCTACGTCCCCGAGCACGTGCGCAAGCTCCGGGGCCTCGAGCAGCTCTACCTCAGCCACAACAAGCTGGAGACCCTGCCCAGCCAGCTGGGCATGTGCTCCGGCCTCCGCCTGCTGGACATCTCCCACAACGGGCTCCGCTCCCTGCCGCCCGAGCTGGGCCTCCTTCAGAACCTGCAGCACCTGGCTCTGTCCTACAACGCCCTGGAGGCCCTGCCCGAGGAGCTCTTCTTCTGCCGGAAGCTGCGGACGTTGCTCCTGGGCTACAACCACCTGAGCCAGCTCTCGCCCCAAGTGGGGGCCCTGAGGGCCCTCAGCCGCCTGGAGCTCAAGGGCAACCGCTTGGAGGCACTGCCGGAAGAGCTCGGCAACTGTGTGGGGCTCAAGAAAGTGGGGCTCCTCGTGGAGGACACCCTTTACGAGGGCCTGCCGGCAGAGGTGCGGGAGAAACTGGAGGAGGAATGAAGCGGAGGTGGGGGAGGTTGGGGTAGAGGCCTTCTGGATGCTTCCACCCCAGAATCTCTACTATTGTCTTCAAGAGAGGTGGCCAAAAGGGCCCAGGCCAGGAGAGGAGGAGCGGACACATCGGCCTCGTGGGGTCCAGGGAAAATCCTGAGACTGGTCTGCCTGAGAAGAGATGGAAAGCTGTGGATTTGGGGCGGAACGTCATGGAGGGATTAACTCAGTCATAGCATTCTCAGACCAAAACCACACCTGTGTTTTTGGCTGGCTGTCCTGCCCTGCCCCTGGACATCCTTGCTCAATTAGTGCCATGTATGGGGGTGGGGCACATCCCAATGGGATTTCAACCCTCCCCCTAATGCCTACCAAAACAGCTTATCTCTGGGGTTCTCTCCCAAGGAGGGGACACAGATACAAGGGACCAGTGACCCTCGCCCCCAACTTTGATGCCAACCCCTTATTTATAAGTTGTTTGCTACAGACATGTGAACTCAGAAAAATGGTTCTCATCTTTGGCTATGCATCAAAATCAACATCCCCGAAACAAAACATCCCAGGCCCCACCCCTGAAAGACTGACTCAGGTCTGGGTGGAGGGAGGAACTTGCCTGTAATAAGCATCCCAGGTAATTCTGAGGCAGGTAGTCCTAGGCCTGTATGTTGGGAATTGTAGGCCTACAGAATCTGGATGTCCAGAGCAGGGATTCTGAACCCTTTTTAAGTCTGAGACCTTTTGAACATCTGATAAAAGCCGGGCACCTCCTTTCCCAGGAAAATGCTCAGGTACACATACGTGCAAAGTCCTGAAAGCAACTTCAGGCAGTCAACAGAGTCCCCCAGATTTCCCAGAGGGCCATTCATGGACATCCTAAGGATGGCAGACTCCAGGATTAAGAACACCTGCTGTGGAGGTTACATTTTTCTGAGCACAGGCAAGGCCTTGTCTTTCAAATGTTCCCTGTGTGAGGGACCATCTGTCAGTGGGTGCTTAATAAACAATACAAATTATGAGAACTAAACTTCTGATCTCTGGTATCCACTTCTGTTGTCTAAGCCTTCCATTTCACCAGACCAATTACAAGCAAGCAATGACACTCATGTGCCAGAATCAAGGGTGTGAGTTTCTGTCCTGGAAGCAGAGGCAGAGAGACCTCGGCTTATCAGGAGAAATTAGGTGGCACCGTCTGCCTAGCTTTTTTCTGGAGAACCCCTTTTCCTTCACATTTCTTGTTAATTCTCTGGACTCCACTCTCTCGTATCTGTTCCACCCATAAGTTGTCACCACAGGAGTCCCCACAAGCCTTCGACACCCACCAGTGTTCCTGTGCTGGACCATGAGCAGGTAGGGCATATGACACAGCCTGCCTGACCCTGACTGCCTGGGACTGGACACCACGCGGTGTCTGCAAAATGCGAGCCTCTCCCTGGCAACTGAGAGCAGAGGCAAGATACTTTCCGAAAACCAGGATTCCAGCTGGGGACATTTTCCCAGGCACCCATCAGACCAGTTAAGCCTCGGGGAAGACCGGCTGAGGCACATTAACACCAAGGCCCATCTTCTGCACCGTCCAAGAGCTGGGCTCACATTCCGGGGCAGGAAGATGAGGGAAAGTCTTAAAATACCCCATTTGGGTCTGACCTGGAACTCTTCTGGCCATGACCCTGGCCCTGTCGTCGAGATCAGGGGTCATGCCGCTGGTCCTAGGGCCGCTATGGTGACCGAGCCCTACCCCGCCCCTCCCGCCAGTCCTTGGCCAACCCCGAGCTTGCTGAAATAGAAAGGGCTCCCCACGGGCGCCTAATTATGGTGAGGAGGCAGCAATTAAGCCTAACAGGGATCCTAATGAAACACTGTCCCAGACGAGAAAGGCAGTTGTGAGAGAGCGTGGGTGCCAGAGAACAGGCCAGGCGGGGAAGAGCGAAAACGAGGCTGGGGAGGCTACACAGCAATAAATTACTCCAGAACAGCGGCAGAGGAGAGAGCCAAGGTTGCGCATGCGCAGCAAAGGCCACACGCGCGAATTCGCGTCCACCCCTCCGTGCGCAGGCGCGTGGCTTTCCCCGCCCGCCGTTCTCTGCAGAACAGTGAATGGATTTCAACACAGCGCCTCTCGAGAGTGCGCTCGGAATCCGCGCGTGCGCATCACGATGAGAGGAGTTGCACGTTGCCAGACGCGAGCTCTACTTGGCATCATCCCTCCGGTTGGGAAGAAGCACGCATGCGCGGAGGTTAGGCACGAGGGACGGGCGAGTGCGTGCCACGAGCATGCGCCGTGCAGGGAGAGACGGCGGCTCGGCGGGGTCATCCAGGCGCAGGCGCAGTGCGGTGTTTGTCTGCCGGACTGACGGTCGGCCGGGCGGTGCGCGGCGGCGGCGGGGAAGATGGCGGCGTCCTCCCTGGAGCAGAAGCTGTCCCGCCTGGAAGCAAAGCTGAAGCAGGAGAACCGCGAGGCCCGGCGGAGGATCGACCTCAACCTGGATATCAGCCCCCAGCGGCCCAGGCCCAGTAAGCACGGCGGCGTGGGGGAGGGGGCGGGCGGGGCGGGGCGCGCGCCGCGGGAAGCCCCGCCCCCGCCGTCAGGCCCCGCCCCCGCTTCCGGGGCGCTCTTGCTCCTCCTCGTCTCCACCCCATACCCCCTGCTGTCGGCTCGCGGGGAGAGGGTCACGGTGACCCAGGGGGCGTGGGGCCGCGGGCTTCAGGGCGGCCCTACCCCAACGTAGGGGTTCCCCCTTACGTGGCCTGCGAGCCCAGTTACCCGGCACCATGGCAAGGCCCCCCACCTGATGACCCGCCCCTTCACCGTGATCCTTGGAGCCCCTGTCACCGTCACCTACCCGGAGTCGCGCTCCCCCTAATCCATGCAACCCTGACCACATCCAGATTCCCCGCAAACACGGACACCCCTTCCGACCAGATGGTTTCGCTCCTGCCGTCTCAGTGCCTGGCAGGAGGCCCCTTTCCCCCTTCCGCACCTGGGTCCTTGTCATATGGCTCAGTGGATGATCCACTTACACACACACACGCACACCTGGCCCGGGTGACACCTGAGGTCATTTGACCACTTATAACTCCTTATTCCTCTGACCTCCTTCCCTGTGACTGTGTCTGGTAATCCGTTTCTCCCAGGCTGGGACCTTGTCATTGGGCCTAGCAGGTCCCCTCCCACACACACCCTACCCACATACACCAGGTCCCCTCAGACTTCTCTGACTGGTTTCACTGCCACCATCTTGGGGACTGTCTAGCTTCTCCAAAAATACACACCCAGCCCCCAGCCTGGCAACTTTTCTTCAGCTGGGTTCAAGTGACTTCCTCTTCCCTGCACACCCACACTCACCTGGCCTAGGGATACCTGAGGCCAGTGTGGTGATATCTCGACCTCGCAGCCCACGTATACTTGTCTCTGATCCTGCTATCTCTGTGACTACCTCCCTGGCATCTTGTCATCTGGAATCAGAAGCTGCTCCTCCCTCCCCCAACGCTCACACCTGGCCCGGAATTACCACAACCACTGTCTTGTTTCTTTGTTATGTCCCACAGAACGCCCTCCCCAAATCTTTCAGCTGGAGGGCATCAGGTACCTGCCGAGTGGCACCCCACCACACACTTCGTGTCTCTTGAGCTGGCAAATTGCCCTCCTTTGTACTTCTTCTGATAGGATCCTTGTAGCTTATGTAGCTCCCTGTGGGGTCATCCTGGTAGGAGGGGACACCCCCCCCCATATCGGGGTATTGCAGTCAGTCCCTGCTCACTCAGCCTGACCTTCACAGCCTGACCGCCCCCAATCCCTGTGTCCGGTCCACTCCTCATCCCTCCCTCTTCTGACTTGGGGTAGTGTGGGTTCCTCCTTGGGGCAGAAAGCCCTCCCAGGACTGGAGGGTCCCTGCTGGGCTCTGCCGTGATGCCTCCCCTAGCCCCAGCATGGATGAGACAGGGCTGGGTATGGGGCCAGGGGTGCCTTATGGGGTGGCTGTCCCAGGTGCAGAGTGAGTTACGGTGAGGCCCATGGCGGGCAGGCCCCTGAGGAGCCCCCTCCCGGCATCTGTGTCTGTGTCAGCTCCATCCCATCCTCCCGGTCCTCCCATTTCTGTCGGTTTCTACCCATCTCTGCAATTTGGTGCCTCGCGCCTCCCCCTTTTCCTCGTTATGATTTGATTTCTTTTCTTTTGGACAAATCAGTTGTTTCTGTTGTGATTTATCGTGGTGTTGTTTTTTTTCTTCCTTTTCCCCATCCAGTTATTGTGATCACTCTAAGCCCTGCTCCTGCCCCGTCCCAACGAGCAGGTACCAGCCTTTTTATCATCGTCGCTTGGACATCTGCACCATTGACCTAACCGCTGCCCCGCCGCAGAATGCCCTCCCCGTCCCCCCATGCTGTGTGCGCGCGCGCTCTGTCACTCTTACTTCCTCTCCTTCCACACCATCAGTGATCAATAGTGTTCGGCCCACTTGGCCTCTTCTTCTGTGTCCACTCACCTTCCACTCTTCCCTTCCTGGTAGGCTCAGGTTTGGACTCCCTGGAAGAGGAAGGGGCTCCTTTACCCACCGGGAGTTTGCTGCCTGTGAGACGTCACGTGTGTGCGTGCGCGTGTAAGGGGGAAAGAGAGAGAAAGTGGGGCCAGGCCATCAGGCTGTGCCTGTTAATTTATTTCAACAATACAGTGAACACGTGTCGCCCCACTCTGGGGACACAGCAGCAGACAGAATGGACCAAGGGCCCCTCGTCGTGTGGCTGACGCCCACTGACAGCGAGCATTCTCCCGGTCCGGGAGAAGTGGAGAAAGCAGTGACGCCTTGTAGAAAAGGCTGGTTCTGCAGGGGGTGGTCGGTCGGGCAGGCCTCTGGAGAAGCTGGGACTTGAGCTCAGGCTCGTGGGAGTCAGGGAGCCTGTGAATGAAGGCAGAGGGAGCAGGCAGCCAGGGCCAGAGCGGAGCTGCGAGCGGGTCTGGGGCCGATGCATGCGGGGGGGTGTGTGTGTGTGGAAGAGAGTGCGAGAGCAAGAGAGACAGACACACCTGGGTGGGGTCTGGCCCTGGTGGCCCTTGTGTAGGTGGAACTAGAGTGGGCAGGTGTGTATGTGTGGTGTGTGTGTGTGTGTGTGTGTGTGTGTGGAAGACAGCGTGGGGCTGGCTCTGCTCAGGGCTCTGGGCCTATCGTCTGTATGTGTGTGGGGGTCTGTGTCAAGTCCTGTGTGTGCCTCTGTGTGTGTGCGCATATCATGTTGGACTGACAGCCTGGTACATCTGTGGCTCCTGTTAGCCATGTGCTTCCATGTGCTCTCTTGTTCTCTCTCTCTCTCGTTCAGCCTCTTGCTGTCACTGTGCCCTCCTGACCTGCCGCGTGGCCTGTCACCACCTCTGTAACCTATGTTCTCAGGGCCTTTGTGTCCCTCCTCCCTTCCCCCACCTTAGCCACCCTACACCAGCCCCCCTCAAGTCCCCACCGTGTTTCAGTTTGTAGGGCCACTGGAAGCATCTCCCCCCCCACCCAGAAGTGTGGAGAAGGTAGGGGTGTGGTCCTCACCCCAGAGAGGAGCTGACCGTACAGGGCAGAAAAGGGGCCCAGATACCCCCAGGGGGTGAGAGCCCGGCAGTATCCCCAGAGAGTCCAGGTACGGGGGAGCACGCAGGGCCCCTCAGGTGCCCCTGAGGTGGTTGAGCCAGAGAGGGAGGGATTAGGACTCTGGCCATGACAGAGGAGTGAAGCAAGGACATTACAAAGCCAGGGGCTAGAGCAGCAGAGAGGGAGCATGGGAGGTGAGGCCTCTGGGCCAGGGCAGGGTGCTGGGCCTGGCCATCTCCCTGGGGTCCCCGGAGCTCTTCTTTTGCTCTGAGCAGGCCTTAGCAAGGCCTGGGTCCCTTCCGTAACTGCAGACTAGGATTGTGTACTTGCTCCCTCACTCTGGATGTGGTCAGGGGCCCAGGGTAATAAGGCGGAGAAAGTACCCAGATGCCAGCAATTCAGGCATATTGGTTTCTGTCCATGGCTCACTGGGCCCACGTCACCAGGCGCTTGCAGAACTGTGGGAGAAAAGTGTGGACTGTGCCAGGGGGTGTAGGCAGAGAAGGGGCCATCAGCTGAGTGTCGTGGGAGAGTGGCAGGCCCCAGGCCTCCTGGCCGTTCTCCGTGGGAAGGTCCTCTTCTGGCCCCACTTAGAGACTCTTTCAGCCAGTGCCCTACCCAGCTAGGGACCCGCTTCCGGAGCAGCAGAGCCTCTGGGGTATGAGGGCTCAGTGGAGATCATCTGTCTTCTCTAAGGGCCACACGGGTCTCTGCTCCCACCCCACCGCCAGCCCAGCCAGGGCGGATCCTAGCCCCTCAGGGAACCTACTGTCCTGTCCCGGGCCCCTGTCTGGCCTGTCTCTGCAGTGCCTCCTCTGGGCAGCTGGGCCCCAAGTCTTGGCTCCCATCTGTCTGTCTGTCTCCTGCCCTCCCAATCCCCGAATGCCGCCTGCCCGTCCTGGGGTGTCCGCTGCCTGCCCGCTGCCTGCCTGCCTGTCTGTAGCATGCCCAAGCTGTCCGCATGCAGGCTGCTGAGAAGACCCCACTGCCTGGCCCACTCCCCACCCCTCTCCCATCCTACCGGCCCTTGGAGGGGCTGTGCCACCTGGATCCCCTCACCCCAGCACAGGACACAGGCCCAGCCTGGGGTCCTGTCCTGACCCGTTGGCCCCAGCTTTGCAGGCCAAGCTGGGAGGCTCAGAGATGAGCCTGCTGGCTAGAGTGTGGCCCTCCCTGACCCTGGAACAGAATATGGGGCAAGGCAGCCGGAAGCGTGGGGCCCTCGCCATTGTCTCCCTGGGGTGGTCTGCCTCATTCTTATGGGGCAGCCAAGTTCAGTGCTGCCAACAGGGCCAGAACCCAGGCTGATCCTGGCGGGCATTCCTTCCTTGCATGGTCCAGAGTGTGGGCGCTGTGGCCCTGGGCCTGCTTCCTGGGCAGAGGTGGGGAGGAAAGGGACATATCAGGAAGGCTGCCTGGCTGAAGGATGTCATCAGTCTGTGGGCCGTGATCCTGTATCAGCATAGACTTGGGGACAATCCCTCAGCCTCTGGGGACCACCCCTCCTTGCCAGCCTACTCCATCTTCTTCCAGGTCAGGGGGGTGGGAGAAGGCACCCTGAGAGTGGTCAGGGAGACCCTAGCTCTTCCAGCCCAGTGGGGTGGGGAGTGGGGGTCTGTGCTGGTCTACCTGATGCCAGGGAGGGGGAGACCAGAGCCCCAGGGCCCCAGAGTGACAGGTGGTGGCTAACCCCCTCTCACCCCTGGTTCTCACCCCCCCCCCCAGCCCTCCAGCTCCCTCTGGCCAATGATGGGGGCAGTCGCTCACCGTCCTCCGAGAGCTCCCCACAGCACCCCACACCCCCTGCCCGGCCCCGAAACATGCTGGGGCTTCCGTCAACCTTGTATATGCCCCGCAGCATGGAGAGGTGAGCTGCTGGAAAGGGGCCAGCTGGCCCGTGCCGGGGGTTCGGGAGGTCGGTGTGGGGAGGGCCACTTCGCCTGCCCTAGGAGGGTGGTTAAATCTATGGGAACCCCTGTGTGTTGGGGACTGGGGTGGCCTCAGTTTGGTTGGGACCCTCCTCCACCGGGCCCTCCTACCTGTCCCCCCAGCATTGAGATTGACCAGAAGCTGCAGGAGATCATGAAGCAGACGGGCTACCTGACCATCGGGGGCCAGGTACCACCCTTGCCCTGGCCCCCTGGGGGGTGGGCAAGACGCGCCACGGGACTAGGTGGGGGGGGGGGGACAGTGCCAAGGGCTGGCGGGTCCTCCAGCTCTGGCTGTCCTTCCAGCGCTACCAGGCAGAAATCAACGATCTGGAGAACCTGGGGGAAATGGGCAGCGGCACGTGCGGCCAGGTGTGGAAGATGCGCTTCAGGAAGACAGGCCACGTCATCGCCGTCAAGGTGAGCCCCGCCGGGGTGGGCCCCCGCCACGGGTGGGGCCCCGCCCCGAGACCCCGGCACTAAGGCCCTCCTGGCCGTCCGAGCAGCAAATGCGGCGCTCCGGGAATAAGGAGGAGAACAAGCGGATCCTCATGGACCTGGACGTGGTACTCAAGAGCCATGACTGCCCCTACATCGTGCAGTGTTTCGGCACCTTCATCACCAATGTGAGTCTGCGCCCGGTGGGCGGCCTTGCCGAGGGCTCCGCGAGTCTCCTTGCTGGTCTCTGGCTGTGCCCCCCAGGGCGGAGTCCGGGTGGGGGGGGCAGGGGGGCAGCTGCGCCCAAGCCTCCCTGCGCTGCCCCCGCAGACGGATGTCTTCATCGCCATGGAGCTCATGGGCACGTGTGCTGAGAAGCTCAAGAAGCGGGTGCAGGGCCCCATCCCCGAGCGGATCCTGGGCAAGATGACGGTGGCGGTGAGTGGCCAGGCAGGGATGTGGGCCGGCCGGGACCCCCCCCCCCCCGTCCCCGTGTCACCGGTGCCCTCCCGCCGTCCTCGCTGCAGATCGTGAAGGCTCTGTACTACCTGAAGGAGAAGCACGGCGTGATCCACCGTGACGTCAAGCCCTCGAACATCCTGCTGGACGAGCGGGGCCAGATCAAGCTCTGTGACTTCGGCATCAGCGGCCGTCTCGTCGATTCCAAGGCCAAGACACGCAGCGCCGGCTGTGCCGCCTACATGGCCGTGAGTGGGAGCCCCGCAGCGCCCTGGTGGGTGGGCGTGGGGGGCCTGGGCGGCGCCCCTGCACCGGCCCCGGGGGTACAGCCTCCCCTTCTCCCACTGGCAGCCGGAGCGCATAGATCCTCCAGACCCCACCAAGCCAGACTACGACATCCGGGCCGACGTGTGGAGCCTGGGCATCTCCTTGGTGAGTGGGGCCCCCGCCTTTTCGGCTGGGGCAGCATCTCCTCGGGATCCAGAGGGAGGTGGGAAGGGAGAGGAGGAACCCGTCCTCAGCCCGGCCAGCCCCCTCATCTCTTCTAGGTGGAGCTGGCGACGGGACAGTTTCCCTACAAGAATTGCAAGACAGACTTTGAGGTCCTTACCAAAGTCCTGCAGGAAGAGCCCCCGCTCTTGCCCGGCCACATGGGCTTCTCAGGGGACTTTCAGTCCTTCGTCAAAGACTGGTGAGGAGCCCCTGCCCCCCGCCTGGGCCCGGGAGGTTCAGGGCGGGGGGGAATGGAGAAGCCCCCGTCCCCTCTGTGGAAGCGCGGCGGCCGTGGGCGAGCAGGCAGGCGCTCATGGCGGGAACGCAGGCAGGAGCTGGCCCCGAGCCCTGGGCATTAGGAGCTGGGTTCGGCCCGGCCTGAGCTGGCCCTTTGCTGCGCGAGGTTGTGCACAGCAGATGTGCCCCAGCGCCAAGGCTCTGTGCGTCCGGCCTCGGCTGGCAGAATTCTGCCTGCATCCTGAGCACGTTTGCCTGTCGCATGGGAGAGTCCCACTCACCTGTCCCATGAGCACCTTGCAGTCCAGTGTGGGCGTCCGTCGCAGGCTGGATTCCCAAGTTCAGGAGAGGCCCGGGGCCACGCACGCAGCAGCAGCTCCTTCCCACAGATTCTGGAAACCCCTGTCTCAGAGCTGGGACACTTGAATTCCCGGGGCAGCCAGGCTCCTCCTTCCCCGGCTCTTACTTCTCTTTTCTCTCTCTTCTCCTTCAGCCTTACTAAGGATCACAGGAAGAGACCAAAGTATAATAAGCTACTTGTGAGTACCTGGGGCCCCTCCCTGCCCCCTCCCATCTAGAGGCCACGGGGCCTGAGCCTCCCTCGTCCTCAGCCCCACCCCTCGGCCCCCTCAGGAACACAGCTTCATCAAGCGCTACGAGATGCTGGAAGTAGACGTGGCGTCCTGGTTCAAGGACGTCATGGCGAAGACTGAGTCACCGAGGACTAGCGGAGTCCTGAGCCAGCACCACCTGCCCTTCTTCAGGTAGCCACGTGGTGGCGGCCAGCCCCACCGGGGGCCGGGGGCATGGCCACAGGCCCCCCTTCCCCACCTGGCCACCCAGCTGCCCGCCAGGGGAGACCTGGGACCTGGACAGCTGCTGAGGGCTGAGGACAGAAAGTAGGGGGTGCCGACCCACCCCCGACCCCCTGCCCACCAGCCGTGGACAGATGGGCTCGCCAGGCCCCAGCCCTTCCCGTCCCGGGGTCAGCCGGCCTCCCGGGGTCAGCCGGCCGTGCGCGTCCCCCTGACAGACACTGTGAACGGAAGACAGCAGGCCACGAGCAGACTCGCTATTTATTCAGTCGTAACCTCTGGGCCGGGGCGGCCCCCAGGGGCCGGGAGAGAGCCGCCCGCCCATCCTGCCCCTTCCCCCCCACTCGCCGTGTGCCGTTCCCTCCGCCTCCCGCCTCCCACTGCAGACATGCTCCCTGCCTCCATCCCCCCTCTCTCTCATCCCCTGTCTACCTCTCTGGCTTTCCCCATCTCCCTCCATGCCTCTGCCTCTCTCTTGGCCCACACCTGGGCTCTGCCCCCCCACCCCCCCCCGGGGACTCCTGGGTCCACTTAGGTCTCCAGCAGTGGCGAGTCCGTCGGCTGGTGTCCTCGCCCCAGGAAGGCAGGCTGGGCATTACGGCTGCAGCTGGGCCTGGGCTGGTCTCTCTCTCTTTCTCTCTCTCTCTCTTTCTCTCTGTCTCTCTTTGATCTCAGGGGGTCCTTTTTGGAGTTTATTGTATTTTATTGTACTTGGTGGGGTGTTTGGGGTGGGGGGGCAAAGAGCTTGTTCTCACGGGGTTTGTCGGTACCTTCAGAAACTTCTACCAAAGTCATGTTTAGCTGCTTGTGGTGGAGCCCCCTGACCGCCTGTGGATACAGGTGTCTGGGGCGGGGGGGGGGGGTGCGAGCCCCAAAGGTGGGCTCTGGGGGGCTCCTCCTCCCTCGGGGCCAGCCCTTGGGGCTGGAGACTGGCCACAGCTCGGTGGGGTGAGTTGAGGACCTCAGGGGGCGTGGAGGGAGCCCAAGGGGCCGTGGCCACACAGGGTGGCCTTCAGGGAAGGCGGGCGCAGGGCACGGTGAGGGCAGCGGACGCTGTTGCGGCAGGGAGGTGGTAGAGGGGGTCGGTGGCAGGAGTGGGGCCCTGGGGCCCCGGGGAGGCAGGGATCGAGGGTGCAAGGGGCGGGTATGGGGGTTCGAGGACGTGTGACAGGACAGAGGTGGGGCTGGCTGAGGGCTGGGCGTGTGCAGGCAGTCACGCCCTTGGAGTGCCCCTGAGCGCCCCTTGACTCCCCCAGAGCTGGCCAGTCCGCCCCACTCTGCAGCAGCCAGAAGGGGAGGGGGTGTGTTTCCTTTTTGTTGGTGATGCATGCAAATCAAGTGGACAACAAAACAAAACCAGAAAGCCACAGAACCACAAAACCAACACCAAAGGTGAGGAGCGTGGCTGGACGTGGCGGACGCAGTCTAGGCCTAGGCGTCACTGTGTCCTGTCTGTCCTGTTGACTGTCGTTCCTGCTCCACACTCACAAAACGCCACATGTTCAAAAGTACTCGAGTCCTCTGCTCTCTGCCCCCCACCCGGGAGGGGCACTGCCGCCTTCTCTTGCCCAGGTCCCCTTTGTGAGGGGATGGGGGCAGGGTGCGGGGCCCACAGGCCTGGTCCCCCACCCTCCCTCACCTGGCCCAGCCAAGGGGGGATGGGGAGGCCTTTGTGGGTAGCTGGAAGGTTCCGTGGCTGGGCGCAGGGCCAGCTGAGGCCCTGGGCCAGCCTCCTGGATTTATTTTTATTTAACTATTTTCTGTTTTGTGAGTGCGTCTGCCTGCCCCTGCCCCGCTTACGTGTGAAGTGGGAGTTCTGGGGGAACCTCTTCTTCCCCTCTGCCTCTTTCCTGTCCTCTCCCTCCGTCGCCAGTCACCAGCCATCCTTCTTGACCAGGCAGAGGGTGGAGTGGGCAAGCAGGGGCTTGGGGTGGCCTGCCATAGGCCGCCCGCCGGCCCACAACCCTTCTCCGGTCGCCAGTATTCCCCCAGCCCTTTTTAAAACGAAATGCCCTCGTTTGTAAATCCTTAGACGCTTGAGAATAAACCCCTCCCTTTTCTTCCACCGAGTCTGTGGTGTGTGTCGAGCTTGGCAGGCCGCGGCAGCAAGAGGTGGGAAGGGGCTGTGAGCGGTGACCTTCGGGGCGCAGGGGGAGCCATGTCGTTCCGGGGGATGGGGCCTCAGCACGGGGGAAACTGAAGCCGTGCAGCCCGGTAGAGTGGTATGTGTAGTGATACACGAGCGACCGGTGTGCAGGACCTCCCTCCCTGCCACCCGGACAGCCACAGGTTGGCCAGAGAGGAGCCCTTAATCCCCAGCCGACCTTGGGCGCTGGCTCTGATGAAGGCCCCTCAGTCCGCCGCCCCCGCTCTCTGCCTCCTGGGGTGGCTGCACAGCCGAGGACGGGGCCACCTGCTCACCTGCTGGTCCAGCATGCTGGCTGCCACGCTCCTGCTGCTGGCCCTGCTCCCCGGGGTCGCCTCCTTGCCTAGCGGACTGCCTGGTACGTAGAGGCTGGGGACGCGGCCCATCATGCCGCCATCCCCGTGTTGCTGTTTCTCAGCTGGACGGCTCATCAGCGCTGCCTGGGGGAACTGGTGGGTGGGAGGTGGGCGCAGCCTCTGCATCGCGTCTCCAGGTTCTTCTGGTCCCCCAACTTCTTCAGAGGCCCCAGCACTTACTTATGCTGAGGCCAGTGACCGTGGGCGAGCAGTGTACAAATATGCTTAGGAAATGTGTCTGGGGGTCGTACTAAATGTCTGAGGACATTATTTGACAAGGATCCCAGCAGAGTGCCTCCCTCAGGTGGGGAGGGGGGCAGGGGGGCAGGCATGTGGGTCGGCACCCTGTGCTGCTGCTGCGCTCGATCTGGGAGTGAGGAACCAGGACAAAGGGAGAAGCCCGAGACCCTGGTGGCCTGGCTGGGCGTCAGCTGTGCCAGAGGGGCAGAGAGCACCTTCCTCTTCCCCTTCCCCATTGGTCACAGTACCCTTGGAAGGGAAAGGGGGGGCAGCACCCTTCCCCCCAAGCTGGCCTTGCTGCCCCACAGAGCGGCCGTGCGCCCCTTGGGGAGCTGATCTGACCCAGCCAGACCACCTCCTCCGCGCCCCCATCAGGCACCCTTCAACGCTTCCCGGTCAGGGACTCCCTGGTCCGCTCTGGGTGGAGAAATCCAGGTCTGGGAAGGGGGACTCCTCCGCAGAGACGCGCAGCTTTGCTCGCAGCCTCAGCTGCGGGGCTGTGGCGTCCGCTGGGCGCACGGGACGGTCGGGGGACATACCATACCTACTCGGCCAGCAGTGAGGCGGGCGCGGAGCCAGCACGAGTGAATCCCTGACCAAGACAGCACCCATGCTCCAAAGGAGGCGGGGAGGTTGCTTCACTGGCCCGGAGGGGCTAAGGGGCAGCGCGACCTCCTTTGTGTCACCCTTTCTCCCCGCCAGCGCCCCCATTCCCCGCGGCGCCTGGGTCCTGGCTGCGCCGACCCCTTTTCAGTCTGGAGCTGTCGGACGCGGAGGACGCCTTCCCGCGCCGCGCGGGGCCGATCGAGGTGCCGGCCGACAGCCGCGTGTTCGTGCAGGTGTGGACGCGGGTCGCACCGCGGCCGGGTCGGGCCGGACGGGGGCGGCCGTTGCTGATCCCGCCCCCGCCCCCGCCCTCGCCCTCTAGGCTGCCCTGGCCCGTCCGTCTCCGCGCTGGGGCCTGGTCCTGCACCGCTGCTCGGTGACACCGTCTTCGCGCCCGGCCCCGGGCCCCGCCCTGGCGCTCCTGCGCGGGGGCTGCCCCGCCGACTCCTCGGTTGTCCTCCCGCCTCCGCCGCCGCGCCCGGGCGCTACCCGTCCGGCACGCTTCAGCTTCCGCCTGCGCCCGGTCTTCAACGCCTCCGTGCAGTTCCTGCACTGCCAGCTGAGTCGCTGCCGTCGCCTCCGGGGAGCCCGCCGGACACCTGCGCCTCTGACGCTGCCGCCGCCATCGCTGGTGCGCGGGCGCACGGCTGGGAATCTTGGCGCCTAGGCCAGTCGGGGGCTGGGCACAGGCCCTCTGGCCTCTGAAGGAAGAATCCCTTGGAGCTTGGGGTTCTAGGGCTCAGACGCTTTGGAGCCTGGAGACAGAGGTCCCTCAGATCTGGGGAGAGTCACTGGGTCTCTCTCAGGCTGGTGGCTGGGCTCAGAGACCAAGAGCGGGGGCTGTGGGGCTCTGCCTAGGGGTTCCCCAGGGGACAGGGAATGAACACTCGGCATGCTCTGGGATGCCTGGGGCGGGACTCTGAGGTTCCTCCAGGGCTGGGTGGCTCGGTGCAGAGGCGGCCAAGGGGCCAAACTTCTGGGTATCCAAGGTTCTCAGAGAACCGGGTGGTGTGACCTTGAGGGGCTGAAATTTGGAGTGCTCACAGACTGGGTGGCTGGCTGCTTGTACATCTTAGGGGCTGGGCTCGGGGACCTCTCAGGGGGTCGCATTTCCAGGAGCTTACTGGTGCGACTCCTGGTTGCAGTAGAGAGCTGGACACTTAGATCTCTCCGGAGCCCCGAGGACAGGTCCCTCTATCCTGGGGCCTGACATCCCCATCTCCTGCCTCCTCCTCCCCACAGTGTCTGCCTCAGGATGAGGCGTGTGCGGGCGCCGGCAGTGGCAGCGGCGAGAGCCTGGGTGCCGACAGCCCCCACCTGCACACGCTGACGCAGCCCATCGTGGTGACAGTGCCGCGGCCACCCCCCAGTGAGCGCGCAGTTCTCCGCAGGGGTCGGGGAAGGGCGGTAGGGAGGACATCTGGGGCCTGGGCCCAGTCTCTGTGTTGTACTTCCCACAGGGCCATCCAAGGGCGTCCCCAGCAGAGCCGTGCGCCCCGAGCCTCCCGCCCCGGCCCCGGCGGCCTTGGAGCCCGCGCCGGTAGTGGCGCTGGTGTTGGCTGCCTTCGTGCTGGGCGCTGCGCTGGCCGCCGGGCTCGGCCTCGTCTGTGCGCATTCAGGTACCAACCTCCGCCCGCCGGGACTTGCGTCCGGCCCCCAGCCTATTCCCGCGGGTCGCGACCCCGGATCGCCGCAACCCCCAGCCGGTGGGGCCCGACCATCCCTAGACCTGCTTGCGCTACGCCCGCAGCAGCCCCCAGGGGGCGCCCTTGCCCCGGCCCAATGCGCAGCAACCGCTACTGCTCCGCAGCCTGCTTCTCCTTTCCAGCGCCCCCAACCCCCGGTCCGGCCCCGAGAGACTCGCCCAGCGGCCCCCCAGCCCAGGAGGTCCCAGTGAGGCAAGTAAGCGGGGGCGGGGGCGGGGAGGGCGGGCGGGGCGTGTAACGTGGGGCCGGTAGAACAGCTAGAAGAGGGAGGAGGTGATGAAAATTACTTCATAGTCTTTCCCTGTGCCAGGGAGTGTTCCGGAAGGTTTCATGCCTATTAATTAATGTAATCACCATAACAACCTTCAGGTAGATATTATCCCCACATTAGAAATGAAAAACATGAAGCACTCTATGAAGTAACTTGTCAAAAGTCACAAAATTTGGTGGAGCTGGAATTCAAACTCGGGCACTGGGTCACCCACGGCCAACTTTGGGCTCTGTGTCACAAGAGGGGTCCTCAGACCTCAGACATACACTAGGCACGGAGAATTCACGACTAGCACCCACCCTCACTCCCGCACAGACTGACGGAGGAGGCCAATGATCGGCGGGGAAGGGGGTGCCCTGCGTGGTGTCCTCTCCTTCGCTCAGCCTGGGTAGCCCCTCCCCAGGAATAGCGCACCCCCAGCAAGGTCCTGAGACACAGCTGCCACGGCCTCGAACCAGGCCCGCCAGGGCTGGACCAGCCGCGGTCGACCTCGGACCCGACCGGACCACTGTCTCTGCTCTGAACCCTCCCGCCCCCACCCGCTCCTCCTCGCACCCTCCCATCTGGGCTCAGAATAAACATCTGGTCTGACCTGCTGAGTTCGGAAGTCTGCGTGTGCGCTTGGCGCGGGTATAAGGGGCAGGAAGCAGAGGCCTCGGACCAGGACTTGGGGGCCGGGCTCACACACCGATATATACGTATGCAGATGGGGGGGGGGAAAGCAGGGGAGACCCAAGGGAATTTTTCCCTAAGAGAAAGGGACACCCAACCCCACCTGCTAAAGTTTTAATAAGCTCCGCCTTCTTCCTCAACCCCTGCACCTGTCCACCTGCCTCCTGCGGGCTCCCCAGAGCCAGGCTTTCTCGGCTCTCCACCCCCACCCTGGACCCTGCCCTTGCTAGGGCCTCGACCTCTGGCCTCTGCTCCAGTCTCCTCTCCGTCTAGTCGAGAGCTCTTAAAATGTCTCCTATCCGAGTTCCTCCCTTCCCTTGAACGGGACTACTAGCTCCATTTTACAAATGAGGAAATTGAGGCTCGGCTCGGCCAAATCACTTGCTCTAGGTCCTCAGGGCTGGCCAACCCCACAGCCCAGGTTCTTGGCTACCACTGAACAGCTGCCTTCCTGCCAGGGTCCGCCCCTTTTGGAAAAGGAAAGCACACAATGGGAGTTTCGCAAGACTTAGTCCAGGAATGGAGGGAGGGCAGGAGATCTAAGTTCTCGTCTCCAGTTCATGGATGAGATATAATGCAGGCAGGGGGGAGTCTCATTCGCGCCCACCTCAGTTCGCACGCCAGTCTCTCCATCTTCTCGCATCTAAACGGTTCTTTTCGGCCGCAAACGCGGAGCCACGCCCCCATCTGGTTCCGCCTCCGCGCCGTGCTTTCTGACCCCAGCGGCCTCCGTAAGCCCGCCTACCAGGGAAACGGGCCGGGAACGCCGACACCGCCCTCGCCGGCATGAAGCCTCCGCAGCGGCGGCGAGCGGCCCCGGCGCGCTACCTGGGCGAGGTGACCGGCCCCGCGGCCTGGAGCGCCCGCGAGAAGCGGCAGCTGCTACGACTACTGCAGGCGCGGCAGGGCCAGCCGGAGCCGGACGCCGCTGAGCTGGCTCGAGAGCTGCCCGGCCGCAGCGAGGCGGAGGTGAGGGGTCCTGGGCAGGGAGCGGGGCTGGAGACCCGGAGAGGATATGGGCGGGGCATACTTGCGGCTGAGGGGCGGGGCGAGCTTCGGAGAGAGGCTGGGTGTGGGCGGGGCATACGTGAGGCTGAGGGGCGGGGCGAGCTTGGGGGAGAGGCTGGGTGTGGGTGGGGCATACGTGAGACTGAGGGGCGGGGCGAGGTGGAGGCCGCGCGTGCGAGAGGCTGAGGGTTCAGACTCCGAATTAGACGGAGCAGAGGCCCGGGTCAGGGCAGAAAGGGCAGCGGGACCCCGCGGGAGTGAGGCCGAAGTGAAAGCCCGGAAACGGGGCCGAGTGGGTGAAGCGGGGAGGTGAACAGGGTAGCACTTAGCAGAGGGTGGGCCCTGGCTGTGGGGAGGAAACAGAACTGGCCTGGGCCTTACATCTTTATGGGGTGGCTGGTCACACTTGGGGCCTGGGCCCGAGCACCGGGGCAGAGTCACTGAGACCTGTAACACCAGGGTAGCGGGAGGCAAGGGAGCAGTGCTGGTCCTGGAGCAGGCAGTAGGCTTTGGCCTCTCTCCCCAACCCTGGGCGTATAGAAGGCTCCTTCGGCCTCCTCCTCTCTTCTCCAGATCCGGGACTTCCTGCGGAAGCTTAAGGGCCGCGTGGTCCGGGAGGCCATTCAGAGGGTGCATCCCGGTGGCCCGCAGGGTCCCAGGCGCCAGGAAACACAGACCCCAGCCCCCATCGAGGTGAGGCAGGACAAGGCCCCCCCAGGGCTGGCCCCTGGGGCATGGTGTGGGTGTTGGGGGGATAACCTGGTCAGGGGAGTCCCCAGGAAGGGCAGGGCTTGGAGACCCCTGAGGCTTGATCCCTAGGCTGACCGTGTGCCTTCTGGTCGCCCCATCCAGGTATGGATGGATCTGGCTGAGAAGATAACAGGCCCGCTGGAGGAGGCCCTAACTGTGGCTTTCTCACAGGTACAGCCGTCGCAGGGGCAGGGTGAGGGTGTTAAACAGAAGTCTAAATGAGGGGGACTTGGCTCCTGGGCCCTTCCTCTCGCCCGCTCAGTGACTCTGGCCCGTCACCGAACATGGTGACCCCGGTTCGGAGGCAGCTCCTGTATGTTACGTGTAACAGGGAGGATTTGGTGAGCAGGTGGAGGTGGAGGGCCCAGCGGGGTGCAGGGCAGGGGAGAGGCCAGTGGGAGGCCTTTCCCCTTTCCCTCCCTGACCTCTCTTCCTGCCAGGTACTCACCATCGCTGCCACGGAGCCCGTCAGCCTCCTGCACTCCAAGCCCCCCAAGCCCACACAGGCTCGCGGAAAGCTACTGCTGCTCAGCAGCCCTGGGGGGCCGGAGGACTCGAGCCCTGACACTCCTGGCCCCGCCCCTAAGACGAATGGCCCGGTCCCCGAGGCACCCTTGGCATCCCTGGCTGACCCCTCGGCGGAAGGAGACTTGTCTGTGGACTTCGAGAAGATCTACAAATATCTGTCGTCTGTTTCCCGCAGGTGCCATGGCCCTGAGCTTTCTGCAGCTGGTGAGAATAGCGGGCAAGGGCTGTGAGGGAGGAAGCCCTGGGTAGCAACCCCCGCCCCTCCCTAACCCCACCCCTCTGTGTCCACCACTAGAGGCGGCAGTGGTCCTCGACCTGCTCACCGCGCTTCGCGAGGAGCTGCTGCGCTTGCCCTACGATGCCTTGGTTAAACATATGTTGGATATGTACGTGCGCCTGACCGCCCCTCAGCCTGACGCAGCCACTGAGGGCCTGGCGCCCGGAGCTCAGGATGCCGGGACAAGCTCCAGGGGGCAAGAGGAGGCCAGCCAGGCCGTGCCCCAGGCCCCTGAGAATGCAAGTGAACCAAAGTCTGCTTGGCAAGCAGCTGGGGTCTGCCCCCTGAACCCGTTCCTGGTGCCCCTGGAATTTCTGGGCCAGGCAGCCACCCCTGCGAAGTGAAGGCCGGGCAGGTGGAGGACACAGCAGACATCTGTGAGCCCCCTGGCCCTCAGTCCTGCCTGGGCTGGCCCTGTGTTGTCGGGAGGACCCAGTCACAGTGGAAGGTACCTGGACAGTAGGCAGCAGGGGGTGGCCTTTAAGATGACGCACACTGCAGGGGTCTCCGAAATAGCGGCACAGCTGTACAGGGGTTTGGCCACGGAACTGCAGCGGGGGCAGCTTGGCTAAAGTCACTGTCAAATACTACTCCCCCCCACCCCCCAGCTCCTGTCCCTTCCAACATCCTGTATTCTGTAACTGAGTAAAGTTCTTGTCAATATGTCTTGCTCCCTTTTTCCTGTGAGTTAAAGATGGGAGTGGAGCCCCAAAGTGCCAGAAGTCAGAGGTAGGAGTGCCCGGAGCTCGGGGTCCCAGGGGTGGGATGGGGGGGGCATGCAGGGAGGAAGGCAGTCATCAGTAAGGGCTGCTACTGCCAGGTTTGGTTCGATGCCACCTGGAGTGACCTTGGTCTGGCCGTGAAGGGGACCCTTGGTGACTGTGTGGAGGATGAGGCCTGAGCCTGACAGGCGTGAGTGCAGGGTTTGCAGCACAGGTGACCTCGCCTCACGCAGATGAAGAGAAGCCAGCAGGGGGAGGGTAGCTAGGTGGGAGGAGCCAAGCCCCAGGTACAGGTCAAGGGTAAGGGTGGGCTGCCTCATGTGGCAGGAGGTTGGAGGGAGGGGGGCAAGTCCCCCTGAGGTGGCCTTAGCAAAGCAAGGAGGGGGAGGGAGGGAGAGCTGGAGCTGGAGGGGCCTCAGGGGCAGGGAGGGAGGAGCAGAGCTGGGTAGAGGAAGGGTCCTGGCTGCTGCCAAAGGCCCCAAATTCCCAGGAGTGCTGCTGGGTCTCCCTACAAGGGGTCCCCCTTCAATCGGCCTGCCCGAGGGTGTAGGTAGATCCAGGGAGAGGCTGGAGAGGGCACGGCAGGGGAGCCAGGTGTCCCCCCAAAGCACTGCCTCCCCCCACCCCCCAGCCTAACTAGTCCTCTGGGAGCTGGTAGGTTGTGTTTGCAGAGCCCGTGCATTCACACAGCCTTCCTTTTATAGAAGCGCTTGCGTCTCCCCACACACTGCACACGGCTCCCCCGGGGCACAAACACGTCTCCCTGGCGGCTGTGGAGCGGAGCCAGCGCACTCTGTGCTGCCTGTCCCCCGGTCTCCAGACTGTGCGTGTGGATGGTGGGCAGGAGGAACCAGGCCGGACGAGGTTTGGGGGAGCGGGTGTGTCAGTGCCAGGAGATCATGCCAGCTCTTGGTGGCTCCCTCCAGGGCCCCCGTTCCCCCTTAGTCCCATTGTTCCACAGCCCCCAGTCTCCCCAAGTCAAGGGAAGGAAAGCAGGGTGGGTCTTGGCGATGCATGTTGCCGAAGGGAGCTACTTTACAGGTCAGTCCCCCCAGAATTCGGTCAGGCTGTTTTGGCAGCATGGGGCAGCCATTAAGGGCATGTGGAATTCAGACGTGGGTTCCAATTCCAGCCCGGCTGGGAATCCTGCCACTCAGGCTGCCTGGTCCTTAGTCCCCCGGCCTGTCCAACAGCGATGCCAGGAGGGCTCGCTCGGGGTCCTGACGGGAACGACCACGCGCAGGACGCTAACTCACACGGCTGGGGAGGAAGTAAGCGCTCAGTAATAGCTTTATTGACACCAGCGGCTCAGAGGCAGGGAGGAGGGAGAAGGCGTGGGGTAGGCCACGGGCGATGGGAGAAGGGATGGGGGAAGTGGCAGGAGGGCCAATGAGGGCAGAGGTGGTGACTGAGGGAGAGGCGCTGACCTGTACGGGGGAGCCTGCCCGCACTCTTCCTCCCACCGAAGGCACCGCAGCCATGGGTGCGCTCCAGTCTCGGTCTCCGGGGCAGGCCGCGCAGGGCCTAGGGGTTTGCAGCGTCCACCCCGCGGGCGCAGGACAGTCTGCCCCGCAGGAGCATCTCAACATTTAAGGGGGGGTCGGGGGCGGAGGAGTGAGGATCGCCAGACCACAGGGGAGGGACGGGGGACACGGGGGTCCCCCGCATCCAGGAATGGACATGACACTCATGCTCGGCGGCAGGACAATAGCAGAGCCACCTATACGCCCGGGGTGGGGGTGGGGGTCCTCTTCCCAGTCGGGGGCCAGCGGAGCCGGCGAGTTACGAAGCGAGCACGGGGCAGGATAAAGGCACGAAGTGGGGCTCCGGCCTGGCCGGGAGGAGAGATGGGAGGGGTCTGAGGGGGAGGAGCCGGGCCTCGAACGCCCTCCCCCCTCGGGCTAGGCGCTGGGGCGGGTCCTGAGCGCTATCCCTGCCTGGCGGTGCCCCCGTCGGGTCGGCCCTGGGAGAGGGGCCACGCACGGCTCAGACCAGCGCGTAGTCGAACTGCCCGCGCTCGAGCGCCTCCTTGTGGTCGGTCCAGGACGAGGCGGGCATGCGGCTGTAGGGGTCGAGCAGGATGCGCACGCAGCGCACCATCAGCAGCACCAGCACCACGAGCAGGCAGAGCACGAAGGCGAACACCGTGCGCTGCTCCGCGTCCAGGCCCGCGCCCACCGGGGGCCCCGTCGACGGCGGCAGCGGCTCGGGGGACAGCGTCCACGTCGCGCTCATGGCTCACATCGCCGCGCGCCCTGCGGAGGAAGGGCCGGCCGGGGGCGCGGCGATGAGGCTGCGCCTTACCGCCCCTGCGCCTCCCCCTCCCGCCACCGCCCCCTGACCGTGCCCGGATCCAGCCCCCGCCCGCGCCTCCGTCCCCCGGCTACGCCCCAGCGCGGCCCGCGGGCAAGCCGCCACAGGCACGCGGGGACCCAACTCCGGCCGTGAGCGCAGGTGGGGGCGCTGAGAGTGGGGAGAGGGAGCCCGGACCCGCTGGCCCGCGCACAACAGGTGCGAACGCGCAGCCCGGGAGGCGCAGCGGGGTGAAGCCCTGTCTCCCGCCCCGCTCCCTTTGTTCTCGGCATCCCCGGGACCCCTCCCCCACCGCCCCCGCCCCGCCGCGCCCCTCACCCTGGCCTCGACCGGGACGGGGACCGAGCGCCCGGTGGCTGCGCTCTCTTCCGGGACCCGCGCCGGCTCCGCTCTCGGCCTTTCCCCGGCGGCAGCGGCGGCAGCGGCGGCAGCGGCAGCGGTGGCGGCCCGGGCTCAGCCCACCCCACCCGCCCCTGGAGCGCCGGAGACCGAGGCAGGCGAGCCGCGCGCTAGCCCGGCCGCCGCGGCTGTTCCCATGGCGACGGGGGGCGGGGCCGCCGCGGGGGGCGGAGGCTGCGCAGGGAGCGGTGCGCGGGCTCGCGACCCCGCCCCGGCCTCCGGGAGAACGGAGCACCCACCAGGAGGCGCCTGGGAGACCCCGGACTCGGGGAGCCTCAGCACCCAGGACCTTGCCCACCCCACCCCAGAAGCAACCCAGGCAGTCCCAGCCCGACTTCTGCACCTCCCCCCCCCGCCCCATTCTCTGCGATAGACCCCTGGACCAGACTTCCTGCGCGGGCGGGTCCCAATGCTTCCTAAAATCGCTTATTGGCGCTCAAGCTCTTCCAGCTCTAGGGACCCCAACCCTCCGAGACCCCAGCCAGGCTACTGAAAAGTTCCCTAGCTCTTGTCATGGTCCCCCCCACCCTGGGGGGGGGGCAGGGTCCTGACCAGGCAAGGCTGCCCCCTCCAGGGCTGCAGTTCCTTCAGTGACCTTGACCACCTCCTTGTGACCTCCTGGCCAGCTCCCACCATCCCATCATCAGTCCCAGCTCCCCCACCCCCACCCCAGTGACACACATCTCAGACCACCCAAGTTGCTCTCCTGCACTTTGGTGTTTTATTATTTCCAAATCTCGGGCATATATACAGGGTAGTAAGGGCACTGTTAAAATAAAAAACGGAGCCAAAATGGCCTGGCTTAAGTGGCCAGTGGGCCACTCTGAGTGACAGGGGCCTGGGCCCTGCCCTCCTGTCTCGAGTCCCTGGGCAGGGGCCCCTTGGCACCATCTGGCCTGTGCACCGCAGTGACCTTGCCCAGCAGCCCCACAGGGCAGAGGGGCAGCGCCGGGGCTGGTACTGTGGGGAGAGGCCCCTAGCAGCTGCCCGCCCTTCCCCATGCAGCTGCTTCCACAGCCACCCTGGTAGAGAACCCCCAGTCCTGTCCCCAGAGGTCTAGTTCCCGAGGGCAGACACCAGTCCTCCGAGCGTCCGCCGCGTGCTGATCCAGCCCAGGAGCCCCTGGTCGTGGCCACTGCGCTCAGAGGACCTGCTCTGTGCTGGAGGCGGAGATATCCAGAAGCCGCCAGGCCGCGTAGGGGTCGAGCTCGTCCTGATCTCGGCAGAGCGCCCACACGTACAGCATGCGCAGCACCTTGTCCTGCCGAGGTGGGGAACGTGAGGGCTGGGGATGAGCGACTGTCGAGAAGGCACAGGGCAGAACACAGAGGCGACGCTGGGAGGGACTAGGGGGTTAGCGTGGGTCTGGGCTCCAGAGGCTACAACTCAGGACTCGGCCGGAGCAGAAAGCTCAGTCACCCTCCGACCTCCACCAGGCCCCACCAGGGCCCGCCTGCCGCTGCTGCAGTCACAAAGAGCGAGGGAGGGAGCGGAAGGCGGCCACCCGCTGGCCACGGCCCTGCTCCGGCCCTGCTCCGCTTCCTCCCGCACTCACCGGGTCACCCTCGACCACCTCGCCTTTGGGGTTCTTGATCACCATCACCAGCTGGGCCTGGAAGGTGATGATTAGCACAGGCCCCTGCTCCATCATCTTGCCCATGGCGAGCTGCAGGGGGAGGGGGGACTCAGAGAGTGGCCACACCCCTTCCCTGCTGCTCCCCTTGTGGTGCAGATCCCCAGTTCCCAGGGGGCGGCCCCAGCACTCCCTTGTCCCCTTGTTGTTGGGCCAGGCCCCATAAGGAGCCTGAGGAGTCGTCCGTTTCTGGGTAGGGGATTCCCACGAGACCCTTCCCAATGTGAGCCAGCCTGAACTGCCAAGGACCCACGCAGCCGCCCTGGACCTGGGCTGGGCGGGCACACCAAGGCCTCCCAGAGCGGCCAGTCCTGCACACAGGCAGGGGTAGAGGGAAGTGCGTGCTGGCGCGCCTTCAGCTCCCCACAGGGGCCTGAGCAGTCCTGACAAAGCGTCAACCCTTCCCAGTAAAGGTGCCGGGACAGCACTGCCTTTGGGGGCCCTGAGGTCTGTGCAGCAGCACCCCCTGCGACTGCCACCTGCCTAAGAATTCTCCCACCACAGGCTTCCACTGAAAGGGACCCTGGAGGTCCCTTAACCCAAGCACCTGCCCATGCCACAGCTCCTCCAGGGACAGGGCACGCCTGTTAAGAGCATACCGCCCCCGCCCCAAGGGAGAGACACTCACATCAACGTTGTCGATATCCAGGATGCGGGAGTGGAACTGCAGGCCCAGCGCCCTGGCCTGCTGGATTGGGTGAGCCAGCTGGCTGTAGGTCTGCAATGACAAGCCGCATGCCTGTGGCCGCACGCACGCTGGAACGCAAGCCCCGCCTGGGCACCGCATGACCCGAGGCTGGCACACCGCGGGGCCGGGCGCACGGTTCTGGGCATCTCTCCCCGCGGGCCGGCTTGCCAGCCGAGCTCCATGCTTTCAGCCCTTGTGCCGTCCAGAAACAGCTCCTGGCTCCTGGGTGTGCTATGCCAGGAGTGGCAGATGCCAGGAGCACGGGTCCAAGCAGGCAGGCTGATGCCACCCGTCTGCTGGCCCCCGATCACCCCCACCCCCGTTATAAAGGCAGCACTGCATCGAGACTACCGACTGAAAGCAGCATCGTCGGCAGACTCGGTAATCTTCCTGCCACAGGAGGTGAGATACACCCCCAGGGGTAAGTCGAGGCCTCTCTGGCTGATCTTGGACTTGCCCCTATTCACCGCATTCTGAATCTTGGCCTGGAATCAAACGTGTTTTCTAGGATTTGCCCTAACCCATGGCTGCTCCGAAAGGAGCTGCCCGGGGTGCCGCCTCCTCGCCGACCAGCTCCTCCCCAAAGCTGCTGTCCACGGGCAGCCCGTTCTTCCCAAGGGGCAGCGGCACCCCACGTGACACCCCTGGCCCCCCTCAGCCTGTTCCCAGGCCCAGGACATGTGCAGCCTTGTCTCTTTCCTCTGGAAGCTTCTCTGGACGCTTCTCTGGACTCACCAATTATGGTGGAAGACATTCCAATCACACCTACTTTTTATGGAAATAACTGATCTACCAAGAAAAAAAATGCTGCCACTCCCATTTCTGGTGTGATTCTTAAAAACGTCATTTAAAAAACACCTCTGTGTGAGCACCTGCAATTTCAAGGGCACTTCCAGGGGCACAGGCAGCTCTCTGGCAAAGATAACCAACCACATCCTAATGGTCCCAAAGTATTAACACACACACACACACACACACACACACACACACGAACACCACCACCACTCCTAAATGCCTGCTGGATTAGTCACCATGCAGAGGAGTATTTAAAAAAAAAAAAACCTGACATCGTCTCCTCTGCTTTCTCCAGCAGAACAGAATCAGCCAAAAAAGGCTCTGGACGGCTTCATACAAACAAGCTTGGAGAACAATCCCATGAAGACCCGGGTCAGGCAGTGAGCAGGGTGAGGTGAGGTGGCTGGCCAGAGCCCTGCAGGGCCGGCTGCCAGGCCCTGAGCAGACAGAGTGTGCTCCTGGGGGGGCTGGCCCGCCATCCCCAGCCCAGCGCCATGCAGCCCTGGGACCCTGAGCCGTGACTGGGGGGAGCAGTCTAGCCTCGGCAGGACACACAGCTCCTCCCCATGCGGGAAATCCATCACCGCCTGTTTTGATCTGTGTTTCGGGAACTCGAAGTGAGAACAGCTAATGAGTCCAGCCAGCGCTTCGGGTCCCGCAAATGCTGCTGTGTTCGCGCTGTACCCTCATGACGCCTGTGACACGGGCGTTGATGATGGACTCTGGCCCAGGGACGGGAAGGTCACACACACCCAGAGCTATTTGCGGCCCCTCTCCACCCAGCCCCAGCCCCCGGGGTCCCCCCACAATCAGGACACCAGACCCTGTCACACCCCTGTCGGACCGTACTGCCCACGCAGATCTCCACGCTGTGATTCTTTCTAGGCCTAACCAGAAAAAATAGAAAGAAACAAATACTCACAGCTTCATAGCACCAATCTTTGAGAATGTCGAGCTCTCCAGAAATCATGGCCTAAGATGGGGAGAACAACAAAAAAAATTAGCTTGAGACTAAGAGAGGACGATCTGGGCGGGAGGCCCTCCCCTACGGGCTCTAGCTGGGGAGTAAGGGGATTTGGGTTGGGCTGCAGCAATAGACCTGGGGGACCAAGGGCCTGTGTGTGACCCCCGGCAGCCCAGGGTGGTCCCAAGGGCCTCGTGGGAGGAAGCAGAGGAAGGTGGCAGCGTGGTGGGCTCACGCTGGCCAAGAAACTGAGCTAAGGAGGCCAGGAGCTGCATTCTCCCTCCACTGGGGATGGAGCTTTGCACAGCTGGGTCCACACAGGCACAGAGGAGGGGTCCCGGGGGTGGCCTCCCCAGATGCCATGGGGAATGCCTCTGCAGGAACTTGGAGGCAGGGCTGAACACGTTGAAGGTGACGGAGGAGCCCAGGGCCCAAGGGAAACCCCAGGCAAGCTGGGGGCTGAGAGCCTCACCCTATAAGAAACTGCCTGTGCTCAGACTGCTGCTTTTGGGGACTGCTCCATTTCTACCTCCTCCCGCCCTGCCCAAAGTGGCATGAGGGACCTGGGAACATGGAGGAGGAGGGGACCCCATGAAGGTCACTGGGACGGAGGAGGCAGGAGGAGGGGACAGGAACCCACCGGGGCTTGCAGGGCCTTTCTGTGGTCTCACTGGGACTTTCCAAAAGCCTGGCACATGCCCAGGCTCCGGCCACATCTTGGGGGCTAAAGGAGCAGATGCAGCGGGTTGGGGGGCAGGGGGAAGGCAGCCGACCTTGGCTGGGCAGGGGTCTTATGGAGGGTGGGTTGTGGCGGGACCTTGAACAAGCTGCTCTCTCTTCGTTTATGAGCCAGAAAGTGGGGCTAGAAGATGGGACACCTCAGGGAAAGCCCCCACAGGGTCCTCCTCATGGCTCGCCCACGGGCTACGGCTTCCCCCACGCCTGAAAGGCCCCTGGCCCCGGGGAGCGGCTCACTGCAGCCTCCAGGGACGCGCCTCAAGCAGAAAGCATGAGGGAAGAGACAGGAGCTCCAGGCCGGCTTTCAAGGGAGGCATCGTGACAGGGAACTCTGTCCCGGGAGCAGACACACCCCAAGGGCAAGGCAAGAAAGCAGCGCCATCGTGGGGACCAGCAGGGCCCACGGGCGACCCTGGGTGCCCTCTCAGATGTGCGTGACTAACAGGGGCCAGGCGTGGGGCCCCTCAGGCTTCTGAAAGCACGACAGGTGTCTGCCCCAGGCGGAGCACCCGAGCAGACCGCAGCCTGTGTGACGAGCACCGCCCGGGCTCAGTGCGCAGCCCAGGGCGACAGAGGCAGGACAGGACGGGGAGGGCCCGCTGAGGGGACGACCCACCTCCAGGACGTTGGGGATGATGTCGTTCTCACACTGCTGCAGGAACCGCTCCTTGTCAAAGGCGGGGTCGACTCGCAGGATCTCCGTGAGCACCTCTGACATCTCCGTCTTGGAAAACAGGCCCCCTGCAGGCAGCCAAGCCAGGAATGGGTCGAGGGCCCGGGGCCCTCCCCTTCTGCTGACCCCGGTGGCAAGGACGGGCAAGCCACTCACCCAGCAAGTCCGTGACCTTGTCTGTCAGTGCCCGGGATGCCCGGATGAGTGCGTTGTCGCTTTCGTCATACTTCATCTTCATCTCGAAGAACCCTGTGGAGACATGGACCGGGGTCAGGGGGCCTTTCCAGAATGACACCCCTACTCCACGACTTTGAAGGCAACTTGGGGCCCCTGTGAGATCCACTCTCCGTGCAGGCAGGGTAAACGGGGGGCCTTCTCTGAGCCTGCGTCCCCAGCCACGGGCCGAGGGGGCTGTGCGGACAGTGAGGGGCTGCCGTGCTGGCTGGAGCTCTCCCTCAAAAGGGAACAGACCTCTAGCAACTCCCACAGCACAAGGGATGAGGGTGTGTGAAGTGGCAGTGCTCCCTGTCGGCACCGGGAAGCCCCACGCCCCAACGAGAACAGAGGACTACGGACCCTTGAGCTGGCTGGCCGGGCCCTACTGGCGCCTCCTGTCCTGCCCTATGAGGGAGAGGCTCATGGTGGAATCCACAGCCGTGCCCCCAGCGAGGTCGGTATGCCTGGCCGCCCTGCTGCTAGCAACAGCTGACAATGGCAGGGATGGGTGACTTGGCCCCTACGGTAGGGTTCCCGGCCCACCAGCCCAAAATGCACTGGGCTGCCCGCATGAGCAGGGCTGCCTGTCGGCCTGTGCTCTGCCAGGGCTCTGCTGCTCACTGGCTGGGTGATCCTGTGGAAGTGGCTGGTCCTCTCTGACCCCGGTCTCCTCCTCTGTAAAGTGGGGGTCTGGCTTGAGCCCAGCACATGGGGAGCACTCGGTAAGTGTCCGCTGTCACGGCTACGCTGTCAGCTGAGCCTCCGAGATGTGAACACTCACGATTAAATACCACGTTGTTGTCCCTGAAGTCTTTCCACTGCTGGTACCACTTGGAGTCCTTGTGCAGCACAACTCCCAGGGCCTCCCTGGGGTCAGACCGGGGCAGTGGTGAGCAGCAGCGCGAGCCCCTGTGCGCCGGCGTGAGCACCCGAGCCCTCCCACCCACCTGCCCCTGGGGGGGAGGGGTGTAGCGGGACAGCCCGCCCCTCACCTCTCAGCCTCCTGCTTCCTCTCTCCCCTTCCCACCACTCCACCCCCTCCCCCAGATTCACTAGGGAGCAGGAACCCTTGAGCAGAAAAGCTGGGGAATGAACTGACTCGGGCAGGAACCTTCTGCGGGCGTTCGAACACACCCGGTGCGTGGGGTGGGACAGAGGCGCTGGCCGGTCTGCTACCTACTCATTGGGCTCAAACACCTTCTCTTCCTTGAACTTCTCTCCCGCAAACTCCTTCCTCTTCCTGAGCCGCTCTGGCCTCCGATAGGGCCCGGTCTGCCCCAGCACACTCTCATCCAGCTCCTTCTTCACGGACTCCACCCCCTGGAGGAAAGCGGTCGGCCAAACGGTGGGCACTCAGGACCTTCCCCACACTGCAGACCACCATGGCGGGCCTGTTTGTTTGTGCCCCACATTGGGAGAGCATCTGCTGGGAACCCCAATCTAGGACCTGATGGCACCCCAGGACCTCGGCCTCCCCCAGTTTTGAGGTCATGTGGCTCAGAGTGACCTGCCTAACTTCCCTGCATGGACAAGACTGTTCTAGATGGACCCTGTTTTTCTTTGGCCTCCCTCTCATTCCCCCAGACCTCCCTGTTGGGGCTCTGGCCCTGTTCACTGGCTGTGCACACCCGCCCTCTGTAGGGCCTGCCCCTGCCACCTGTGGCCCCTTCCCTGTATGCTCCTGTCACTTGTCGCTCAGGAACTCCTCATCCCCTGCTGGGTCCCCCAGACCCCTTGAGAGCAGAAATGCAGACTTTCTATTCTGTGGCCCCTGTGACCAGCAGAGGACCCAGCTGCGGAAGGATTCGACAGGTCATGGGGTACGAATTCGGGACCTCCAGTCACCCTGAGTGCAAATGGTCCCTGGTTTAGGGACACAAGCTAAGGATGTTAGCAGCTGAGAGCCTCTCGCTTGCCCAAGGCTGCCCAGCGGGAGTGGAGCACAGACCTGGTGCCTCGGGTGGGCACTTCCCCCCCAGGGCTGAGCTCCGAGGTGGGAACTCTGGCTCCTGGACTCAAAACAGGCCAAGGCAAGGGCACCCCCGCCGTAAGGCTCAGCCCGACCCACCTGGGAGAGGGCTCTGAAGGCGGCTGTCTTGCCTAGCTTCTCCCCACCCTTGGACACCGACTCAGCGGACTGCTTGGCAGTCTTGGCGGCTTCTTCCACGCTCTCCTTGATTTTCCGGCCGAGGTCACTTTTACTGACTTCATCAAGACTCTACTGAGACAGAGGGACAGGGGTGTCAGCATAGCACCCCTCAGGGCCCGCACAAGCTCCCCCAGAGCTAAGGCCAGCCCAGCCCCCCAAAGGGCAGGAATAGGTGTTCTGAGCTTGTCTGGCATATGGGGCCCCGAGACTCAGGTCCCCTGTGTACAATGTCCAGGGTGCTAGACCTTTGGGCTCCCGGGTAGACACCAGGTCAACTGGGCTCTCCCCAGAATGGGCAGGAGTGGCAGCCTAGGGATACAAGGGGAGGAGCCTGTGCCCAGCACCGCACTGGCCTGCCCCTCTCTCCTGCCCAGAATAGAGAAAAGCAACACAAGCCACAAAAAGGAAGCCCCTGGCACATCTCCCTCCCATCTCCACCCTTGCCTGAGGCCCAAGCAGCACTTCCCAGCTTTTTGGCAGGAAGAAAAAAAAATCCTCATCTCTCCTCCCGTCTTTGCCAGTGGCACCAAAGCTTCTCACCCACACGGTAAACCGCAGGGCACGGGGGCTAGTCTGACTTCGCTCTCCTTCCTGAGGGTGCCATGCAGCCTAACTCCGGAAGCCGCCCAACCAGGCTGGCTCTTCCCTTGCTTGCCACCCACGGCTACTCGTGGCCTGTGCCAAGTCACGCCCTGCCCGGCGCCAGCTCTGCCTGCAGCTTCCAGCACCGCTCTCCTCCCAGAGGCGACGAACAGATGGCCCCGGAGCCGTGGCCAACAGAGCGCGGGGGCCCAGAGACCGTTACCTCCTTCACTGTGCCTGTGATCTCCCCCAGCTTCTTCTTTATCACTTCGCTTGTCCGCACGGTTTCAGATTCAATGGTTTTCTACGGTAGGAATGTTGTTTCTTTTCGTTACAACGCCACGGTTCTCTTATAGGCAAGGGTCCAAAGACTCATTTTCTCAGCAGCCCTCCCCTGCCAGCCTGCCCACCCCAGGGCCCCTCACTGCCCCACAGCCTCCCCGGCGGGTTCAGCAGCCAAAGGCTGACACATGGAGACCCTCTAGGCCCAGGGCCTGGCTCCACTCTCGCGCTAGGTTCAGGGGTGATCTGGCCCCCTCTCCACCCCCTCCCCCTGGCTCACTGACGTTATCCTGCCTCACTCTGCACCCTGCAGCTGCCAGTCTCTGCCGGATCTCCCACAGCCACTGTCCCACCCGACTGGCCCCCGAACCACCCCTCAGTCCCCACGCCTGCCTTAATGGCAAGGAAGGGTGATCTGCTGTCGGGTCAGATCCCCACAGGCCCTCCGACAAACAGGCCTTCCGCGTGGCCTGGGAGGGGACCAAGAGAACAAAAACCCCAGAGACCTGGAGTGGGGGCCCACTGGTAAGATGGGGAGGCTGCCCCCACCTCACAGAGCCCTCGTGCGGCAGAGGCGGCGGAGCCTGTTCGCCGTGGCAGGTGCCTGGCAGCTGCTCGGTAAGAGACGGCAGTCGTTAACGACAACACTCGCGGTGTTATAACCTGCTTTCTACCCGCTGCACTCAGAGCCACGACCAGCTCTCAGGAGCAGCACATCTCAAGCCTACTGCTTCAGCAGTCACCGGGGGAGCCCAGCAGGTGCACACTCCCGCCCGGCAGCTGGTGGGGGAGGGGCTCCAAGACCCCGCATTTCTCACGAGCTCCCAGAAGCTGGTGCTGCCGGTATGCAGAGCACGGCGCTCCGTCTCACCACAGAAACGGAGGGCTGGCGACGTACTCCTGTGCCCTCGCCCCCTGGCATCAGTGCAGTGACCTCACCTTCCCCCACCACGCCGGCACCACGCGGGAAGCAAGTGTGCCACCGGGGGAGACGCGAAGCAGAGGGACTCACGTATTTCCTTCTGGCTTCCTGGAGCGCGTCGGACTCTTCCAACTTGCGGGCCTCATCTCGGAACTTTTTTATACTTTCTTTCATTTCTTTGTTTTTGGCTAATTCTTGTTTGATATTATCCAGCAAGCCAGAGAGAAAACCTTTCCTGTTTCCAGAAGAATAGGATCTGGACTAGAAAGAATGTAAAAGAAACAAAGGGTTTGTACTTTTTCCTCTGTGCTGCCGATATGGGTTTCACAATGAATAGCTACCTCTCTTAGGAGCGACAAAAGTCAAATCAAAAAAGCATCAGGTGAGGGGCGCCAGGGCGGTTCAGTCAATTAAGCGTCTGCCTTCACCTCAGGTCATGATCCCGGGGTCCTGGGTTGGAGCCCTGAATCAGGCTCCCTGCACAGCAAGGAGTCTGCTTCTCCCTCTCCCTCTGCCCCCACCCCCCTTCGTGCTCTCTCTTGTAAATAAAATCTTTAGAAAAAATAAATAAAAAATAAAAAAGCATCAGGTGATAAACTGTGAGAAGTCCAGACAATGAAATATTATTCAATAATAAAAAGAAATGAGTTAGCAAGCCATGAAGAGATGGTGTGGCCTTCCACAACGTCCTATGTCAATGACACCTCAATTTAAGAAGACACAGAGGACCTTAGCTGCGTATCACCAAATGAGAGAAGCTGGTCTGAAAAGACTCCAGACGGTATGATCCCCGCTCTAGGACCTTCTGGAAAAGGTGAAACCATGCAGATAGTAAACGGATTAGTGGTTGGCAGGGGCCTGTGGCGGGGCGGGGGATGAGTGGGCAGAGCACACGGGAGTTCCCGGGCACTGAGATTACTCTGTGACAGCACGATGATGGACACACGGCAGACGTCTGTCCCCAGCCCGGGAATGTACAGCACCCAGAGCAAACTGTGAAGTAAACTGTGGACCTCGGTTAATAACGAGAGATCAACACCGCCTCATCAGTTGTTAACAACCGTGCTGCACAAACCCAAGATCCGCCTCATGGAGAAAATGCCTCACGGGGAAAGCTGTGCGCCCAGGTGGGAGGAGAGGGGAGAGAAGGTGACGGCAACTCTCTGTACTTCCTGTTCAGGTCTTCTGTACTTCTCTTTTTTTTTTTTTAAGATTTTATTTATTTATTTGACAGAGATAGAGACAGCCAGCGAGAGAGGGAACACAAGCAGGGGGAGTGGGAGAGGAAGAAGCAGGCTCCCAGCAGAGGAGCCTGATGTGGGGCTCGATCCTGGAACGCCGGGATCACGCCCTGAGCCGAAGGCAGACGCCTAACCGCTGTGCCACCCAGGCGCCCCAGGTCTTCTGTACTTCTAAAAGTGCTCAAAAGAATAAAGTCTACCCTAAAACAAAACAAAGGACCAGGCTCCTCCTCCACCAGAGGAGACCGTGGATGAGAAACGGGCGCAGCTTAGAACCCTTAGAGGGATTCACATGTGCTCACCCAAGGTAAAGGTCGATAGCCAAAGGGGCCCTTGCCCCAGGACTGGGACAGCATCCCAAAGAAGCTGGCACAGGGCCCTACTCCCCTAGGTTTCTGGGGCCAGGATAACTTCTTCCTTTGGAGTCACTCTCAAGTCCCACGCACACAAACCTCCCTCGTCAACCCACAGGATCACTGTTACCAAGAGCTGAAGCTCAGCGGTCCCCCTGGTAGGAAAACCCGACACACCTAGAAGCCAGAGCCTAGGGAGGCCAGAAGAAAGGCCAAGGCCCCCTCCAAGCACAAGAGCCAGTACGCTGCCTAAGACACAGGCTCCAGGGTCAGACTGAGACAGGTACAGATCCCTGCTTCGCCACAAGCATGAGAGCAGGCCCCGAAAAGGGAATGCTTGAAGAACCTCGAGAGGGAGCCACGCCGTGGGGTAGTGCCGACTTTCACAGTGTGCCAGTGCACCGCGGTGGCCGGGGCCCACCTTCCCATTTTCAAGGTGCCTGACTCCCGAGCCCCCATCAAGCCCCAGGGCCAGCCTGGCCAGCCTTTCCTGGCAGGGGGGGTGGGGGAGTCCAGGTTCTAAGACCTTTGGGACTGCGCCACCACCTGTGGGAGAGAGTCCACTGCTGAGAGGAGACTCAGAGGGATGGGCAGGGTGTGGGCTGCCCCGGTGTGTGGGTTTGGGCAAGTAGATCAGCTTCTGGGTTTTCCTCCCTGTGGTGGTGAGGCACCCACAGAAAGAAGCATGGTTGAACAGGTATGACGGGAAGGGCAATAGCTCTAGAAAATGTGGTCTGTGAGGAACAACAGAAACAGGAAACCGAGCCCCCGAGATGGGTGACTCTGCTCAAATGCTTGGAGGGCTGTTATGCAGAAAAGGGAAGAGCCACAGGGATAGAGGCCTTAGATGTAGAATGTCAGCCAATCAGCTGCCCCGGCAGTGTGGGCAACACCCTGCAGCCCTCTCTCCGGTCAACTAGGCATATCTTTCAGAAGACTTTCCCCTCTTCTCGGCCTGCTGGCATTCTGAGTCACTCACCACGGGCAGCTCTCCACCGGGCCAGCGTATCTGATAGGTACCATGGCGTAGCGGCACCAGGTTGTGGCTGGACAGAAACTGGACTCCACTGCCGAGGCATCTCTAATTGGGGGAGAAAAGAGAAAGACCCAATTCAGGTAAGAGAACGACTGGGAAGTAAGTGGGCCACACTAAAAAGCAGGGGGTCGCCCAAGACTCATTTGCCGATTTTTACCGCATGCCTTGCCGCATGCTCGGCGCTCTGCAATCTTGCTAAATTCTGAGAAGCCAGTGGAATCTTGCGGAAAAGATGACACTGGATCTGCAGGGTCCATGTCTACTTTCCTGCCTCTGAGCCTGGGGAAAACCAGAGGAGTCCCAGGAAATGCCAACCTACGATGGAAGAAGGTGAATCATGCGCGTCTGATTTAATCCCAGAGACTGAAATGGGCACCCAGAGCCTAGACGCTGGCAGTAAACAGTCCTCTCGCAAGCCTACCCTGCTTCTGTCAGCCCTGGAAGACCAGAGACCTGGGCTTTCAGAGGTAAAACAGGGAGAACTTATTGTTCCAGGTGCAACCCTGGGAGCCAGCGACAACTGAGGGGACCCACCTGGGCCGAAACACTGCTGTCATCTGAAAGGCATTTCTGCTCCTACCAAATGAAGAGCTTAAGCTCCATAAGAGAAGGGCCTGTGCAGTCTTGTTCAACGTTGAACCCTAGCACCCAGCACTGAGCCAAGCACATTGGTATCAATGACCCCACAGAACTACTCTTCCATTTCCACATGGGCCTTTCCTCTCCCTGTTCCACACTTCCTGTCTCCAGGAACTCTAAGCAACATCCCAAACTCATATAAATGCCACCATCTCCTATAGCTCAAGAGTCATTCCTGAGACGCCTAGCTGGCTCAGTTGGAACAGCATGAGACTCTTGACCTCAGAATTGTAAGTTTGAGCCCCACGCTGGGGGTAGAGATGACTTAAATAAATAAATAAACTTACCCCTTCCCCCAATTTTTTTTTTTTAAGATTTTATTTATTTATTTGACAGAGAGAGAGACAGCGAGAGAGGGAACACGAGCAGGGGGAGTGGGAGAGGAAGAAGCAGGCTCATAGAGGAGGAGCCTGATGTGGGGCTCGATCCCATAACGCCGGGATCACGCCCTGAGCCGAAGGCAGACGCCTAACCGCTGTGCCACCCAGGCGCCCCTTCCCCAAATTTTTTTAAACAGTAACTCCTGGTGGCTCAGTTGGTTAGGCAACTGTCTTTGGCTTGGGTCATGATCCCAGGGTCCTGGGACTGAGCCCCGCATCCGGCTCCCTGCTCAGCCAGGAGCCTGCTTCTCCCTTTGCCTGCCACTCCCCCTGCTTGTTCTCTCTTTGTCAAATAAATGAAACCTTTAAAAAAGAGTAACTCCCAAGAGTTTAAGTAAGTTGTTCTTCTCTGCCTACACCTATTGATCCTGGAGCCACAGATTTCAGCAACAGTCTGAGATGGAAGTGGATGGCTGTCTAACTTGGGAAAGAAATCCCAGAGCAAACCCAAACTTGAGGTTGGTTCCCCACCGGTTTTGTGCCCAAATCCAAACGTGTGTTATTTCAATATCTCAACCCCAACTCAAAAGACAAGCAGCCAAGAAAAAAAATCAGCCCTGAGTCAGAGAGCTTCTTTCTCCCCACACTAGGATCCCTACGAGATATTTTCCTCCCTCCAGAGTCTGGCTCTGTCGTCAGTCTGACCCAGGGTTTTGGCCAGGTCAGCTACCCCACTAGCTGAGACTGTGGGCAGGTTGCTTAACCTTTCTGAGTTCCAGTTTCCTAACCCAGTTTCCTAACCTAGTCCCAGCAACATGAAGTACTACTGTTTTCTGAGCGCGCTATAAACACCTCAACTCTCACCGCCCCTATGAGCTCAAGCTCTCAGCCGGGCCGAGAACTACCTCCCGCACTTTCACACGGAGGGTTAGGAGGTGCGAGGCAGGAAATGGTCTCGGTAGAGGACCTGGCACATAAACGCAAGCCGTGACTGTCGCGGTGTTCTGACTTCTAGCTGTTTCTCTACTGGGCGCCCAGGCCACCATTCACTCCCGGGTGCACGTGGAGTCTGATCAGGAAGTATGGGGCGATTTACCCCCCGCCGGGCTCCGCCCATGGCCACCTCCCACCCGGCACGCTCTGCCCCGGCCCATGAGTTTCGCTCCGGGACCCCGGGCCCGGCCTCCGCCGACACAACGCCCCAACCACAAGGCTCTCGCTGAGCCCAAGGAAGGGCGGAGAGAGCCAAAGGCCTGAGGACAAAAAGGCCCTGGAGGTCGCAGGCCTGGAGCTCCTTAGACCCGCCCCCACCCCCACCCCCGACACCGCACGTCCGCTTACCCGCGGGCAGCGGCACCAGCCTCCCCACAGCGCCGCCGCCGCCATGTTGCTGGATCCCGTGTGACCTTCTGGCGACGCGGTCCGATGGCGTCACCAGCCTCGTCTAGGTGGCGCGGCGTGGGCCTGGGAAAAGCCGGCCCTGGGGGCGGGGTTTCGGAGAGGAAACGGCCTCTGATTAGACAGCATTCCAGGGGGGCGGGGCCTTGAATTGGGGTCTGGGATAGGGGCGGGGCCTAATGAGGGGGCGATTCCTAGAGAGTTAGGCCTCTGATAGGGCAGGATTTCGGAAGGCGGGGCCGGTGACTGGATGTCACCCGGGGGGCGGGCTCTTTTTTGAAGCGGAGACCTATGGTTGGGTAAGACTACGAAGGGGCGGATCGTGAGGGCGTGAATTCCTCCCGAGCGGTGAACTCCCCGACAGATCGCGCAGGGTTGCAGTGGCTGGAAGGACAAGTAGGGCGGCTGACTACAGGGATAGATTCAATTGGATTCTGCCTGATTGGCCCGCGGACCTGCCCGGTAGTGACTGACCCTGCTCTCACTGACAGTGGCCTACAGTGACCGACAGACGGGCAAGTGAGTTGCTCCACGAGCGAGAGCACATGAGCCCACTTTGTACAGCACTTTGAGAAAGCGCCTGTTGGTTTTAGTCCAGAACAGGAGAAGATGAAGCTAAGACCAGGCTGGGTGGAGCCCCCTTCTCCATGGATTCCGTGTGAATTGACATACCTGGCCCTAAAGATTAGGCCTTTGTCTTTTTAACACCTGGATACTATTTTCCATTTAGAGAATGCCGCCACCAAGTGGCGTACCTTAACATGGCCATGCAATCCGAGTCTAGGAGGGATGGGGAACTGGTACCGTGGGGTAGTCAATACATGTTGCCTTTGCCCTATGGAAGCCTTTTGAGTTATTAAACTGTGATAAGGTCTGTGGGACTTGAAAGGGAGGCAACATACACTCCCTATCTTCAGAGCTGGACAGATTCTCTGTCTCTCAGAAGCTCCACCCCTAGGTGGGAGTAAGTGATTTGGGCTTCCACTCTGGCTTTGTCTGAAATGTCTTTACTCCAAGAAGAGCAAACTAGTTAAGTGGTTGGGATATATAGGTTTGTTGCTGAGAAGAAGGTCTGGGCTTCATTGTAGCTGAAACCATGGAATTGGATAAGGGCACCCGGGAGTGTGTCAAATGGGCATATCAAAGACCAAGGGTAGAGTGGAGGAAGAAGAGCACTCGAAGGAGACTGGGCAGGACTGGTCAACAGGTAGGAAGAGCACCTGGAGGACCTCAGAGAAGGCAGGTGGAGTGCAGAGTGTTGAATGCTACAGGGAACTCAGGCAAGGCAGGCCAGGCCAGACCTGTATCCATCGTCCTTGGCATTTTGCAGTATGGAGGTCCCTGGTGAGACAAGCAAGAGTATTTTGGTTGAATGGTGATTGTGGAAGCCAGATTTCAGTGGGTTGAGATTTTTTTTTTTTTACAGAGACGTACTGGAGTCAGCTGGTAGTGGCCGGCGAGAGCTAATTGTCAAATTTTTAGGAATTTGGGAGCTAGTTGTTAAATACAGCCGTTGTTTAAAAGTTCATTGTGTGAACTTGCCCATCAAATGGATTGTATTTACACAAAGGTAGTAAATACTCAAAACTCAACACTTCCTAATTATTTTTCCACGTGTTGCTAGCTGTGCTCTGAGGGTATTTACATAAACCACTTCTGTGTGCTGGAAATACTGTTACGCATGCCGTTGCATCTTCTCCCTGTTCCGTGTTCAGTGACATGGCATCAGTAGCTTGACATCGGCCATGGCGGGAGTATTTACACCACGGGAATTGGCAAACACTACAAATCAGAAGCTTTTGGTTTGTTTGGAGGGCCAGCTAGTATATTCATTCAGCCAGCACGCAGAGCAGGCATGGGCACCTCTGAGGAATCTTTGCCATGTGTAGAGGGAGAAATGATGGCAGCTGGAGGAACATATGGGGAGGATTGAGGGTGCTCGGGTGTTTGTTTTTCCACCTTTTTATTTTGAAACATTTAAAAGCCACAAAAAAGTTGTAAGAATAGTATAATGAACACTCATAGACGTTTCACCTAGATTCATTTTGCCACTTGCTTTAGCCATCTCTGTTATACACACACACAGACACACACACACACACACACACACACACACACATATATATACAAGCAGATTTGTTTTGCTAAACCTTTGAAGGAGAGTTGCAGACATCAAAACACTTCCCCTTCAGTACCTAAGCACATTTCTGACAAGGGCATTCTCTACCAGACCACCATGCCCGTATCACCCCAAGACAGTCATTATCGTTGAGTAAGTCAAATCAATCAAATAAAACTCTGTATTATTCTTTCCCCCAATATTCTCTTTGTAGCTTTTCAAAAAAGAAAAATCTAAGGTTCAATCATGTGTCACTTACTGCGTTTGGTTATCATGTCTTCAGTTTCCTTTAATCTAGACACGTCGCCTCGATTTGGGGGCGAGGGGTCATTTATGACAGGATCTTGAAGCCCTGTTGTCTTGTAAAAACGCCCCACATTCTGAAGCTGACTGATTTCAGCATGATCAGTTCCCATGTTGTCAAGAGGTTCCCATCGGGGATGTTGTGTGTTTCCCGCTGCATGCCAACAGGTTCATGATGCAAGCTGGTGACGCTAGTTGGCTGGCATGGTCAAGGGTTGGATCGTTCGTGACGGGAGAGGTAGGAGTGTAAATACATGCCGAGCTGCTGGGCGAAAAGAGCTCGGGGGAGAAAGGGCTCAAAGAGGTGGCAGGTGGGGGCTAGGGGAGGGCAGCGGCTGGCAAGTGCCATGCTGGCCTCAGGGGACATTGAAGGCGTGTCCCTCCAGGCATTATTCCAGCCTGTGAGGTGTGGGCAGAGAACCTTGCTCGGCATTCACCACCCTGGTCCCCTATAGGAAGGGGACCAGGGCATGGGAATGACGTTCAGGGAGTCCCAGGCAGTGACTTCTGAGTCTCCATCTCTCTCACCAGTCCCTTGGGGACGGGGTCGATGGTGTCCTGCTGCCAGGTGCACAGTAGTTACTTAGCGAATATGTGTATTGACGAAGTGAATCAAAGACAGAGCCCCTGGAGGACCTTCCGTGAAATCTCTTGCACGAGTAAGGTTTACAGTTTAGGTTTCCAGGCTGGGCTCCAGTGATGGGATCCAGCTGGTTTTTACTGGGCGCGCCGGGGGTGGTCAGTGATAGCAACAGTCGCTCATTTACCAGCACTGACCCGCTGTGCAAAGTGCTGTGCATGGATTATCTCATTTAAGTTTCCCAACGATCTTATGTTTCTGCACAACAAATCGCCACAAACTTAGAGTCTTAAAACATACCCAGTCATCATCTCCTAGTTCTGTGAGCCAGAAGTCTGGCTGGGCGCTTGCTTCGGCCGCACATATACTTACATCGGGATGAGCCTGGAGGAGCACAGAGATTGGCACAGCCCCTGTGTAAGGGCGACACCCAGATTTGGAAAACGTTCCGTGTTTTCCATATTTCTACAACAGCGGGCATATAGTTGACGATACTGTCCTGTACACTTAAAAATTGGTTATGATGTCTCTCTCACGCGCATGCTCTCCGAGTCAAAAAAAGAGCCCTCACCAAAGATTGAATTCTGCCGGCACCTTGATCTTGGACTTTCAAGTCTCCAGAACTGTGAGAAATAATTGTCTGTGGTTTAGTGCCCGCCCCCCCCCCCCCCCCCGCCAGTCTGTGGTGTTTTGTCACCGCAGTCCCAGCTGACGAAGACCTTCGGGTCTCCCTGATCCGTAGACCAAGCCTTGTGCTCAAGGCTGCCTGGTCCGGTGGCAGGGTGTAGGGAACCTTCCCAGTGCTGTATGGTGAGTGTGCACTGGGCAAGGTCAATGGCAAGACCAAGAGCAGGACAAGGACCAAGGCTCTCAGGGAGCCCTTTGGAGAAGCACCCAGAAAGCCCGTTCGTGGGAGTGTGTGTGTGCAGTGTTCATCCAGGAAGGGCAAGATTTGGGGCTGGGATTATCACAGAAGGACTGTATTATTTCACTACTGCCATGTGACAAATTATTCCGAAACAGAATGGCTTAAAGAGAGCGGAGTGGTGGTTCCTGGTGACTGGGGGTGGGGAAATGGGAAGGTGTTGTTCAGTGTGTATCAAGTTTCGGTTGTGCAAGGTGAGTACATGCTAGAACTCTGCCGTGCACATAGGGCCCACAGTTCACAATGCTGTGCTGTGCACTTAAAAAATTTCAGTTGTAAAACACTCATGTGAAGTGTTCTTCCCACGCCCGCACCCCCCGCCCCTAAAACAAAGGATACAAGAAAACTTTGGAGGTGAGGGATGTGTTACCTTGATTGTGGTGATGGTGTCATGGGTGTGTGCATATGTCCAGACTCATCACATTATATGCATTAAGTATTTGCAGATTTTGCGTATCCATTATACCTCAATAAAGCTGTTTCTAACAATGCCATGGCTTAAGACCAGTGTGTACGCTCTCACCATTTCTGTGGGTCAGGCATCTTGGTGTGATCCAGCTGGTCCTCTGGTTCAGAGTGTTTCACGGGTTTGTGATCCACATGTCAGGTGGGGCTGTCATCTTGTCAAGGCCCGGCGGGGGTGGGTGGGTGGTTCTGCTCCAGGATCACTCATACGGCTGTTGGCAGGATTCAGTCCCTTGCCGGCTGCCGGACCAAGGGCCTCCGTGTCTCACGGACCACAGGCTGGCGGCCCTCTTCTGTGTTTGCCAAGTGGGCATGCGGCAGTTTCCAACATGGCAGCCAACTTCCATCCACGGGTGTAAGAGAGGGCCAGCAAGGCAGAAGTCACGGTTTTTCTAACCTAATCTCGGATGTGACATCCTGTCCCAGTTATCATATTCTGTTAGTTAAAATGGACTTGCTAGATCCTGTCTATACTCAGGGAGAGAGGATCAGATAAGAGCACGAGTATAGGAGATGGGAACCATGGGGGCCAGTTTAGAGCCCGCCCCCCCCCAGCATAAGTGTTAGAGCGATTCGATTCTGTGGCCTGGAGAGGGTGAGACTCAGAGCTCAGGGGTAACGACCCCTGCATTTTGTATAGTTGTACTGTAACAGAACCTGGGGCCTGGGCACTGTCTACTTTTTGTGCTTAGAGATTTCCTTCTTGGCCTATGTATGTTATCAGTCTGTTACTGTTCCTTGAAAATATACCTGTGATTAGTCCTGCTGACAGCATGTTCTCTGGATAGGATGTGATATAATGAGAAGGGCCCTTCACCTCTGGGGTTTTCCTCCCAAAACCCCATCACCCCGTCTATCTGTGAGAAAAGCATCAGACAGGTCCCAACTGATGGGAGATTCTATAAAATTCCTGATCAGTTCCTCTCCCAGTTGTCAAGGTCATAATGAACAAGGAAAGTCTGAGAAGCTGGCCCAGCTAAGAGGAGGCTAAGGAGATGTGACAACTTACTGACCTTACAGAAAAGGACATTAGGGAAAATTTGAAAAATTTGAATAAAGTATGGATTTTGTTAATTATAATGTATCAGTATTGGCTCATTAATTGTAACAAATATTTTATTCTGAGATATTACAACTAGGGGAAAGGTTGTAGGGTGTATGAGAACTCTGTGTACCATCTTTGGAATTTTTCTTTAATCTTCTAAAATAGAAAGTTGATTTTTAATTTTAACTTAAAAAAATTTTTTTAAAGATTTTATTTATTTATTTGACGGAGAGAGAGACAGCCAGCGAGAGAGGGAACACAAGCAGGGGGAGTGGGAGAGGAAGAAGCAGGCTCCCAGCGGAGCAAAGAGCCCAATGCAGGACTCGGTCCCAGGACCCTGGGATCATGACCTGAGCTGAAGGCAGACGCTTAACCACTGAGCCACCCAGGCGCCCCAATTTTTTATTTATTTATTTTAACATTTTATTTATTTATTTGAGAGCAAACACGTGCTCAGAGGGAGAGGGAGAAGCAGACTCCCTGCTGAGCAGAGAGAACCTAACATGGGGCTCCATCCCAGGACCCTGGTATCATGACCTAAGCTTAACCTACTGAGCCACCCAGGTGCCCCTCCATGTCATTACTTCTTATGAATGCATACATCTAATATATTCATCTTCCTAAAAAGTACTGTATTCTCAATATAGGCATTAATGTAAAAAACAAGGACCCCTTTAAAAAAATTAATATGTAACTTACATTTTGGAGCAGTTTGGGTTCACAGCAAAATTGAGTGGAAAGTAAAGAAGTTCCCATACGCCGCACATACCCTCTGCCCCTGTGCATGCACGGCCTCCCCGACTGTCAGCATGGTACCAGAGGGGCACCTCTGTTACCATCAGTGAACCCACACCGACATATCATCACCGTGCAGAGCCCATGCCTTACATTGGGGTTCACTCTGTGGGTTTGGACGGATGGATAATGAGTGTATTAATATACAGAGTATTTCACTGCCCTAAAAATCTCCCGTGTTCCACTTCTTCGTCTCTCCCCCCTCCCCACCCCTGGCAGCCACTGATCCTTTTAGTGTCTGCCTGCTTTTGCCTTTTCCAGAACGTCGCACAGTTGGAATCCTACAGTGCATAGCCCTTTCAGACTGGCTCCTCTCCCTTAGTCATACGCATTTGAGGTTCCTCCTTTTCGTGGCTGGAGAACTACCTCTTTTTTGTGCTAAATAGCGTCCCGTTGTCTGGATGTCCTGCATTTATCCCTTCACCCGCTGAAGGATGTCTGGGGAGCTTCCAAGTTTGGGTGACGATGAATGAAGCTGCTGTAGACACCTGTGTGCAGATTTGGGTGTGTGGTTGTAAGTTTTCACTTCGCTTGGGCAATAGCAAGGAGTGTGACTGTTGGATACACGATTTCTAGTCTCATACCCTCACTCTGCCATACTTTCTCAAATTCTCGCTGCGATTATGTTTCTGGCAGTTTATTCTAACATTTTTTTTCATGGTGTGATTATATTTTATGAAGCAGAGAGTTTTAATAACGCCATGTCTCCAACTTCTTGTAATGTTTATCATTATGTAATCAGGCTCGTTTTCTTTTTGGCCTAAATGGCGGTTTTTTCTAGATTAATATTGCCGGCCAAATAATCTTAATTAAGAATAATAGCTGTGATTTATCCGGCTCTTCTAGGCCAGGCAGTGTGCCAAGAGTTTCCCATACTGGCTGAGTTAGGCCCCTTTCAGCTGACAAGAACCTGAAGGAGGGCCTCTGGAATCTACGCACGGAGCTAGGTCCCGCGGTGGGCCCGGACAGCCTTCTGGGTTCGAGGAGACCAGATGGGGACCCAGGCCCATTCTTAGCAAGGGAAGTCTGCTGCTTGCAGCCGAGTGCTCTTCCCACTTCCCTTCCCTCAACAACCCCTCACTGGCTGTTCTGGCCTGGACGTCATTCCCGCGCCCCCCCCCCCCCCCCGCAATTCATCCCTTGAAGTTCTGACCCCCAGCACCGCTGAATGTGACGATTTGGAGAGAAGGCCTTTAAAGTGATAAGTAAGTTCAAATGAGGTCGTTAGGATGGGTCCTCGTCCAGTGTGACTGGTGTTGTTAGAGGAGGAGGAGGTGAGGACGCAGACATGCGCAGAGGGATGACCCCGTGAGGACACCGGTGAGGAGATGGCCATCTGCCAGCCAGGGCCGGAGGCCTCGCAGGCAGCCACGCCTGCCCACAGCTTGGTCTCCGGCCTCCGGAGCTGCGAGACAACACGTTTCTGGGGTGTACGCCACCCAAGCCCGCGGCACTTTGCGAGGCAGCCCTTGCAAACTCCTCCAGCAGCTTCTCCGTGTCCTCCCTCGGGCTCGGCGCCCCTGCCCACGCCCAGCTGCTGCTGCCCATGGGCCTCCGTGTTCTGTCTGCCTTCTGTCTGGCTTCCTTCCCACCCCTGCTCGCTCCCCTACCAGCTGGCTCACTCCTCCATCTCCTGTTCTCCTCCTCCAGGTACAAGAATAGCTGCTGGCATCGGAGGCGCACCCCCTCTGCTCCACACAGCGTGCCCGGCCCGGGACGCGCCCTCTCCTCTAGCACCCCGCACCCCCACCTTTGAGGCGGATGCTAGCATGCGCTCTTCTGTACAGACGGGCGCCCAAAGCTTGCAGAGGGGAAGGAAGTTGCCCACAGCCCCTGGCAGCCTCAGAAAGAACGTGGCTGGCCCGGTGAGGGCAGGGCTGTCATCCCAGGTCAGAGCTCAGACTCCTGGCCTGGGGACAGGGGCATGTGGAACCAGGGGCCATGCATATAGCAGACACTGACTTCTCCTTCGTGTCTGTGAAGTTGGCAGCGTCTCCCCCATTTTCTAGGCAAGGAAGCAAAAGCCTCCAGAAGTGAAGCCACTTGAGGGCTGTGAGGGGGGAGGTCTGTGGTATGGGCAAAAAGCTACAAAGAGCAGCTAGACTCTCGAAGGCTTGCGGCAGGAGGGATGACAGGACAGGGGATGAGGACAGGATGCTCTGGCATGGGAGGGAGGGAACGACCTATGCAAATGTCAGGGGTGCAGAAGGGCATGGTGGGCGTCTTGTGAGCCCTACCATCAGTTCGGTTTTGCATAAAGATCCCTCTGGCTACAGAGAGGAGGCCACTGGGGTCACTAGGAGACACCATAGTGTCCCAAACCAGGGGACGTGGCAGGGCTCGGTGACTGTGGAATGGCAAAGCCTGCCTTTTAGGGTATAAGGCGGGCAGCGCAGGCCATTATTAATCACCTCACTGATCCCTCTTCTCGGAAATTATTTGCGCTCATCGGAGTCCACGTAGGTTATGTGTGGAATAGTCGGTAGGCAGCAGGTGCAGAGCCTATGAGGCAATCAGGCCTTTCCAAGAACCAGGCCTGACCTGTCAGTAGGGCTGACTTCTCTCTTAAAAGCCTGGGGCCTGCAATATGTCAGGGGCCCTTGCAAATGTTTCAGTTTCTTTTATTTTTTTTTATTTTTTTATTTTTTTAATTTTATTTATTTATGTGACAGAGAGACAGCCAGCGAGAGAGGGAACACAGCAGGGGGAGTGGGAGAGGAAGAAGCAGGCTCCCAGCCGAGGAGCCCGATGTGAGGCTCGATCCCGGAACGCCAGGATCACGCCCTGAGCCGAAGGCAGGTGCTTAACGACTGCGCTACCCAGGTGCCCCTTCAGTTTCTTTTAAAATTAGAAGGAAAACACCAAAATCTAGTCTGGATTCTATCCATCTTTACGTCCCACCTCGGTTGTAAAATTTAACTATATATATATTTTTTTTTCTTTTTTTTTTTTCCTTTATGGACTGTGGGACCCATGAAGGCCACAGTGCCCGGGGCGCATGCAAGTCACAATGGGGCATGCTTTTAGCATATTTTGGGGGACTTATCATCCTAGGGTCTGTCTTTTCAGTCTTGGTACTATTATCACCACCTCTTCTGTTCCCATGATCCAGAAAGGGAAGATGGGGAGGGGAGAAGAGGGAAAAACCCCACTGGTGTGGAAGAGGCGTGCGCACACCCACACTCACAGCAGCGCTATTTGTACCAGCCGAAAGGTGGAAAGCAACCCCAGTGTGGACCAACAGGTGAATGGATAAACGAGCTGCATCCATGCGCTGGAGTAGTGCTCAGCCTAAAGAAGGATCAAGTTCTGATACCTGCTGCACAGGGAGGGAGCCAAGGGAAGCACGCCGACAGTGTCTGGAACACGGAGCTCTGAATGCAGACAGCATCCTGGGGCGTGGGGGCCGGCCCCGTGCTCTGGCACCCGGTCCTGGGGTGATCAGGACAGGGGGTAGTTGCCCTGAGTGTGAGAGCCCCACAGAGGAGGTGGCTGGGAGTGTGGGCTCTGGACTGACTGGTTTGCACACAAAAGGTGCGGTTTTGGCAAGTGGTTTGCTCTCTCTAGGAATTAGCTAGCCCTGGAAGGGCCAGTCTTTCCCAGATCAGCAAGGCCCCAGGGTGACAGAGCAGCAGAATACAGAAAACAGGGGCGCCTGGGTGGCTCAGTCAGTTAAGAGTCTGAGTCTTGATTTGGACTCAGGTCATGATCTCAGCCCTGTGCTGGGATCTGCCCTGGGTGTGGAGTCCGCTTGGGATTGTTTCTCTCCCTTGCCCTCTGCCCCTGCCCCCCCCAAAGATGAAAGATTTTAGCACCTTTGAGTTTTTCCTCATTATGACAAATAACAGTTGGAAATATGAGGACAGAACATATTATATAAATACAGTTACAGTTGTTATAATAAAATTGTTATGTTTTCCAGACTTCACGATCTCCCTGGTGTCAGATCCAGAAAGCCTCTTTCTAAGAAGAGCAGTTGTGCGGAGAAGGCAAAACAGATAAAAACATTTCCAGATTACCAAATTCATAATCTGCCACATCGCTTATCAAGTCTCTAATCTGTCACTACTGACGGTTTGTGTTTCTTCCAAGATTTCATTCTAACACATTTAGATTTGCTCTGAATCCATTCTTTCCTCTGAGCAAGGAAGGCAATACCATTACTTTCTTCTAATGTAAAAAGAGTCTTTTTATAAAAAAATAAGAATCACCAGAGAAACTTATATATATATGTATGTATGTGTATATATATATATATATATTTTTTTTAATTTTATTTATTTGACACAGAGAAAGAGAGAGGGAGAGAGAGAAGCAGGCTCCCCGCTGAGCAGGGAGCCCATGACCCCGGGATCATGACCCGAGCTGAAGACAGACGCTTAACCAACTGAGCCACCCAGGTGTCCCTGTAAAAATGAGTCTTATGAGTCCCCAGGGCAGTCTAGCTCAGATGCACATACCGAGCATGCCCTCCGAATGGCTCTCCCCAGGCTTGGTCGTGCTGGGGGATCTCAGTTGCCCCCTGGAGGGCCGGCTTCCTTTGCAGTCTAGGGGGTCAGGGGGAGCGGTAAAACCACTTCCAGAGGAGCCGGCTCCGGTGAGTGACACTATGCTACTCCCCGCTTTCTCTCTTCTCAGCCGGCTTGAAATCCCTCCCACGGAGGTGAGAAGTGGCTGGATTAGCTCCTTTCCTCCTATATCCCCTTGCTCAGGGAGTTACAAAGGATATGGTGAGAAAGTCTTGAATCACCGGTACTTAACTTCTGTGGGAATAAACATGCACAGCTGCCAACAGTAATTTTACTTCCAGTGCTTTGAGTTCTAGGTAGGTAGAAACGTATCCACTAGCCACGGTCCACATCAAATGTCACTTGAAGGGAGCACACGAAGAAACAACCCTTTGGCTTCCTTCGGGATAAAAGGCGCGGTATACTTTGTTGCAGAACTAATGCCTTTGACCTTGTACCATGAGACCTCCGCATAGTATATACGAACTGTAATGATCTTCTGGGCGCACTAGAGAGTTTTAGGTTCTTTCATACTTAGTGTTTCCTGAGATGAGATGATGAATAAAATAGTTGTAAGAAGCTGGGTGTATGTTACTCTTCTGACTTTACGTCCCAATTTCAAGTGCTGTCTGTCTGTTTAAGTAGGCTCCACACCCAACGTGGGGCTTGAGCTCAGGACTCTTGAGATCAAGAGTCGCCATGTTCTACTGACTGAGCCAGCCAGGTGCCCCCAGTTTCAAATACTATTTAAAAAAGAAGTTTGGGGAAGATTCTACAGTTTATTATGTGTTCCGTGTCCTGGGGAAAAGAGGGCAGGCATCTTGCACATGAGGGGAGTGTCTGTGAAGCCCCTGAGACTGGTGGTGAGGCGTCTGAATGCAGTGGGGGGATTAGTGTTTTTAATAACACCTCTGTGGCGTAATTTCACATACTGTGAAATTCATCCTTTTAAAATGTATACAGTTCAGTGGTTTTTAGTATATTTACAGAGTTGTACGACTATCAATGTCTAATTTTAGGATATTTTTATCGCCCCCTAAAGAAACCCTGTGCCTGTCCTGTCATCCCCCCGCCCCCGCAAGTGCTGATCAATTTCCTTTCTCTGTGGATTCACCTATTCTCAGAGGGGAGGACATACACGATACACTTGGCTTGGAAAGGTAGTATACTAATAATAACTCCTTGACTTGTACAGCACTTAATGATTTATAAAATGCATTCACAGAGTCACCTAAGTATCGATAAATATCATGAGATTAAAAAAAAAAAAGAGGGCAGGTGCCTGGGTGGTTCAGTCAGTTGAGCATCTGACTCTTGACCTCAGCTCAAGACTTGTCAGTTCGGGTTGTCAGTTCGAGCCTCATGCTGGGCTCCACGCTGGCTACCATGCAAGGAGAAGCAGCAATGTCAAGGGGCAGAGACAGGACGGCTGGCGCAGGACTGGAGGCTGGGAGCCACCGTCCCGTCTGGAAATGCCACATCCCAACATACGGAAGAAGTGGGAGGTTGGGGTCATCAATGCCGGGACCTCTTCCACCCCTCCCATGCCCTCTGCCTTTGAGACTTCTCTGGAATGAGAAGGAATTGAGGGAATTGCCAGGGTGGAGCTTGGGGCCCAAGCTGATGGTGCCAGCACCGCGGGGGCCCTGTCTTCCTCAGGCTTGCACTCCTGGCTTCTGGCACCTTCAGCCACATCTGCTGATGGAGCTGTCCCGGGAGCCCTGCCCCACTGCCCTCAGATTCTTTGTGTCCTAGTCTGCCAGTGGCTTCTCCCTCCTTTTTCCTACTCTTGCCCCTCCTGGTTCCACAAAACCTCAGTTCCTTGACCCCCATCCAGATCTGGCCTCTCTGCTGTTCCTTCTCACAGCTCCAAGTTCTTCACGGCACTCAGCCTGCGGGAATTCACACGTGTGGTTATTTCATGGATATGTGTCTTTCCCACGCAGCCTGCACTTCCCTAATGATCTGCGATGAAGGCTCAGGTTTTGGCTTTTGGCTTCTTTTAAAATTTCCAATCTGGGGGCGCCTGGGTCCTGCAGTCAGTTGAGCGTCCAACTCTTGGTTTCAGCTCAGGTTGTGATCTCCAGGTCATGAGATCGAGCCCCAGGTCGGGCTCCGTGCTCAGTGCAGAGTCTGCTTGGGGTTCTCTCCCTCTCCCTCTGCCCCTCCCGCTCATGCTCTCTCTCTAAAATAAATAAATCTTTGTAATTTCCAATCTGTTGTGAAGCCATATGTGGTTCTGTGAGTGGCCAGTGCACAGCTGGGAGTGCGCGAAGTGTATGACACCCGAACTGGCTTAGACCCTGGGCAAGGAGACGAGTCATTTGAGAATGCGCTTGGATGTCGCGAGGATGTCAAGCTGCTTTACGCATTTCTAAACACGTCGGCTTGAATCCTGTGCCTCTCGTTTTGTGGACCAACCTTGACCAGCATCACATGTGCTCTGTGAGGACAGGGACGGTGCCCTTTTGGCTCACCTTTGACCTCTCAAACTGGCATGAGGGGATGGTTATGGTTGAATTGTGTTCCCCACAAATTCGTATGTTGCAGTCCTAACCCTCAGCACAGCTCCGAATGTGACCTCATAGGGAAACAGGTTCATTGCAGGTATGATTAGTGAAGATGACGTCATCCTGGAGGAGGGTGGCCCCAATTCCAATACGACCGCGTCCCTATAAAAGGGAAATTTGGACACAGGCACGCACACAAGGAGACCCGTGTGAAGACAAAGGCAGAGATCCCGCTGAGGCTACCAGACGCCAGGGAACGCCGGAGACGGCCAGCAAGCACCAGACGCCAGAGAGAGGCTGCAACGGATTCTCCCTCACCCTCAGAAGAAACCAACCTGCTCTCACCTCCATCTCTGGCTTCTGACCTCCTGAACTGTGACACGATAAATTTCTGTTTTTTTTTTTTTAAGATTTTATTTATTTATTTGACAGAGATAGAGGCAGCCAGCGAGAGAGGGAACACAAGCAGGGGGAGTGGGAGAGGAAGAAGCAGGCTCATAGCAGAAGAGCCTGATGTGGGGCTCAATCCCATAACGCTGGGATCACGCCCTGAGCCGAAGGCAGACGCTTAACCGCTGTGCCACCCAGGCGCCCCGATAAATTTCTGTTTTTTAAGCCACCCTAGCAAACGAATACCTAGATCTCCTGACTCCCTGTTCCCATGGGAACGGATCCATTTGGAGCCTTAAAGGTTGACACCACCTGGGCTGAGCACCCATGGGTGAGTCAGCTGGTCTCACTCATTCGCATCAAATTCTTGGCAGTTGAAACACCTAGGATGATTTTTGTCTTTCGATTGAGGTGAAATACACATAACAGAAAATCTACCCTTTTCAAGCAAGCAATGCAGTGGCATTTAGTGCATAAATGTTGTGCAACCAGCATACTCTGTAGTTCTAGAACATTTCACCCTAAAAGGGAATCCTGTCCCCATGAAGCAGCTGCTCCCAGTCCCTCCTCCCTCAGCCCCTGGCAATGACTAATTTACTTTCTATGGATTTACCTGTTCTGGACATTTCTTACCAATGGAATTAGACAATATGTGACTTTTTTTTTTTTTTTAAGATTTTATTTAGTAGAAAGAGAGAGAGAGAAAAAAAACACAAGTTGAGGGAAGGGCAGAGGGAGAGGGACAAGCAGATTCCCTGCTGAGCAGGAAGCCAGATGTGGGGCTCAATCCCAGGACTCCAGGATCATGACCTGAGCCAAAGGCAGATGGCTAACTGACTGAGCCACCCAGGCGCCCCGATACGTGACCTTTCGTGTCTGGCTTCTTTCACGCAGCATGTTTTCTAGGTTCATCCACGTGGGGGCATGTCAAACTTCACTCCTTTCTATGGCTGAGTCCTACACTGCTGTATGGATGGACCACCATTTGCTTATCTGCTCACTCACGAACCAACCTCTCCCAAATGTTTTACACAGTGAATACCTGTGGACTGAATGCAAGCACGGCTGGAAGGATGGAGGCCGTAGGGGAAGAGGCACAAGTGGCCCAGGCCGGCAGGGCCAGGAGCCGGTGGGGAGTGTGGGCGAGGAGGGACGTGGGCGGCGATGGGAGGGGGGAAGCAAGCTCCCACCTGAGGGCGAGCATATGTAGGGGGGTTGTGCAGCTGGGGCTGCTGGCCGGGGACAGCAGCTGCCCAGCTGATGTGCCTATGGAATGACAGGGCAGATCCATGGAGGCTGGGAGCAATCCCAGACACACCGTCCAGAGGGAACTGGCTCCTTCTCCAGCAGAAGGAGCTGTGCTGGGCTGAGGGCTTCCCGCCTCCAGCGGCTCAGGGCCAGGGCCGACCTGCTCCCTGACTTCAGGCTGCCTGCGGAGGCAGAGGCCCTTAGGGTGGGTTGGGGGCCCAGGAGGGGCAGTCCCCCAGACCAACACCCAGACCATGGGAGGTCCTTGGAACCCCATCACTGCCCACTTTGCTTCTTTTGGCGCCGAGTACTGTCCACCAGCACCCCCCGTGGATTTTCACAGGCACTGGCCATGACTGGGTACATCCGGCTGTGGTAAACACCAGCGGCAGGGGGGGGGGTGGTTCCTCCCCACCTGGGCACCAAGGGCAAGGGAGTCTTGGCCACACCGGAAGGCCTGCGGGCTGCACGCAGCAGGTGGTGCAAGACATAGCCAAGTGGGCAGCTTTGGGGGGTGAGTGGCCCTCTGCAGACCCACACGGCCCCGCGCTCGGTGTCATGCTCTGCTGTTGCCATTTTAATGTTCTCAGTACGTTTTTCAAACTTTTTAAATTGTGGTAAAATACGTATGACATAAGATTTACCATTTTAACCATTGTTAAGTGTCCAGTTCAGTGACATTAAGCATATTCACACGGTTGTGCAACCATCTCCAGAACGTTCCATCTCCCCACACAGAGACTCTGTCCCCAGGAAGCACGGACTCCCCACCCCCTGCCCCAGCCCTGGCTCCCACCATCTCCTCTCTGTCTGTGTGGACGGGACTCCTCTGGGGACCTCCTGGGAGTGGGGTCTTGCAGGATGTGTCCTTCTGGGTCTGGCTCCTCTCGCTGAGCACAGTGACCTCAGGGTCCCTCCACGTCGTGGCAGGTGTTAGGATGTCCTTCCTTTGTAAGGCTGAATATATTCCAATGTATGGACCACATTTTATCTGAAATATTTTCTTCTTTTTTAAGTAAATTCTGCACCCAACATGGGGCTGGAACTCACGACCCCGAGATCAAGTCACATGCTCCGCCGACTGAGCCGGCCGGGTGCTCCTTATCTGAAAATTTTTAACAAAGCGCACTTTCGTTCTGCACTGGGCCTCGCAAATTATGTAGCCTGTCCTGCTGGCCACCGTCACGTGAAATCCAGCAGGAGAAATCCTTCTGGGCAGCAGCTTGCTCAGTCTCCTCCCTGAAACTCACGGAGGGGAACTCAGTGTGGGGCACACGATGAACCCCCACTGTTGCACTGCTCTGGAGGAACACAGAGAAGACCTGGTGACAAACCTTGGAGGGGGCCGGTTATGGGTTGAATTGTGTCCCCTGAAAAATACATGTTGGTGTCCTAACCCAGAGGACCTCAGCGTGTGACCTTACTTGGGAGACGGGATCTTTACGGAGGTGATCAAGTTGAAAGTTGAGGTCAATAGTGTGGGCCTGAACCAATGGACTGAGGTCATAGAAAGGGGCAGTTTGGACAGACGAGACACATAGAGAGGGGAGATGATGTGAAGGCACAGGGAGACAGCCGTGTTACTGGGGTGACACGTCTACAAGCCCAGTAATGTCCCCCTTCCTTTGAGACTCACACCAGCCTGCAAGATGTTGCCAAGGGTTGGGAGGGCCCTGACCTCTCCTTCCCTCTGTCCCCTGCCTCCACCGTCCTCACCGACAAGCTGCCACACCTTCCAGTCTGATTCCTGGCTTTTTAGAAATATAACCTGCGTTGGGCAGGGGAGGATTAAAAGTGCCCGAACTGGGGGAAGGAGAGGGAAGAAAATCAGGTGCTTTACACACAATCTCTTTAAATTCAGAACATTTAAGACTACATCATCATGTGGCTGAAGGGTTTAAAAATAACCTGCCAAACACATTTTTTTTCCTTGGGTCACAAAAGCAGACGAGTGGAATGTTTTTAAGATTAAAAAAAAAATTACCAGAAAAAAAAATCAGAAAGGCTTTTGACAAAGCAGATTTAAGGTTTGTGCTTCTGTGCTTCTGTGGGTCTGGGCCCCCGATGCCTCCATGGCTGGCGTCCTCCGCGTCTGACCAGGTCTCTCGGGATGGCCTCATCTTCCATCAGTGGTCCACGCAGGACTCCGATGCCTCCTCCTTGGACACATCCCTTTCTAAGAGTCCCTGTATCTGGTCACTTCTACTTTTCACCTGGAACGGCTGCACTGCGGTCCGTTTGTCTGCCCTTGTGAGTGCACATACCACGGACGCCTGTGAAAACCCTTGCGACGGGGGGGGGGGGGGGGGGGGAGGAGGGGGGGCGGGGCGCCTGGGTGGCACAGCGGTTAGGCGTCTGCCTTCGGCTCAGGGCGTGATCCCGGCATTATGGGATCGAGCCCCACATCAGGCTCCTCCGCTATGAGCCTGCTTCTTCCTCTCCCACTCCCCCTGCTTGTGTTCCCTCTCTCGCTGGCTGTCTCTATCTCTGTCGAATAAATAAATAAAATCTTTAAAAAAACAAAAACAAAAAACCCTTGCGGCGGACCTGCCTGCTCCAGGCCCTCGTCCCGTCCAAACATCGGTGGAGAGAAGGCAGCCGCTCCCCAGAGAGGAGGGACAAAGGCACCAGTTGCCCTTCACCCCGGGGGGTGGCTGTGGCCCTTGAGGCCTCCACCACCTGCCTCAGCCCAGCTTGCTGGGGAGGCCTGTGAACCTTGCAGACACAGACACGCCGTGCTGCCCCCTGCCCTGGGGAAAGGCAGCGTGCACGTCTACACCTGCCTTCGAGCGTCTGCCCTAGAGCCTCTAGTTCGAGCACGCATGACTCTCCTCAGGAGTCCCGTGGGCCTGGCTTAGGCACCCCGGCCTTCTGAGGGGCCGCTGTGGGAAGTTTCCGGTTGCCACGAGTTCTGTGTGTCAAGTCAGACTGTCCCCATCACGCCGTCCACATCTGGTGATGATCCACGCAGCGGTTTCCTCGGGACGCGGCAATTTTATTTACGTGGACGAAGGAGGACGCTTGCATTCACTTGTAGAGAAAAACTGGCTTTAGCTGAGGCAGCATGTCCTCCCACCCTGGGTTCCAGTCTTTCCTGTGGGGCCCCTGGTGGTTCTGGAGCTCCAGGCCCTGCACAGGCTGTTTCCGGAACCTCATTCTCACAAAACCAAGGGGCAGGCCAAACCTAGGATGCTCTATACCAAACTGGTTCCAAAAAACAGAAACCACCCACTGAGCCGCGTCTCTTCCACTGGCTAAGCTTCAGCTGTATCACCTGTAAAATGGGTCCCTGAACGGCACTCAGAGTAACACCTCCCTCACCGGGATGTGCCCATAAAGGGCAGTACTTTGTAAAGCGAACAGCACGAGAAGAGCTAACAGGAGCTATCCCTGCGCCGTCTTCTAGCTACAGCTGTCTTCCCCACTTAGCCAGCGCGCACGCAGACGCCACTCCCCCAGGCCCTCCCCTGCAGCCGCGCACGCCCGGCTCACGGCTCACCCACTCGGCCTGGGGGTCTTTAGGCTGGGGGTCTGCCAGGCCCTACCTAGCACGTGGAGGAAAGCAAGGTGTTCACTTGAGATAAATGCTCCCAGGCCAGCTTTAGCTGCACTGCAGGACTTGCGTGAGGCTTCCCAAAGCTGGTGGGGTGGAAAGCCCGGGGCTCTGCCACTTGTCAGAGGCTCAAAGCCCCAGGCCACCACGTGTGTCTTGCTCTGAGTGGGCTCCAGGCCAGCGGCAGAGGATAAGGGGTCAGTTCACGGTGCCCCCACAGCCCCCACTCTCAAGTCACAACTTGGATCTTATTATTAAACACAGACCACAGTTTCCCAGGTAACAGCAGTGTCTATGATTTTCTCCCTTCTCTTCTGGAAATCCTTTCAAATTGTGCTAAGATATTACCGAGGTTAAACAAAAAACCAAAATTCAAAGACAAAGGGATGCAGGTGTAAGGCCCTTGGAAACGTAACCTTGAATGGAGAAATGAAAGGAGCTCAAGAGGAGAGCATCTGGTGGCAAGAGCTCCCCACCTTGCACACAGGGCTCCACATCCTGGGGTGAGGGGGAATCGGCAGGCATCACCACAGGTGGAGATGGGGGGCTGGCAGGCTTCGTTGAAGCCCACTTCTGGCATCACCAGGGGCGCTTGCTAGAAATGCAAGCTCTCTGGCTCACCCCAGACCTGCTGATGCAGAGAGGCTGCTTCTAAATGAGGCTCCTGGAGGAGGTAGACGCACGCTCTGGTCCAGGAAGCCCTAATGTCCAACACATGGAGGACTGACACCCAGATCCCTTTTCTCCTTGGTGCCTGGGATTGCCGGCACCGGCGAGGCTGGCCCCTGGGTCTGAGGAGCTGAGGGACACCCTCGGAGCCCCCTCCTGCTGAAGTGCCACCCTGTTTCCCCAGGTGGCACCAGACTGCACCTCTACAGGGAACCTGTGGGACCATTTAGCCACATCTGGAAAAGAGGGAGTTGGGTGGGTGTTATGGACCCCCATTTCACAGAGGGGGAAACTGAGGCCCGGAGAGTCAGTGGCTTGCCTGCACTGCATACTGGGGAGTGGGCGGAACCAGGATTCGAACGAAAGACTCTGACCCTAAGACCCTTGTGCTCTGTTGTACCTCCACGTGAGTGAGAACTCACTCTCTCATCACCAAAGGAGATTAGCATCAGAAGATACTCAGAGCGGCCACAGGGCTCAGGTGTGGGTAGCAGATGGACAGGCAACGCCGGGGGACAACACAGGAAGCCCACAAACCTCTGAGAGACCTCTGGAGAAGAGAGGCCTTTGGGTCTCCCAGGGGAGGGGGCTGACTTGTGAGGACATCCAGATGAGGGGCACATCTGGGCAGAGGCAGGGGGGTCACTGAACATGTCCCGGTGCCTTCCCCTCTACACCCTGCGCTGGGCTGTCCCAGGGCTCTGTGGCCTGGCACGCAGGGGACAGCTTGGCAGAAGGCAGCTGTCGCTTACCTAGGCAGGAGGAAGTCACCTGCAGCCCTGGCCGGCGCTTTACTCGCTTGGCTGCTTACAATTACACACCATCACCCCTACACCACCACATCTCAATGAGCCCACTTCATTTATTACCAAAATATCACAGAATTCCAGTCATAGTTAACATACAGCATTTAACACAAACCTGATCCCTGTGGAAAGATCTAAGTATTTGGACAATCGAGTCATTTGGAACCGTAAGTAACACCCCAAACCGATATCACTCCGTACTCCAAAAATACGCTTTGAGAGCTTTGGAAACGGAATTAAGATGTCTACACAGCTATGAACAATTGTTTAATAAAACTTTTTCATGTTTCCATTACATGTAAATATATCAATTTGGCATCTCTATAAAAACTCTGAAAATGGTGCAAAAGTTTCATTCTCTTTGAGAAAGCCATTGACAAAAAATATTCACACTTCACTAAAATTTTGAAAAATGGTCTTCTTTCAAAGCTTCTTTATTAATCTGAAATCTTCTGGATTATCAAAATCTAGGTTTGCTTTTTCCTCCTAAAACACTAAAGAACATTTATTCACAAGGATAAAAAGGCAAATGGGGAGATGGAAAACTGAGAAGGGCTTTTTTTTTTCCCTGAAAATAATAAAAAGAGCTAGTTACATAAGCATCCTCAAAAGAACACAATGGGATTCATTTTATTGTTGACTTTTGGACAGCAGTGTCATACTTTATTGAAAACAAACCCATGTAAAAACAAAGTTAAAATGAAAAATGGTACCTGAAAAATAAATTATTTTATATAAAACAAATCAATAACTTAAAACACGCTAATATACAAAACGTCTACCCATCTACTGTACAACACGGGAACCAGCTGGTCAAGCGCCCCGCCCCCCAGAGCAAGTCACTGGCAACGGAACAGTACATGGTAAAGAGGTGGCCCCAACCAACGGACAAGCCTTCTCTCCTGGTGGAATGCAATAGAGTCCTCTCAAAGCCGCTGCTCGAGCCGTCGGTTAGCCTAACTTAGGTCCCTGCGGTGACGTACAAATGATTTTTTTTTTTTAATGACCAAGCGGAAAACTGAAAACTAGGTCACCAAACGGCTGTGGGAAAATATACGATACAATCATTAGAAATCAGAGGCAAATCAAAAGGTTTGGAAGTGTGAGCCCTGCCGCGGTCTGGGAGTCAGGTTCTACCTCTCTCGTCAGCCAGGGTCAATGGTCAGTGCCACTCAACAGAGAGCACTTGGGACTGCAGTCGGGGGCCGGGCCTGGGAATCTGATGGACAGCGGGACGTGCTTCCTGAGGAGCTGCCTCAGGTCCCAGAAGTGCCATAGGTCCTGGGAGGGTGGCAGGGATTTCAGGGGGAGCGCTCGGGTAGGGGGGTGGCTGGGGAACATAGACCTTTGGCAGCTTATTCTTACTCTCTTAGCCAACCCAGGAAGGCTGCAAAAAGCACAGAGAAATACAATCAGGCTGAATCGGATGTGAAATGGAACAGCTGGGCGACGTTAACTTTGATTTTCAAGGCCGACAGCAGACTTGGGGTCGGTCAGCGGCCCTAGTTTGGAGGCAAACCAGGACGAGTTATTGCCAGTAACCGTCTTCGGATTCATCTACTTGTCTGATCCAGCAGGGGCCGCCCCCCTCCCCAGCTGCCGGCTCAGAAAGTACCAGCTCCCTACAGCAGCACGGGGCAGACCCTGGACGCTGGGTTTCCAGCACGAACACCAAGTGCAGACTCTCATAGGTTAAGGCAGCTGCCCTTGGCAAGGGAAGGACTCACCTTCAGGGAACAAAGAAGGCGGAGCCCTCCCAGCACCATCTGCCTACAGGCCAAGAAAGCCCGTCTTGCAGCTATTCTGGCAAGATGGTGGCGGGTGTGGGGGCGGGGGTGGGGGGAAGGGGGTGGGGGAAGGGGGGGATCCCAGTCACAGGACGTGCGACTAGAGGCACAGCCAGCGCAGAAAACCACAGCTTGGCATATTACAGTGAAAAACTAAAGAAGGGAAGAGCCAAGGCGTAAAAAGTGAATAATAATTCAACTGGAACCAGGTTCACAAATTTGGAGCTTCTTAGCAAACAACTATCAGGGGAAGTTACGCAGGCCAAAAGAAAATTCAGGCAAAGCCTCTTTGGTATTTATGTACCAAACCAAACTTTCGATAAATGAACATTATCTACTCTTTCTTTTTTCATCAAAATTCCCAAATAAAAGGAGAGCACTCATTTTGCGAAGTACAAATATGATTGACCTATGTAAAAAACTTTTAAAAAACAGTTTTCTTTTGGATTATGACTTTTAAAAAATGGGATCTTCCTTTTTGCAGACAAGCCTGGAGATGTAATGAACTTTTTGGACACAGGGCCAGCACCTGGTACATCACTGGGAGCGACAGTTGCTTTTCAGGGTTAAGTAATGCGCCAACAGCGAAAGCCTTCCATGGAACACTTGCGAATTCACACTCCCAAAGAAACACACCGGGGTTTTAGCTAGAAGGCTGTTCAGAGTGGAGTCCATGTAAAATGAGGATGTTACTGAACTGAGAAACCTCAGGCAACTTTCAAAGGCTCATCTCCTCCTCTGTGCCAGCATCGGAGTAATCAATACGGTTCGGAAAACAGGGAGGGGAGGGAAGGAGCGGCGCTGCTGGCTCTGAGCCCACCGTCATTTCACGGTTTATGCTTCCGACAGAATTCAAGTAAGACATCAAACACTAGTGAGGGTGGGCAGGAATGTGTGTCAAGGAAGAGACCTAAGGGTCGCTTTCAGAACTGGGAATCTCATCTTCACTGAGAAGACACCGGCCCAAGGCTAGCACAACCTGAAAGGTGTATTCTTCCAGGAAAACATCCTGGTCTGTGGTGAAGAGCACTCTGGGGCGGACAGAGCGGGGGTGGGGGGGGACCCTATCCTGTGTCAAATCCAGGCAAACAGGCCTTGGCTCTGGGTTCCAGGACGAGGCTCGTAAGCTGGCTTTGATTTAGGATCTGGAAACTTCTGCTGGGGGGGGGGGTCCTCCATGGCACGTGGCCAACTCATAAGAAGGCCTCAAGGTATGAACTTGGCCCCTTCTGTGGGAAAACAGCATGACAACATCTCAAGTTGGGGAGGATAACGCAAGCAGCTGGCAGCCCCTCAACGAGGTCTGAGGGCAACGGGGCTGGGACAGGCAGCCGCAAATGGTCTGGGGGGCTTCTCAGAACACCGAACTGCTCTGGAGAAGGCTGTGCCCAATTTTTTTTTTTTCCACTTAAATAAATAAATAAATAGGTAGGTAGGTAGATAAATAGATAAATAATACCACAATTCCATGATATCGATCAACTAAAACTGCCTATTGTTATGTGTTTTAGTCTTAATGTCAAGGCTAAAAACTGCTGGTACTAAGTTCTCCTGTTTTTGATTCTCTCTAAACACTAGATATTTATAAAAGTCAGATCACACTCCTGAGGAGTTGCCGGAGGTCTGGCCCTGCCACTTCTCAGGCTCTCTCTCTCTCAGACTCTCCCTACTGGCTCCCCCGTTTTAAAAACGCCATCTGTGACTGCACACTCCTACGTCACAGACCTGTAAATGCTTTGTCTCGAGGCAAGTCTTTGTTTCTTAAGATCTTTTATAAATCCTCCCTGAATGCTGGCCGTCTGGACCTTACCTAGCCAAAAAGAAAGAAAAGGTAAAATAAAAAACAAAACAAAATTCGAGCAAAACAAAATCAAATTTAATGGTCTTAAATGCAAAAGTAAAAACAAACAAAAAACACAAAAAAGCAAAAGAAAATTAACAGAACAGAACAACCCAAAATGTCAAGGCAGTTATGAAGAGAACTTGGGAGGGTTAATCTTTAAAACTACAAATCAAAGGTTTTTTTTTTTGTTTTTTGTTTTTTTTTTTTGTTAATAGATAACTGGCAAGAAGTAAGTACTTTTCTGCTGAGTGTTCATACGAAAGCAAAGTTTCAAAACAAAATCCGACTAAAATAGAAACAAGTCTAGCGCTCACGAGAAGGGATGCGAGAAATACAATGCTCAAATGTTTCTGTGTTCTTAAAATATAGAGCGATCTTAGGCATTCGAGCTGTGTGAACTGCTCTTGGAAAGTGGAGAAATGATTGGGAACACCAGTGCCCGGTGTGCGGGGCACCGTGCATGCAATGTGTGCACAGAAATTCGGGATGTCAGAGGAGCAGCACGTCTTCAGGCGCGCCTGGAGTTAGGTCTGACTCTGGAATATACTGGAGTTTCCCTGAAACTCTTTGGTCCGTTCCCATTGGCGCCTGGGCTTATGAAACCTGTGCGTGTCCTTCTCTGGAGGGCCCAGCGCAGCCCGGCGTACGGCCCCCCTCCCCGGTGGCAGCCCCCCGTCGGATGGCCCGCTGCCACTGCCGGGCCCGCTGCAGAGCCCCGGGGCTGAGTGAGCAGGAGGTGGCAATGGCACCTGCTGGGGAAAGCAATTTCCTGTCAACCAAAGCAGAAATCGCTTAAAATGTTGAAGCGGTTGAGAAAACGCACACTCAGCATCTGTCTAACATCTTTAGTTTGAAAACTAAAACTAAAAGGTCATGTCTTTTTTTTTTTTTTTTTTTTTTTTTTTTTTATCCAGTTTGTGGAGACACCGAATGAAACGAGTGTTAGACAGTCTTAGAAGTTAAAGCATGCTTCAGGTTCACCACCGTCCCGAGGGACTGGTTAGTCAATGCAGTCTACTTAGATTTCTGTTTAATATATATTTTAAAGGAAATAACTTAAGAAACTTAAATTGGTCTAACATTGTGGGATTTCAAACATTTGAACATGTCGGTTGCATCCCAGAGTATAAAAACCTTTTCACTTCTCATTTAGACTAAGACAAACACTTGTGAAAATTGGCGCAAAATGAGTTGTACACTAACAAAAAAGTTTCAACTTCTTCACTCTTAATTATCTATTCCGTACAAAAAAAAAAAGCATGAGCGAGTTATTTGTGGGACTTGTTGGTTTTGAAGGAAACCTGTAAGATTTTGTCCCCCAGGCGGTAGCCGTTCAGACTTGCTATGGCCATGGCGGCTTCTTCATAGTTTGTCATGGTCACAAAGCCAAAGCCTTTGCACTTGTTGGTGTTGAAGTCGCGAATCACTTTCACATTGGTGACTGCCCCAAAGGGGCCAAACATCTGCCAGAGGATCCCCTCATCGGCGTCCTGCCCGAGGTTGTAGATGAAGATGCACCAGCCCGAAGACGCGTTGCCCGGGACATTGACACCAGAAAGCCCACTCATGTGATCTACACCCATAGGGGAGAACCTAGCAAACAGAGAGCACAGCATGCAGGTCAAGGTCATGCGGGCTGGTGCGCCGACGCAGGGGTGGGGGCACGGCTCGGGCAAGGCTGGCATACCCTCATCAGTCACAAACGGGAATTCAATATGGGGGGGGGGAGTGCTCCCTGCTTTGCAGAGAGCTGACCCTGAGGAGAGACACTTGTCGCCTGCAAAGGGTCAGAGCCTCAACCAACTTCCCTCAGAGTGATGGCCTGTTGGTGACCAGCTGCTCCCTTTAGCCCTTCCATTGCTGGGGGGTGGGGGGTCCTATTTAGTCATTCCCAGGCTTCCCACATTTAAACGATGGAAGCTTCTCCACATCCTCCTAGGTGTTGTTATACCCTCAGATTTCCCTAGAGGAAACTCACTCTTCAGACCCTATGTCTCCGTATGTACGTACGTACGTGTTTGGCCAGTGGGGGGGGGGTTCTCCCCCCACCCAAATTTTGTACCCTGCCCTCATCTTGACTGCCCCTGTCAGCGGGGTCCCAGGTGAGCACACCCCTGTGAAGGGCCAATGCAGGGCACAGGCAATTCCTTCCCACAGCTCCAGGCAACTTTCCACTGCTGGCTCACAGCATCCCAGAAGGGCCAGAGGCCCAAGTGATGGTGGTGAACTGCAAGGCCACCAAGCTGTACCAAAAATGCAGGACCCTTTCCAAAGCAATGCTTTCAGTTGCATAAAAAAATAAGCCAATAAGCCTTCTACAAGCGTGTGGCCATGGCAACAGGGTTAAGGGAGACGATATAATTGTTGCTGAAGCCACATGGTCCTCTAAAGGTTTCAGAAAAATGGACTTCGGGTCGGTTTAAGAATATCCGAGTGTGATACAGCACCTGTGGGGCCACGCTGCGCAAGAAGTATGACCTGCTCTAAAATAAAATCGGGCTTTGAGCTGTGGCGCTGACCCAGGTGTGAGCAGGTGCCTTCAAGGGCCATTCAACAGATTCATTCTTTTGACAGACATGAGACAAGAGTGACGGCTCCCCAGGTGCAGCCTGCTTATCCAGAGATTCTTTTCAATGCGGGTTTGGAAGAATCAAGATACGTGACTGGCCGTGGGTCCGAATCTGCGAAAGTACTTATAAACATCCCACACCAGGATGCCTGAGTTGGTTAAATGACTCAGGCGGCTTGTTAATGGACTTAACTCTGTCTGGAACAGTGACCACAATGTCACTGAAGCAGGGGTGGGAAAAGGCACCCTTGTTATCTGTGTGATAGTAAGCCAAGCTGGTTTTCAACGAAAACTGGAAAGACGTTCTGACTTTTAATGGACCTCGTTTCCCCCCTCAGTTTTGTGGGAATTCAAACATGGGCCCGAGTTATGATAGTTAACCTGAATCTTCATGTACCTGTTGTAAAAGTAACCTGAGGCCTTATTTCACGGATTCGCATTCCTATTAATCAGCATTAATTGGTTTTTCTCCTGCTCATTGGAGCTGGTTTCTTTCATCCTGACCACCATGAAACCCACCTTCCAATTCTTCTCTCTGATGATACAAAGGAGACCTGAATCTTCCTTTACTTGGGGGCTTTTCCTGCTGTGAGAAGTGACTGCGAACTCTCTCCTCCACTGGGATTCTCTTCCTCTTACTTACTGAGTCTGCCTTCTGGTGGCGGGTCTTCCCTCCCACCTCCCCGGCCACCCTTGCTGCCCTCTGGCTCTTCTCGCTGTGAACCTCTCTGGTTGTCGAGACCCCTTTCCTGCCTGGCCAGCAGTTTTGGCTGTTCTGGTCCCTTTCTTCGCTGTCCTTGTTCCTGTGCCCAAAGCCCCTTCTGCACCCTTCCCCGGCTGGCTGATTACCAGGAAGCCGCTGCCTGCCACCGTCCATGCGTCCCACCTGACGAGCAGCGACACAGACTGTGTTCGCTGACCTTCACAAATGGACTGAACTCACTTCCGCCCCAAGACACTTTCCTGCCTTTGTCCTTAAACTAGAAAAGCCAACGAGGGAAGGCCAGCTTTGGAACCTGAGCTGACTTGAAAACTCTGCATTACTAGGTGCTGAAAATAATACCTTCCCAAATGGCCTCTGCGCAGCCCAGCAGGGTTTTACCCAACCTCACTGTTTAAAACGAGGATGGGAAACCTGCGAAGTCGCAAAGAAAAAGGTCCCTAACCTACCTGAGATAAACCCTCATGCCACTGCTTTAGGCTTCAACAAAAACAAAACCAAGGGGCCCGTCCATCGGGACTGCCGCTACTTATGAGGCAAGACACACCCGACTTGGGAGCCCAAGCCGCTGACTCTCATTGCCTGTTCTACTAGACCCTGGCAAATGGAGTCACTTTCGATCGGGAAAGATGAAGGAATGTCGGAAAACCGTTCACCTCCAGGACGGGGCTTTTAACCAGGAGCATGTGATTATTTAGAGATCCAAACGAACCCACGGGGAGGTGGATGAGCCAGGGCTACCTGCACACCGGGGTGGGCGGGTGGTGGCACAGCCTGAGGCTGCATCTTCCCGCTCTTACACTCACAGCCCCGCTCGGCTCACCAGACACCGTCCCCTGGAGCGCTGTGCACTCTCCCCTCCCCGGGGCTGGCTGCAGATGGAACCACCTTTCTGGTTCCACTTGTGACGAGACTTGGATGGAAACCAACCATCCTTCCACACGGATACCTTCTGATGGAGGTGGGGGCATGGGGACGTGCAATGACTCCGACCAGCCTCACGGGCCCAGTCGGCCTCGGGGGGCAGAGCTGGGTTGGTGAGAGTGCCGCCTCCCGACCCACCTGAATCTCTGCGCCTGGTGGTGAACGGGGCCTCCGAACCGTCTGGCGGGCGAGTGGTACAGCTGGGAGAGCAGCGCCACATTTTTGTTCTGGTTGGGGTTGGCTGCAAACTTCACTGTAATGGGCTCGGAGGAACCTGGGGGTTTATGACCATTGAAACTGGTAATTGCCTCTTCTGCCTCCGAACGTTTGTCAAACCGGATAAACGCAACCCCTCTGGACAAACCTTTTTAACAAACCAACAGAAACGGAGTTAGGGGGGAAAAGGCAACGATTTTTAAAACTGAAAAGCAAAAGTCAAGTCAGTCAGTCTGCTGTGCTTCAAATCGGACACTACCTTCGTGAGGTCAACAAAAATTAAACCTATATAGGGAAATGGATGAATGAATTTAAAAGAACATTGACCGATAAAAGATTAAGGTTTCAGACTTCTGAGTTGAAGCAGCAGCTACAGTCTCAGGGCCGAACGACATCCTGCTGACAGAACTCCCAGACAGACACTCAAACCTCTCTCTTAAAACAAGCCCTGTCAGAAGAGACGCCACCCTCCATGACTCCTTCGGCGCCAGGTGCCTGTGGCAGCGCAGGGGTGCGGCCATGCCAAGCAGTGGGCAGGCAGGTGTGCGGTCGACAAGGTCGGGACTGAGGGACTCTCCCTGAGCTCCGGAGCCCCACCGCCTGCCTGGCCGGCAGGTCCCGGGAGCAACCACTGCAAACAAGGAGCGATGGTGGGTCCTGCAGGTCGGCCAGGCCTTTGCAGGCTGTCGCCTTCCCAGCTGGCCTGACAGAGTCCCTGGCTGCTCAGCCTTCTCCGTCATCCCCAAAGGACACGGAGTCCTAGTAAACAAGCCTCACCCCTCAGCCCTTTCCTCCTGCCCTCACCTCATTCCCCTTTTAGATGTTCCATTCTAAGGTCCCTGCCTCGGGCCCACTCCACACCCATCCTGTTCCTGCGTGGGAAGGCCCAGGGCCCCGTCACGGCCTCCAGCTGCCTCGGGAAGGCACTGTCTCTTGCTACCCAGACTGAGCCACCTGAAGTCAAGCCTTGGGTCCGTCCCTGCTGTAACCCAATCTCTCTTGACAGAGCAAGAATGTGGATCGGGACCAGACTGCCTGAGATCCAAGGCCCAACTACTGAAGGTGGCGGATGGTCTGGCGTGAGTGTGAGACCTAGCAAACAGGGCAGAAGAGGGCTCAGCCATGCTCCACCCCAATCCGTCTACATTCTAGGCCTGGGAGGAATAAGAACTGTCCCTTGCAGAACCTGACAAACGGGGTGGGGCTGGGGTGAGGGAATGTGGAGCCGTGGAAGAGGACCGGCTCCTTCTCTGGGGAGAAGAAAAAGGGGGTCAAGTGTGAAGGTCAAAGTGCAATGGAGAGAGGACAGCCAAGGGCCAGTCTGAGTGTGACATCATAGCAGGAGTCACGGATGTGTCCTGGGGTGGTGGTAGTGGGGGGGGAACGTGGTAGACAGCCCTATTCCAGACACTCTCGTCTCGACTGCCAGTCACAGCCTGTCTGAAGTCGCATTTTCTTTTCCAGACAAAGGCCTTCAGCACTCAGCGAATGACAATTATTAAAGCAGGACAGCCCAGGTCTTGGGCCACCAGCTATGTGAGCACACCAGATGTTCCCCAGGCAGCTCACTTCCCGCACCTTTCCTTAGCCCTTCCCACAGAGTCCCACCAACTGCCCCATGACGGGCACAGGGTGTGGGTCTCCCCAGCTGATCCAAAGGCCACAGAGGGGCACAGAGAGACTCAGGCATGCCAGGTGGGATGCTAAAGTGACAAGTGTCACTGTGGGGCACAGATGCCTACTCTGGGCTTAGAATCCCATGCCTGGCCCTGACTCGGATGCACCACTTGGGCCCCATTTGAGCAACCAGACAGCAGCCAGGGACCCTTGGGCCAAGGATTCTTTGTTTACAACTGTAACATACCGTGGACACTCCACGGTGAGTCTGAAAGCACATACCCCAGCTTTCCCAACCAGGAAACTCCCCCTCCTGGTGTCCCCCCAACACAGCACCCTGGGAGACCATGCAGCTGCTCCTAGTGGCCTCAAGGCTGCCTCCACCTTGGCTCCATGATTGTTGAAATATAAATTTAAAACTTACATAGCCAGAGACACCGGATTAGTGAGAACAGACCCAGCAATTCACACGTGTACCAAGAAAATTCTAGAGTCTGCGCTCATTTTCCAATTTCAGTTCAGAAGGAACACCTAAAACTACACACTCAACATACACTGTTTTTATTTACTCTTAACAGCACGAACGACAGCTTTGACAGACGGACACCTGGACGGATATTCAACTTTAGGCAAACATAACCGACAGCTGTAGCTGGCTGGCCCCTGCAGAAAGCCGCCTTCAGGGAGCCAGCTCTGTTCTACGGATAAGGACCTTGCCATCAAGCAGAGAGTGAGTGTGTGTGCAGGTGTGGTTTCCCTGTTCAGTTTTGTAAAATGACTCTCAAATAGAAACTGCCCAAGTGAAATGAAGAGAACCCAAGAAAGACAAAGTTAGCTTAAGGGAAAACACGTTCACTGAACGATCTGATGAATGTACACCCTTTGAAGGGGCCCGTGGTGGTTTTTTCCTCTAGTGTTTTCAGAATCAAGAGCGGAGATCAATGAATGGCACGATTTCCAGCTAAGTAAATTATAAAGTTCACAATTAAACTTGGTAAGAAGGCAAAGAAAATTTAAAAATTAAGTTCTGTCAACGAAGAAGGTTAGGCTTTCTTGAGAGCCGCCCCTGCCTTCCACGCTACAAGGCACATGACAGGGAGGCCAACTGGACACGCAAACCTGCCAACCACGCTGTTCTCTGCCCTCGCCCCTCGGTGCTCCATGGGTCCCGGCAGAAAAGCCCTCCTGGGTGGCCCCCTCTGAAGCAAAGGAGGGGGGCCTATAGTACTGGGGGCTCACCTTTCTAACTCTCCAATTCAACTCCCTAGACTAGGGCAGGGCTGTGCACAGGGGGCACCTGGGACCCCCTCACGGCTGCCTTCCCTCCACCCTTCACAAGGATTCTGGAGACAGTCCCCTCCTCTGAAGCGGCGAGGCTGGTGGGATGCCTAAAAGAGAGTGACGCTCCCATGGGTGCCACACTGAATTCACGGCCGAGCCTGGAGCCCTCCAATCCTGAGGTGCCACCCCCCCACTCTAAGAGACAGCAGCGTTATAGAGGGAAAGGAGACAAAATGCCCCACAAAGGGTTGAGGGGAACTGTTTGTAGACGTGACCTCTCTCAGGGTGGCGGGAGCCCCTGGGGAAAGCTGGGTGGCTGGGGCAGGGGTGTTCTTGGAGAGAGCCAGCTCTACTCTGGTCATGCTGGGCTAGACGGAGATGAGCAGACGCAAAGCAGGACATGTGGCATGAGGAAAAGGAGGGCCACGGAAGCAGAATGTGGGCCAGCATGGCCACGCCACCCAGGTCCCCAGGCAGCCCACACAGGTGGGGATGGGGATAATCATGCGCACTGACCAGCCAACTGGATTGTCTCTCTCAACTGGCACTTGAAGGTAAGTAAAGGGAGCTTTAGGGACCACAGGAAACTGTCCTGGTGCAGATCAGGAGGGTTGATACCGAGTAAATGGGATCCTTATCCCACCCCATCCCATCCCCACTCCAGGGCAAAGGTGCAGCACAGAGGCCATGGTGTGGTTGTTGTCCCTCCAGCATAGCCTGGCGTCAGAGCAGGGCTATGCACCACGCATGGGGCTACCCAGAGCTCCTGTGAAATGTCAGCGAGCTGCAGCTGTGGACCGCGCTCCAGAAGGCCCTCCTCCCCACCCCACCCCCGCCCCTGGGCCCGGGGGACTCGAGCTGTCCACGCCTCTCCAGGCCAGGCCTCAGCCCAGCTCTGCAGCCTAGGCAGCAGGGCCAGCACATGCGGAGCCGAGCTTCCACAGGGGGTGGGGGAAGGGAGGGCAGGTGGCAAGGCAACCTAGCCCAAAGCACACAGCTCAGGGGGACACAGGAAAATGTGTGTGGACCTCCACGCCCGCCTGTCACAGGCCAGGAAGGCCCAGCCTGCCCGCTCTCTGGGATCTGCTCTGCAACCTCCTGGGCGCTCTGGTCTCTTGGAAGGGAGGTCACCTCAGAGTTATGACTTCCTGTGACCAAACTACCCAGAGTTTGCTTTAATACCACAGCCAAGGGGGTGGTGAGCAGACTGTGCTGGAAGAACATAAAAATCAACCGTGGAGAATTCCAATGGCTTCGTTGAGCTCCATGAGCAACACTTCCCAGTGTGTCAGCAGGTTCCCATTCGTGGTGGGAACAGAACTGAGAGACCTAAAGCAGGCGCAGCCCAAGCTCACTGCTCCCCACACAGAGCCATGCACAGGGCTGGGCAGTGGACGTCCTGAACCCAGTCTCTAGGCTGCACGCTCAGCACTGGCACCAGCCTCCTACACGGAGCTGCTCCGAGGGGCGGGTGCGCCCTCAGCTCAGCTGTGCCTGACTGCCTGCTGCAAAGCCCAGAGCCCAAACTGCTAAGCTCCTGGGCTGAGATGACCTAAGAGGGGCTGGTGAAGGGGCCAGGATCGTCAGGGAGGGGAATTTAATGCCCTGAGCTCTTTGAGCTTTGAATGTGCTACCCGAGGCGGGAGGGCATCCAAATCATGGAGACTGGAGACCGGCTCCTCAGAAACAGCCACCCTGTGGCTTCGGGCCAGTGACAAGTGGGGACTCTGGATCGTGAGTGAAGACTGTCCCACACGGCACACCACGTGCCTGCCAGAAGAGCAGCAGTGAATGGCGGACCGGCCGCCTTCCCCACCCAGCGGCCTTCCCCACCCATTCACAAGCCACGCCAGGACATCTGGGTGCTTGAGGGAAGGTGCCCAGGATCTCTCGGTGTTTTCCCCATAACACGCTGGCCTAACACAGGGGCGACTTTACCACCATTTTTACCTCCCCGGCCTCGTAAAACAAAAGCCAAGGTCTTCTCATTCGGGTTCTGTCCTCCCTGATGGAATAACTACTCTGCCACTGAAATCCAAGCAGAGGTCTGTCTTCCTGCAAACTCTGGCCCCGCCTAGAGGAAAACCTCAGCCCACACCCGGGCCACCCACTGTACCTGTGGTCTGATCCACAAGGACCCGGGAGTTGATGATTCGCCCGAACCGAGAGAACATGTCCTCCACGTCCTTCTGGGTCATGGTCCGCGGCAGCCCACTGATGTACAGGTTGGCGTCTTTGATGACCTCTGAGCTCGGGCGAGCATACGACACCTTAAAAACAAAACCGCTTTCTGGGGTTAGGGCAGGTGTGTGGCCAAAGCACTGGGGGAGGGGGTTAACTTTTCAGGCACGAAAGCCACCCTTCTGGTGAGAAACCATGCCATCACTCATCACCAGGTGAGCAGCTCACCTGGGCCGAGCATCGAGCCTGACACCCCCTAGCATTCTCGCGCTTGGACTTTACACCCCACGGTGAAGCAGACACATTCCAAGTTCTCAAAGCCAGGAGACTGAGGGCCTACGGCTGGCGGCAGACAGGGCCACAACTCCACCCCAGCTGTCCCTTCTCCTTCCATGGCCTCAGCCCCCTCTGACAGTGAGCAGGCTGCGGACAGGACCCAGTGCTGCCTGTGAGGAGCCCAAAGGGCAGTGGCTCAGGAGCTGGGCACTGCCAGGAGGACGACACCCACCTACCCACAGGCAAACTTGCTACCGGAGCCCACAGGGGACCCAGAGCTGCTGGGGGAGCCTGCAGTCCAACACTTGAGTGTTTGATATTAAATGACTCCATGCTTTTTGGGCCTTTTTTTTGTACAACTGAAGAAAGCCTGCAAGGAGCTTCTGCAGCGGCTTAGATAAAATAGTATGTGTGTGCACTTGAGCGGGGAGGCTTCCAGGGCTGACAGCAAGACGGGCCTTCGTGCTTTCCCAGGTCAGGGCCATGGCTGTGGCTGGCCAGAAGGAGGGATGGGACTGAGGCCCACCCCTGCTGGGAAGGAGCAGCTGGGACAGGGCCCCTCCGTCTGCAAAGGGGAGGCCTGAAGGGAAGGGACTCGATCACACCCAACAGAGTCAGGATGGAGTTAGGAGGCTGGGAAAAGAGGAGGAGACAGGGAAGGGGGCTCCGGAAGGTTGGGGGACTCGGAACTATGCCAAATAATATGCTGAGGGTCACAAAGCTGAGAAGACAAGGAACCTGAAGCCATAACCCAGGAGCAGACACAATCTCTCAGGTGTCACTGGGCAGCACGAGGCCACAAACAACAGGTGTGTTCTCACCAGAATGCTCAGGCCTGCCAGGAGGGGCACAAGTGTGGTTCCTCATGCCAAGCACACACGCACCCCTTCATTCATGTGCTTGCTGACTCCGAACCCAAGTCACGCCCTAAGAGGGACGACAGACACAACCTTTGCCAGCAGAGCAGAAAGCAGTCCAGCGGGCGATGGAGAAGGAAAGAGAAATTGTGTGTGTGGTCAGAGCCCAGCTTCCCCCCAGAGACGCCAAGGATCATGGAGGGTGGATGTCAGATTAGAGTGGAACAGAAGTGGCCCTGACTGGAAGGATGCCCCCAGGGCACCAGGTACTGTCAGGGGCTGGTGGCCTCCAAGCAAGTCGTGCTGCACAAGCCACACATTCCTGGAAGCTTCCCTGTGCTGTGTCCAGGCCCAAGGCACCTTGGTTAGGCCTACAGCACAGGAACGCTGTGGTCACTCAGTGATGCATCCAAGGCCTGGGGCAGACGTGGCATTGTCCACTGAGACAGAGGCCACCCTGGCATGCAGGGACTCCCCCAGCATCCTTCTCCACTGAGGCGGTGGCTGGCCAGTCCACTGGGGCTTGGTCACACTCTTTGACTTCCAAACAATGGTGTCAACGCTCTCTCACACATCTGGGCTTAAACTCTCCGGATGTGCATCAACCAGTCTTGCCAGAGGCCGGACTTGACACAGGTTCTGTGCCGGGTCCACAGGGAGTGCCTCCCAGAACCGCCCCGTCTGGTCCTTCGTGGATTTGTCTGGATAGGGCTGCATTTGGGGTCTGCCCTCAGCTTTTAAAGAAGGACACGGTGGGAAAGAGCATCCCCAGACCAAGACCTTGGTGCTGGTGAAGCACCACGGAGGCCGGTATAGACTATGATTGTTCCCCGATGAAGTCCCACGGAGAAGATGCCTTTTACGGCCAAACGCGCTTTGACTCCTTCCAACAACAGGTTCTCCAAGGCCCATGACAACCACTGCGACTTTCCTTCTCTTCAACTACCGTCAAGTTCAGAGTCAGGTCAGCATCCAAGGAGACTGCACCAGAGCACCTGGCACCCAGCAGGCTCCATGCCACGAGGTCCAGAACCTGTTTCCCAAGCTCTCAGCATCACCAGCTCCTTCGCCCCAAGCAGGTCTCTCTCTGTCACGTTCTCCAGAAACCTTCCTATGAAGGGCTGAACTGCGTCCCCCAACGTATTCCTATGTTGCAGTCCTAACCCTCAGCACTGCAGAATGTGACCTTACTGGGAAAGAGCACTGTCACAGATGTCATTCATGAAGATGAGGTCACACTGGTGCAGGATGGGCCTCAAATCCAATAACTGTGTCCTCAGAAAAAAGGGGAGACGCACACAGGGAGAACGCCACGTGAAGATAAAGACAGACCTCCGGGTGAGGATTCCATGAGCCCACGAGCGCCAGAGATGGCCAGCGACCCCTAAACCAGGGGAGAGCCCGACAGATTCTCCCTCACAGCCTCGGAAGGAACCAACCGGCCCACACCTTGATCTTGGACTTACAGCCTCCAGAATCATGAGAACAAATTCCGGCTGTTTGACACCCTCCAACCACACAAACACCACTTGTGGTGCTTTGTTGTGGCAACCCTGAGAAACTACTCCACTTCCCTGACCACCTGGTTGGCCATGGAGCCCCTCCACCCACAAGCAGCCCCCTTCCCTCCCGGTTAAGTTTCTCCACTGCATTCATCTTGACCTGGCATACCATATATCCTACTTATTTAACTGTGTAGAACACTCGAGGAGGGCAAACGTTTTGTGTTCGCTGTGGTATCACCAGCACCTAGAACAGATGCAGGTGGACAGCCAGCAGGCAGTGAGCGATCGCTGAACGAGTGGACAAAAGCAGTTGCTGTTATTACTAATAGTGCCTGCCTACCTGCACCGCCGTCTCCCGGGCTCTGCTCACGGCTAATCAAAGTGATACCGTCCTGGCTCCCGGTGTTTAGCTCCCACGCTGGGCCGGGGAAGCAGCCTGGCAGTGGTGTTAAATGCCCAGAGCCACAGCACCTGGTTCAAACCCTGGCTTTGCCCCTCTCTACCTCTGTGACCTTGCGAGACCTGTCACTACTCGAAACATCAGCTTCTTTAAGCCTAAATTGGGGATCATCTGTGGAGGGGATGACGGAGACAAGGTGTGGAAGGACCTGGCCCATTACAAGCCCTTGGCAGGTGCTGGCCCGGTGAATAACACAGGACTGGCACCTGCGCCACTCAGCCTGTCACCGCCACACACACCCCCTCACTGGGGTTGCGCGCGCTGCTGTTACAACAAGGCACAGGGGCGGGGCGACTCCTCTCTCCCTACTCAGATCAAGGAATGACATTAGAACCGAAGAGGATAGAGTGAACGCTGGTGAGGTCAAGGGCACATCTGGGTGGGCCGTGGGGTGTGGGGACTCAGAGGCTGGGGGACAGACAAGCCTTTGGAAAGGTCCTGCCTTCATGGTGAGAAGTGGGGCTTCCACCGTGGGGATAACCTGCAATTCCCACAACGTCTTGGCCACTGAATCTCCCCCAGTGCGGCTACCCTTGCCTTCTGTCCCACCACAAGCAGCACACTTTGGCCCTTGTAGATACCTCTGCCCAGGACCCCATGTCCCCACCCTGGCCCTCCCTACCCCTAACTCCTCGTCCCCCAGATCTCAACTCTGACTTTCTTGAGGGAACCTCTCTGGTGCTCCCTAAGTTGGGAGGTGGCCATCCCAGGTACAGTCAGGTAGTGGTCTTGGAATTAACAACCGTGTTAACAAGAGGGCTATCTGAGGGCAGCCGTGGGCCATGGAACCCAGCACCAAGCAGAGGACATGCCCCTAGAATGCACTTGTTGTATAACGATGAATTTTCTGCATCTGAATAACTGTCTGCTCTCCTGGCATCTGCAAACATTTTCTAAATGCAGGAGATAATTCCTAACAGACTGGGAGCTTTGGGCTGAGAATAAACAACCTGGAGCTGGCGGAGAGGAACCAAAGTCACCTGACATGTGGAAAGGCCATAATACATGGTTTCCTTCAGCAGCCCCCATGGGGGAAGGCACCTCTGGAGTCTGAGCTAGCCACAGGGATACGTGGGCTGCGCTCCTGTCCTCAGGGAGCACACAACAGGGCCTATGTGCACTCAGGCCCAGGAAGTCTGCTGAGGAGTGTTTCCGTGGGTTTGAGGATGATTAAACCACTGCGCAATCCATATCACGACCAGTTCAACAGCAGACACGAACACCACCCTCCAAACTGAACATGCAATGCCAATGGCCAGACTGTAAGACTTCCCTAGCAGGCGGGAATACAGGCTCGCAGGCCGCCCCAAAGTGTGACTTGGGAGGCCCAAGCTGCAACCCTTGGAACCTTTATTACACAGGCACCCAACATGGTTCTGATGCTCAGGGAAGCCTGGGAAGCCCAGCCATGGTATAGGTCCCAAGAGTCACCCACATGAATCAGAGTGATGGGAGATGGGGTGGGAGGATCTGGCAGGTCCAAAGGCTCATAGAGGGCAGTCTCTCTCCAAATGGCTTCCTGTCGAGGGAGATAATGCAGGCAGGCACGGTGCCTGCCAGGCTGCTGCCGGAAGCTAGGTCAGAGGACCTGCCTGGGGCAGTGGGAGGACGCGTATTCTAAAGGAGGGCTCAGCAGGGAGTAAAGGTTGGGAACACAGAAAGTTAGTCCCGGATTGGGTCTAGAGCTGCCCAGGATCACAGGAGCCTGCAGACAGAGACTTGGGGATGGGGATGGGGAGGAGGCAGGGCTCCGGGCTGAGAAAAGGAGGGGGTGGTGAGAGCAGTCTGAGAAGAACACGAAGCCATCCTGTGAGGCCTGGAGGACTTGCCAACTCATCCCAGGAAACTGCCACAGCCCTTGAATTGGGAGTGACTGTGGTGACGTTCTGCCTGAGTCCCCCCCTGCCCCCCGGCTGCGCTGCATGCCTCCCTTGCTTCACTCAAGCCACTGGTCACCATGAAGCCACCCCACAAAACATGTCCCCGCCCTGTAGCTCTGCCACGTGTGACTTTCTGATCTTTGGGGTATTATCTGAACATGTGCATGCACATGCACGCATACACACACAGGCCCCTCCATGAAGGCAGGGAACTCATCTGTTCACTGTCTGACACGCAGCAGGGGCTCCATAAACATCCGCTACACAGAGGAGCAACCAGGCTGTGATGGGGCAGGGAGACATCGGCAGGGAGGGAGAGGCTGCACAAATGCTCGTGGGCACGAGGACAGCACCCCCTGGCCCGGGAGGGGACTGCCCACCTGGTGACTGTCCCTTTGCTGGCGGAGATGAGGAGGCCGAGAGGCACCAGCACAGTCTGGGGCGGTCCCTGCCCAACATGCGTCTGACAGGCACCGCTTCAGCTCCATGCAGACAGGAGGCACCCCAGATGCCCCCAAAGCACCAGGGCTCTGAGGAGTGGCCATGCCAGTGGCCCCCTGGACGGCGATGATGAAGTAAGGCGGAGATCCCTCACCCGGGTGAGGTAAGGGGAGGTCGCTCACCCAGGCCGGGGCCGAGGTGGCGATGGCAGCTCTTTACCTTAATGGTTTTTGACTGGAGCCGCAGGCCATTCAGTGTGTTGATCGCTCTCTCCGCGTCCTTGGCAGTCACGTAGTTCACAAAACCGTAGCCCAAGCTGTGCCCTGTGTGCGAGAACACATGCACAATGGTAAGCCGGCCGAGAGCCAGGGAGGATGGACAGGACGATGACCGACCAGGCTCAGGAGGAGGTCGCAAAAAGCCATGGCGTCCGGGAAATGGGGTTAGAGACCAGTAGTCACAATCTACACTGGTTTTTTGTTACACTTTTTGGCAAACTTGTCGATTTTCTACAATGAACAAATGTTACCTTTGTTAATTTTTTTTTTTAAAGGGCTGTTTAAAGAGAAACATTATGTGGGGCGCTTGGGTGGCTCAGTCAGTTAAGTGTCCAACTCTTGATTTTGACTAAGGTCACGATTTGAGGGTCGTGAGATCGGGCCCCACGTCAAGCCCCACGTTGGGCTCCATGCTCAGTGTGGAGTCTGCCTGGGATTCTCTCCCCTTCCCTCTCTCTCCCCCTCTGCTTCTGTGCATGTGCTCTTACTCTCAAATAAATAAATAAAATCTTAAAAAAAAAAAAAGAAAGAAACACTGTGTTACTCATGGCACCCTGCAGACGCCATCACCAAACGATGATGATCAGTCCCGCCTGTTGCTGGCTGGGGTGTGGGGGCTCCAAGGGCGAGAGAGTGCGGTCACACTGAGCAAGACAGGCAGGCAGGGAGGGCCGAGCGGTGACCGGCTGTCTGCGTCTGGATGTTTCTCCACCACTTGTGCCCCAGAGTGGGAAGGCTTGCTGGGCTCTGGTGCCACCCAGTGTCGGGTCCTTCACTTTCCCAAACCTACAACTCGGCCACAAAGCAGATGACAGGGAACTCAGGGAGAAGCTGGAGCTGAGAGGAGGCTCAGGCCAGCCGTGCACCTGCCTTCACAGCCCTGGCCAAGCCTCCAGGGCTCGCCGTGGCGGCAGCCTCCATATGACAGCAGCAGCATCTGAAGTCTGGGGGAGCCAAGTTACTAGAAAGACATCCAGGGTTACAGGCAGGTGTGCCCAGCTCTCCCTGGTGAAACAATCAAGTGGTGAGAGTGACCACCAACAGCATGCCACGGGAAGGACTTGGCCTAAGAGGGGAGGGGCTGTGGGTTCCCAGGAGGCCCAGAGAGAAGCAAAGGCTGAGGGGCCGAGTACAAGAAGCCTTGTCCTTTCACTACAGGAGGGGCAGGTGGAGGCCCAGAGAACCAACATGCCCACCCTCACCCATCCACACGCCACGCTAGGGGGCAGCCCAAGTGCCGGGCACTGCTCTGGGCACAGACAGAGCGGCGAGCTTCGCTCCATTCCTCTGGTTGCTGGAGGGCGACAACAAGCAGGTAAAAAACACCAGTCCTTCAGCCACATGAGGCGGAGGTCCCTGGGGGCCAGCTGAACCCAGGCCCCCTGGTAGATAACGAGATGTGGAACCTAGCAGAGTCTAACCCACCTTGGTCACTTTCTTAAAAAACAACCACAAGAAAAAAACCCTTTATTTTTTAGACTTAAAGTTACAAATATAACACAGAGAGTCCTCACAGACCCTACACCCCATTTCCCCTGGCGGTAACATCTTACACCAGAACGGGGCATTTTACAAGTCAGGAACCAGGACTAACACGTGGCTAGTTAACCACAGTCCACACCTCATTCAGATTGCCTTAGTTTTTCCCCAACAGCCCTTTCTGTCCCAGGAGGCCATCCAAGATCCCACAGGACATGTAATCGTCACATCTCCTTGGGTTGCTTTTGGCTGGGACAGCTTCTTAGACTTTCCTTGTTTTTGATGACCTTGAGAGTTTCAAGGAAGACTGGTCAGGAATTTTGTAGAATCTCCCGCAGTTTGGGTCCGTCAGATGTTTTTCCACGGTGAGGCTGGGGAGTTGGGTTTTGTGAGGAAGATCCCAGAGTAAAGTGCCCTTCTGACATCCTGTGTGTGTGTGGGGGGGGGGGGGGGAGGTGCTGGCACCGTGACTTATCACGGCTAATGCTAGCCCGGATCCCCTGGCCGAGGCCGTGGGTTTGCCAGGTTTCTCCACTGTCAAGTCACCCCTCCCCCCAAACTGCAGGCTGTGGAAGAAGTCAGTACACAGCCCACACCAAAGGAGCGCCTTGTGGAGACAAACTCTCCCTCCTTCAGGGCACAGTAGCTACACAAACTATCTGCAGTTCTGCACCGGCCACTTTCTTTTCTAAAGAAACAAAACCCAAACCTGACCCTCTACACCCAAACTTTTTTTTTTTTTTGGATGATTTTATTTATTATTTGAGAGAGAAAGCAAGTACATGAGAGCAAGCAGCAGTGGGGGGTAGAGAGAGGGACAAGCAGACTCCTCATGAGTTCGGAGCCCAACACGGGGCTTGATCTCAGGACCCTGAGATCATGACCTGAGCTGAAATCAAGAGTCGGACGATTAATTGACTCAGCCACCCAGGCACCCCCACACCCAAACTTCTAATGAAACTCCATGGGTCTGAGAGATTTCGCATCTAAACCGTGGGCAGTGAGGACTCCGGAGCAGCAGAGCTGTGGGACCGGGGCCCATCTAGTAGGACAGTCAGACCAGAAGTTCAGAAAACAGGGCAGTGACTATAGTCGGCTCCAGGCTGGGAACTTCAGGGCCCTTGCCACAACTACAGATGTTAAGGCTGAGGATGCAGAAGATCGTGGTATGGATTCCCCACCGAACTACAGGCTTACTTGGATTTTTACTCCTGAACACCTGCTCTCTGATCCCCGCTCTGCCCATCTGTCACCATGCCCAGGCCATGAGGCCCGTTTGCCCAGCCCCCAGATGGGCTCCTCTGCCTCTTTGGTTGGCACAACCCACGCTCAGGTCTTGTTTATGTTCTTCCCACAAGGCCAATCCCAGTCCTGGACCACCTGTCTCCTTCGCCGGTGCTGCAGGTGGCCTAAGCTCTGCTAGGGAACACCAGACGCTGACGAGGACTTTGCCCAGGCTGCACTCCTGTGTCTCAGCTGCAGTTGGCTCCTGGTGGCATATAAACATGGGTCCTACCCAGCCCCACTTCCTGATTCCTTGCCTCCCTGGTGCTCGGCGGCCCTGGCCGGGTTCTCAGGGTGGTCAATGCAGACTGCCAGCACTGCCTTCACCGAGCCCACAGCTGTCAGGTACGGCCCCACAGACAGATGCCTCCTCCTCCAGGATGTGACGACAATGCCAGGTTTTCTTTTTCCCCAATGGTCCCTCCCCTCAAGCTCCTATCTTCTATCCATCCCATCAAGATGGCCCCCAAGTTTCCACCTTTGGCTCTTGTCTCAGTCATACACTCTTCCCGGGTGGCCTCCTTGACCACCATGTGCCCACACCTGCCAATGTCACCCAGGAAGTCACACGCCCCCAGATGGCCACTGCCTCCTTTCCCAGGCTTGCTCCCCCTCCAGTTCTCATCACTGAGCCAACAAGTATTAACTGAGCACCTACTACGTGTCAGGTCCCATACCAGGCTGGCCGGGGGGTTTGATGACGATCATGAAGGACAGTTTGTGCCACAATGAATGTCACATTCCAGTGGGCAAGTTGGACGACAAAGCAGCAAGAAACCAATGAACAAAACCGCCACCCAGGTGCTATGAAGACAATCCCCACTGCAATGTGAGAGGGACTGCTGAGACAGGCCCGTGGTCGACAAGGCAGTCAGGAGTGCCCTGTGAGGAGCCGATGACTGCAGAAAGACCTTGGGATGGCTGGTGACAACCAGTCCAGACAGAAGAGCAAGTGCCAAGTCTGTGAGGCAGAGGAGACTTTGGTGTGTTCCAGGAAATGAAAGGCGGCCAGTGCAGTTGAATTAAACGAGCTGGGGAATGGCCCAGAGGAGGCTGCTAGGTGGAGTGGGGCCTGGGAGCTAGGCCAGGTGTGCATGCACAGGCTGGGGAAGCAGAAGGAAGACCCACCAAACGCACCACAGATGGGCTGCTGCAGGAGGGAGCTCAGAGCAGGCCAAGTTTCCCTAAGTGACAGGGAGGCACTCTCCATGCCCTGCCCGGTGGCTTCACAACCAGTGCTCTTCCAGTTCCCCACCAGTGCGCCCAGGCAGGGCCTTCTGGGGCCTGGAGCTGTGTGGGGTGGGATCTCTGCACACCCTGTTCTGGGGCTGGCCCTGTCCCCTTGGAAGTCTATTCAACCCTCTGTGGTGGGCACCTGCGTGCAGTGGGAGGGCAGGCAGTTGACGAATGAAGAGGAGCCCCTGGTTCGCACCCACCACAGGAGGCCACCCAACACAGGGCCAAGTCCCCGCCTCCACCCAGCTGCTCACCATAAACCAATTGTGCTCAACTTTGGCTGCTTGCTAGAATCACCAGGGCAGCTTCTAAAAACCATCACTGCCTGGGTCATAACCTGAACCAATGACATTGACATGGGGGTGGGCGGGGTAGGAGTGGAGGTGGCTTCAGTAGTTTTAAAGCTCCCCAGCAACTCCAGTGAGGAGCTGAGAGCTGCTGCTGGAAGTGAATGAGGAGAGTGGGGCTCTCCAGTTATGCAGAAACCTGTTGGTCCTGCTCAGAGCAGGCGCCTGGGGGAAGGCCCTCACTTCCCAAAGCAGCCCCCAAGTTACTATTTCTCTAACAGGGTCTATAAGCCATGCTTATATAATGACACAACTCCCCAGGGCCTGCCTCAGCCTAGGGACCCAAGATGTCAGGGAGGCCGACTTCCAATCTCCTTATAGATGATTCTTCTCTCCCCTAGAGTAGTGAGCCTGCTCGAATCAACGCCGTGAAGGCAGATCAGGCGCGACCCGCCTCTCATTTAAGGCAATGGAAGATGAGCCCTGCTGGAGGAAGGTCTGAGGGCTGGCTGGGGAACAGGGGTGCTCAGGGGCAGTGCGAAGGCAGGTAAGGATCCTGCACAGGCTGCTGGAGCTTAAGGTGGGCAGGGCCTTCGTGGAGTCAGTGCTGGCCCATGAGGGCAACCAGAAGCCCAAGATGGGAGATCTGGTGGAAAGGGGAGGCGGTGGGAGATGACAGAGTTAGAGAGAGAGAGAGAGAGGAGAGGGAGACAGCCAGGGATGAAGCATGAATGAACTCTGGGTCTGAGGCTGAGGGATGTCCTAGAGGCCAGTGCTCCCCCAGCTCACTCTGCCCCCAGCTCCCACTCCCCACCTTGCAGGCAGAGCTCTGCGTCTCTGACTTGCTCTTGCACCAGCACTGCCCTCCCTCCAGGAAGGTTAAATCACAGAAGCGTGGACACCCTGGACTGGCTGATTCAGGGGACCTGCGGGGGGGGGGGGGGGGCTGGGACATCTGTTTCTCCGAGGGGCCAGGTGCTGCTGTGGGTTGGCGGCCAGCACCCCAAGAGCTGCTGCCTGAAGAATACCAAGGCTGCCTCCATGCGAAGCACTCTCCATGCCCTGCCGGGCGGCTTTGCAACCAGTGCTCTTTCAGTTACAAACATTGCTCTCTCTCTAGACAAGGTCAAAATCAAGAGATGATGCCCTGGCATCTGCTATTACATTTGCCAACCCGAGCAGCCAGATGCAACATCTCTCAAATTGACCTGGGGAGGGTGGCTGGGGGAGGGGAGCACCCCGTGGACAAGGCCTCCCCTGCAGCGTGAGGGTAGGGAGAGTTAAATTCTTCCTTCAAACATCTGCGGGGGCTCAAGGGATGACTTCATGGGGGAGAGAGGCTGGGTCTTGGGGGGAGGTGAGTGAATTAACGAGACAATAAATAAGACACTGCAAATGCTACCAAAAGAAAATGGGCAAAGGATAAGAAGGGTTTTTTATAAAAGAGTACGAACAGCCAGTAAAGACATGAAACCAGATGAACGTCATTAAAAAGTGAATGACTACCCTAATTGGATGTCATTTTTCACTTAGGTTGGGCGAGATGAGAAAGCCCCCTGGCCTAGGAGACAGCAGGGCAGGGCAGAGCTAGTGTAAACTGGTGATGGGGTTCAAGATGGTACACACCCTCCCATCTACTGGCTCACCTCCAGGAAGACCTCCGATAGCAATCACTGATGAGTGAAGACCTGCACCTGGACATTGATCTCCGTGGGGTTTACAAATATGGACTATGGTTCCAGCCTGTCGTAAACTCAGAACCCCCACACAACAGGATCCTGTGTAACAGTTCTGGTGAGGTCGCTATGCTCAGCGACAGAAAAACATTCACAGGTACAGGAAGCAAAGTTTCTCGCACAGCTTGGGTGGTGCGAGCCCATTATTCCAAAAGCTCATGGTTGCTTATGACCACAAATATGGAAAGAAACAAGTATGGAAGGACACAAAGCACAGAGCTAATAGGATTTTGGGTAATTTAAACTTTTCTTCCTTCTTGCCTCACGTTGTTGCTGTTTTTTCTAGAACAAAAGTGACTCACGTTAAGGAAAAAAAAAGTGGTCAGGCTGGGTTGGTATGGAAGGGCTTTCCTGCAGAGGGAACGGTATTTGCAAAATCACAGGACTCTAGGAGCCAGGGCATGTCTGGGAAATGACAAGCAGCTCAGTCGGGCCCAAGAGGAGGGTGAGTGGAGAGCACAGTGGCTGGGGAGAGGGAGGACAGGTCCCCATGAGATGTGGGAGTTGCAGGCAGGGGTGTGGACTTTATCCTGACGACAGGTGCATGGCCATGAGCCAGAAGCCAAGTGAATGGGCTGGAGGCTGGGGACCAAGTGGCCAGCATGAGAGACAGTCCAGGAGAGTGGAGGCTGGCTCCTGGGCCATATGGCATCTGCAGAGGACCGTACACCAGGCCATACAGCAGGGCAGAGCTGTACAGCAGGGCTACCTAGGAACTGTGGATGGCACTGGCATCAACAAATGCATGTCTCCAACACAGGGGCTGGGGCCTGGCAGCCAGAAACACTCTGAATCTTGAGGCCAGCCCATCACATATTCCCAACATCCCAGCCACCATCCATCCCTCATTCCTCCTGTCACCCATACCGGGCCAATGGTCAGCACTCAATAAATATTTGCTGAGCAAATGAATGTCCATGCTTAGCAGCATTCTTCCCCCATCACTAGACATACTCATTCATTCATTCAACAAGCACTGATTATGACTCTATCTAGGGACCTAATAGGGTCCCTGCCTCTGAGAACCATATGGACCTTCGGGACCAGAAAGTTCTAACTTCAGTGCAATGTGGAAACCCACCCTGCTGTCTGCCCAGTCGCTATGAGAACCCAGACAAGAAGCATCTAATGCTGACATGGTTGGGCCAGGAAAGGTGTCCTGAAGCAAGCAGGGTCTGGGAACTGAGAGTTTTAAAGCAGGTGAGTGACAGGTCACATGTAGAATGTTTAGATTCCTTTGCCGCAGTGAAGAGAACCATCTGGAGGAAACATGGGTGGCTTGTTAGGAGGCCAGAATGCAGGCAGAAGACAATGTGGCCTCATCCAGATCTGTGCTGGGGAGTGGGGCAGGGGGTGGGGAAGTTGGAGGAAAAGGGATGGAAGCATCCAGAAGGATGAGTGCCAGGGACACACGTCAAAGGTCATGCTTAGATTTCTGACTGGAGTCACTGAGTGAACACTGGTGTCACCTGTTAAGATGCAGATGCTGGGAAAAGGTCAGTTTGGGAAACACTGAAGTTGAGGGGTCGAGGGGTGGCGGGTCTGAAGCTTACGAGAGCACTCTCGCTGAAACACAGGCGGTAGACTGAGGGCACCGTGAGCTGTGGAGGTGCACCCGCTCTCCCCGGGGCAGGCTGAGGAAGCAGCAGCTGGGGAATAACCCTAAGGACCGTCTAAGTTAATGGCCGGGAAGGAGCTGCAAGAGGCAAACCAAGGCCTCAGGGGTGGGAGAAAGCCAGACAGGTGTTTGAGGGAGCCAAGGGAGAGGGGAAGCTCCCAGAAGGAAAACAGTCAACTGACAGCTCTGTGAATGGGAGGGGAGGGAGGACGACAGCTAGAGCAGCGGTTCTCACGGGGGAGGATACTAGGGACACCTGGCAACGTCTAGGGGCATTTTTTAGTTGTCACGACTTGGACAATGCCACTGGCATCTACCAAGTGGAAAGGATGCCGCTCCAGACTCCACAATGCACAAGATGCACTCCCCCCCCAAGAATCATCCAGTCCCAAATGTCAAGGGGGGCTCAGATAGAGACACTCTGAGCTAGAAGAAGTCAGGGAACCTTAGCAAGGATTCTTTTGAAGAGAACAGCCACTGGAGCATTTTGAATGCTGGTGAGGCGATCCTGAAGAGACCCGGGCAAGCAGGTACTTGCCTAGCCTGAGGTTCCCAGGACGCGGAGAAGGGCAGAGATCGAGCAGAGGTGGAGATGGCTATTGTTTTCACTGCGAGGTGGGAGGCAATCATGGGCCGAGAGTGAAGGGTGCAGATGCGGTTGCTGTGGGGGCCAGGAATGCCTGCGTTGTGGGCTGAGCTTGGCTGGGAACTGGCTCCGACAGGGCACCTGTCTGTCTGGATGCAAGACTCTTTCCAGGGTGGGCATCCTCAGCCCGGCCAGGAGGAAGCAGCTGGATGAATGTATCCGTGCCTGGGGTTTCACCAGAGCAGCGTAAAAGAGGACAGAGGGGCTGTGCAGCCGGTGAGGTTCTCACACACCAGTGGCAGGAGAAGACAGGTAGGAATGCGGTTAGCTTTTCGTGAAGGTACGTTCTCTCAATTTAAGGAACTGCTAGCAAGGCCTGGGACCACATACTCCACAACTCTTGGTATGCTATACTTATCTTACCCTAAGAGAAGGAAAAGTTTCTCTGAACGGAAATAATTTCCAAATTACACTTTGTTGCTTTTACCTCACTCCCAAAACCAGTTCTCTCGGGACTGATCTCGCCAAAACTAGGTGTTCCTATTATCGTAGCTCACATTCCTTTGAAAACCACAAGTGAATAGACAAAGAAGTCAGGTACCATGAGAATGCTGGCAATATCGGACTGCAGTACTCAGGAATATCCATGGGGCTAAAAATTCCCTTCCATCAGAACGTAGGAACAAGGAGAAAGGCAAGACTTGTTAGTAGCACGGGAAAATTTTATAACACCTCTGAACAGCTACTTTCTTATGCAGATGGTCTCCTGAAACAGGAGAAAGAAAATGGCTTCTAGAACATCCTAACACTGTTCAATTTGTGTATTGTCTACAATTCCTATTTAGAAGATGTTCATTAAATCACACACTCAGAATTGGAAGAGTCCTCAAACGACTTTTGAAGTCAGTGCCCCCTCTGATGAACTAATTGCCTATGTAGCAGTCAGGTACCTGGCAAAAGCTGGGAGTTGATGAAGTAAGATGATGGGTACATGGGGTTCAATATATTACTCTATTTTTATGCAGATCAGAATACAAGATATTATCTTATTTCCATAATAAAGTTTTTTTCATTTTCAACTTTTAATTAGTTTTCAGTGTACAGAATCATAGTCTCACAACCCAGAGTGGCAGCCAGAGCCTTCCTGGGCGGTGGGGGGAGTTCTGCCCATTCCTCAGCTCACCAGAGCAGAGCAGAGAGGAAGAAGGATAAAGAAAGACGATGGGGGTGGGGAGAAGAAAGGGAGGAGGAGGCAGAAGGGGAGGAGGAGGAGGAGGGCAGCTCCCTAAAACGATGTTCCTCCCTGGGGAGAAAAGGAAGGAAGTGCTTCGTAGCACCTGATCTTTCCAAGTTTTCCTCCTTGAAATCATGCTCTTGGGTTGGAGGCTGCTCGGTAAGGACGGCCTTCCCAGATGTCTGCAAGTCCTTATGAGGTAGTTAAGCATCAGGATGTAGGAGCCACCATCCCCACTTTATGTCTGGGGACACTGAGGCTCAGAGGTCGCGCGTGGAGGCAGTGGGGGAGCAGGGCTCTCAACTGGCATCCAACCGTATAGCCTGCCTGTTGATCCGTGGCCCTGCTCTAGCCCCCCAAGAGTTCAAACTCAGTGTGTTTCAGCTGTTCCAGCTGATGGCGTGACAGCAAACAGCACAGCCCAGAGCCAATGAAGGGCTGTCCATGGGGATACTCCGTGTTCTGCCATGGGCCTGACCAGGCACGGGGACCCAGGAAGACAAGGATGGGCCTGCCTGGGCCAGAGTCCCTTCCGCGTATGGCACCGAGCCAGGCCGGGCTATCACTCATGTTCTTTGGTCTCTTCCAGCTCTTAGAGCCGTCCCCATTTCTGGTGTCCCCTCGTCTTCCCTCCCCTCCCACTGTCTCACTTTGTACGTGCTCTGTCTTACGATGAGCTTTTCCTTTTTTGGGAACCTATGTCCAATCTGCCACCAGGGCGGTGGCAAAATACAGCCTGAGATAACAATGAAACTTGACAACCACCCCTGCAAGACTGCAGCTCTTCCGCCCTAAGGAATGCTGCAGAGCCGCGGGCAAGGAAGCCAGGGCCTAGTGGGACGGCCCCAAGTCCCCCTTACAAACCCTCCTGGTTTCTTTACCTGCTACTTTATCCCGAATGAGTTTTGCAGATTCGACTTCACCGATACTGCTGAACAGACTCCGTAACTCATCCTGGGTCATGTTCTGAGGGAGGTAGTTGACAATTAAATTCGTTCTCCCGATATCATCCCTGCAGTCTTCGGCCATGTGGTCTTCATAACCATTAGACATTGTATTTTTTAAAAATCTGCGGAGGGGGAGAAAAATCAAGTAAATTGCAAACATCCATATTGCAGAATGTTAAGGCAAAACGAATGACTAGCACTTGGGATTTTTCTTTTCAACACTACAAGTTCAACTTATGTCCACATAAAAACCTGCATGTGGGTATTTATGGCGGCTTTATTCATAATTGCCCTGAGACTGGAAGCAACCAACACGCCCTTCAGTGGGTGAACAAAGAAACGAACTCCAACTGTCTGCTGCCTGCACACAACGGAGTGTTACTCTGTGATAGGAAGAAACGAGCTATGAGGCCGGAGACTTGGGGAGGCCTTAAATGCATATTGCTAAGTCTGAAAGGCTACACACTGTGTGACCCCAATTATAGGACATCGTGGAAAAGATGAAACTCTAGGGCCAGTAAGAAAACCAGTGGTTGTCAGGGGTTAGAAGGGAAGGAGGGAGGAAGGAACGAGGGAAGCACAGAGGATTTTTAGGGCAGTGAAACTATCTGCATGATCCTGTCACAGTGGACACAGGTTATTACACATCTGCGCAAACCCACAGAATGTACAACACAAAGACTGAACCCGACGGCAAACTATGGGCTTGAGCTGATACGTATCAGTATTGGCTCGTCGATTCTAGCAAAATATCACGTGGACACAAGATGTCACTAATAGGGAAGACTTCGTGTTGGAGGAGGCGGATATGGAAACCCGCTCTGTACTTTCTTCGCAGGCTTTCTGTAAACCTAAAACTGCTCTAAAACAAAAGAACTTCAAGCTCACCCATTTCTACTTACTAGGGGGCTTCAAACACCCTACAAAGAGGGGCATCTGGCCGGCTCAGTCAGTGGAGCGTGCGACTCTTGATCTCAGGGTCATGACTTCAAGCCCCTGTTGGGCGTAGAGCTTACTTGAAAAAACAAAACACCTACAAACAATTTCAGCACCGTTATTCAAGCTCCTGTGAAAAGTGTTCGCGTTGTCTCAAGAGCTTTCCAAAGATTCCAGATCGCCTTCTCTCATCTCTGCGTGCACTCCTGGTGCAGCTGGGTACTGAGGAGTCCGCGATGTGCACCTGAGCACCCCGACTCAGGCACCTCGTCTCTGTCCTCAAGCAGGGAGACAACAGTTGCTTGCATCCCTTTATTCCAAAGGCCATAGCAACTAAGCTGGGGAAGAGGTTAGGGTTTCTCTACCAGTTGGAGGAATGTGGTCTTCAAAGCTTGCAAGCTTTGGAATGCCCTTAGCTGCCTGCAGAAGTCTTCACTCTCAGTGACAAACATCACAGCACAGTGATGGCTTCAGAGGAGAGTCTGGATCAATGCAGCCAAGAGCATCAGGACCACTCTTCTGAAAGCGCAACTCACGCTGGGCTTGCTCACAAGTACTGCTGTGTGCGGCCGCCTCATCTAAGATGTCCCACGTCCCTGCCTCTAAATATGCAGGCACTCACAAGCATGGGTCTTAAGTGTCACCACCAGAAAAAGGCCCTGTGGCCCACCAGCTGGGAGGTCTCGGGGGCAGCCCACCCCTTTCTCCGGATCCCTTCCGCCCAGCCCTGCTTTTATGCTTGAAAACCCAGTGCCCACTGTCAGGAGCACTCAGCTTTCTTTAAAAATAGCCTTGCCAGCGGTTATATAAAAACCTGAACACAGCTCCCACCTCCTCCGAGTCAGCGCTGAGAGAGGACTTAGGTGTGGAGTCTTTCTCCCCCCTGCTGGAAACAGGTGGGACTTCTCTACCTTTCCACCTCCTGATTTGCTTCAGACCATACACAACGTGCAAAGTTAGTACACTCTTCCAGCATTTATTTTATTTATTTGAAAACGTTCTCTGCTCCCTGTTCTTTATAAAATAGGTTAACATCCAAAGCCAGAAAAGATTAGAAAGTCAGACTTCCTAAGATTATGAAGTTCTATATGGTAAAAGGCACCATACACAGACAAGCAGCAGACTTGGGAGAAAACGCTCGCTACCTATTACATTATTTAGGCCAGTGGTTCTCAGAGTGGGTGATTCGGCCCCCCAGGGGACACCGGGCCATGTCTGGAGACATTTCTGGTTACCACAACTGTGGGTGGTGGTGTGCCACTGGAACCTAGTGGGTAGAAGCCAGTGGTGTTAAAAACATCCCACAAGGCCCAGGATGGCCCCCACAACCAAGAACTGTCCAGCCCCAAATGTCAACACTCCCAACGCTGGGACCACTTGATTCCAAGAGTCTATAAACTCAACAGAAAAAAGACACATCCCTAACAGAGAAGTGGACAAAGGATATGAGCCGCAACCGAGAGATGCCAGCAATTCAAATGTTAATAAACCAGGAAGAGCTCAAATTCACAAATAATGAGGAAAATGTGAAGTCAAAAGAGATGCCACCACCTTCTGTCAGTCAGATACAAGACTGCCCAGAATGAATAAAATCTTGGGGAAAGAAGGATAAAGGGGACAAACACCCTGGTACACCGTGGATACAAGTGTGAAATGGTACAACCCTTTTGGAGGATAACCTGTGGTTTAATATGAAAGCTATCCTAGGATTCAGAATTGTGGGAATCTGTTTTCCAGAAATAATCACATGCATGCAGGGAATATGCGTGAGGACAACACGACCCCATAGATGGTGCAAGTAAAATGCTGGATATAACCTAAATATGAATTAAATAAAAAACAATTTTTAGTAGAAAGCATGGGACCACCAGCATTAATGTGCTGAATCTTGAAAAACTCCTCAGATCTGTTAAAGTGAGGCTTTAAGATAGATCATTAGCTCAAAAACAAACACACACATTTGCTGAAGCCTGAACCAAAGTGTAAGGGTTAACTCTGAAAAATTAAAATGCACAATGAAGTTTGCTCGAAATGTGATTCAAACATTTCTCTTCTTCCTTTCTTTGTTCTTCTTCATCCCTCCCTCTCCTCACCTTTGTTCTCAGTTAGGCACCTACTCTCCTGCCTTCTCCCTCCCACTGCTTTCAGGGATGATGAACTGGGCAATAATTACCCCATTCTAATTATTCAGAGTGGGGTGTCTTCTATGCCTGGTAAAAAGATGACTTTCTAAAACAGTGGTTGGCAAACCATGGTGTGTGGACCAAATCTGGCCCACCACCTGTTTTTATAAATAAAGTTTTATTGGCACATAGCTATTCTCATTTGTTTATGTATTGTCTGTGGCTGCTTTTGCACTACAGTGACAGAGTTGAGTAGTTGTGACAGAGACCATATGGCCCAGAAAGCTGAAAATATTTACCATCTGGCTCTTTACAGAAAAAGTGTGCCGACCTCTGTTCTAAAATGTAAAAACAGAAAATTTCTAAGAGAAAATCTCTGTGACATTGGGTGAGGCAAAGATTTCTGAGATACGACACCAAAAGCACAATCCATTTTTTAAAAACTGATAGGGGCGCCTGGGTGGCACAGCGGTTAAGCGTCTGCCTTCGGCTCAGGGTGTGATCCCGCCGATATGGGATCGAGCCCCACATCAGGCTCTTCCGCTATGAGCCTGCTTCTTCCTCTCCCACTCTCCCTGCTTGTGTTCCCTCTCTCGCTGGCTGTCTCTATCTCTGTCGAATAAATAAATAAAATCTTTAAAAAAAAAACCCGATAAACTGGATATCATCGAAATGTACAACTTTTGCTCCACAAAACTTATAGTCCACAGAGGGGAAGAAAATATTTGCAGATCACATACCTGAAAAAGGACTTGCATTCCGAACATATTTTAACTCTCAAAACTTAATAAGAAAACCACCTAATCTTAAAGATGTCCAAAGATGTGAACAAACAATGCACCAAAAATGATATACAACGGCAAAGAGACATATGAAAAGACCTTCGACATTATTAGTTACTATGGAAATGCAGATTAAAACTGGAACGAAAACCATGATAACCCCACCCATTTAGAATTGCTAAACCAAAATAAAACAAAAGCAGGCAAACAACAACAAAACAGACAATACCAAGTTCTGGTGAGGATGTGGAGAAACCAGAATTTTCATGCATTGCTGGCAGAAACATAAAAATGTTAAAGCCACTTTAGAAAAAATATGGACAGTTTCTTAAAAGTTAAACATACACTTTCCAAAAGACCAGCAACCCCATACTAGTAGTCATATAAGAGAAATGCAAACCTATGTTCATACAAAAACCCACACGAGTGTTTTTAGCAGCTTTATTCAGGAACGCCCCAAACTGGAGCACCCCAAATGCCCTTCGAGCCATCAGTGGCTAGACTAGGGAAGGCTACCCAATGGAGTTCTGCCTGCCAATAAGAAAAGTGCTACTATTCACACGACTTGAATCAATCTCAAATACATTTCGTGGAGTCAAAGAAGCCCAAGAAGCCCGACTCCGAGGCTGTGTACTACAAGAGTCCATTATGGAAAAGGCAAAACCGTAGGGATGGCTCAGTGGTGGCCAGCGGCAGGGAGCAAGGGGGGTGCTGAGTACACAGGGGGAGCCAAGAGAGTACTTTTGTTTCTTGCGGGGGGGGTGTAAATTCCCATGTCTTGATGGTGGAGGTAGTAACATGACTCTATGCATTTGTCAAAACTCAAAGAACTCTACACCAGAATTTCGAAAATAAATTTTAAAAAGATCTACAAAGTAAACCTGATTCCACAGCAGGCGGCCTCCTCCTGCCGCCCCGGGTGAGGCTGAGCAGCTTCTACGGGCCCAGTTCTCGGGTCAAACGGCAACGATGCAGAACCCGAACCCCAAAAGCACAGTTTCTCAACGCTTCAGAGCCCTTCCACCCTGCTCTCCATGCCCCCCCCCCCCACCCCGGACCTTTCCAAATCCACATCGCTAAGCCCGGGCCAAGCCAGCTTCCGTCAAGCACCAACTACAGCTGGGCCTTCGTCTCTGCCTGACCATCAGTGACTTCCAAGGTGTAGCCACTTCTGGCCGCCTCTTGGCTTCGCCAGGCCGTCTCCTCTCACTCGGGGGTCTCTCCACAGAGACTCCTCCAGGTCAACACATTCGGAGTCCCCTGTCCATGGTGGCCCCACCCACTGAGGCTCAGAGGCTTCATTACTTTGCTCAGGGTCAGCCATGGCACTGTTCATAATGGCAGTACCAGGCTTCCAACTGTCACTACAGAACAGTCTCCCCTCTTCGAGATGCGGCTCTTCACTCTAGCTTCTTCCCTGGCGTGCTGCAGACCTTCCTATTTCCATGCCTCTGTTCTGGCTGCTCCCTTTGCAGAGACTGTTTGTCCCCTCCATCACCTCCTCACTTACCTGTGACACGTCCCCCCTGGACAATAGGTTGCTCTAGTTCCCTGGGCCTGTACACCATTTAGCCCAAAGCTTTCGGGATGCATGATTCACTCTAACTATTTGTTTGTTTTTCATCCACGTCGTTGGTGAGAGCCTGGAGGGCCAGTGGGGTGGGAGATGGACAGATACCAAGCCTTAGAATCACCTGGGAATCATGTGTATTGGCCACTTTATGTTAAAGGGCAATTGCACTAACAGTCTTAATATGTTCAGTACCTTACTTTTCTTTCTTTTTTTTTTTTTTTAAAGATTTATTGATCTATTTTAGAGAGAAAGTGAGAGTGCAAGAGCAAATGGGGGAGGGGCAGAAGGGGCAGAAGAGGGATAAGCAGACTCCATGCTGAGCACGGATCCCAACACGGGGGCTCAACCCCACGACCCCAAGATCACAACCTGAGCTGAAACCAAGAGCCAGACACTCAACCAACTGAGCCACCCAGGCGCCCCAGTACCTTACTTTTCTAGGATGGTCCCATCCCATCCCACAGAATCAAACTCAATTGCAGGGAGCGAAAAGGAAAATTTAGTTTAGCAAAGTAATTCCTGCTGAGTTGGAAATGTTTCCAGTAACTGCATGTATCATGGAGAAGTCCTGTTTGGATGACCTCTGAGGGTTTTCAGCCCCATTACACTATTTTCAACAATCCTGGTTGTCTGTGTGACTTCAGCAATGCTGTTCGCATCAGTAGTATAACCACTATGTACAGGGAAGAGACGTGCATAAACGACGTAAAAACTTTCACAGGTAATACACATGTAAAGCAGCAAAACTAGTTCCCATTAGGCACCCATGAGATTCTGTCTCATTTGATATTCACAGAGCAGCATCGCTGAACTACTCAAGCCAGAGCAAAACTAGAACAGTCAAATATATCCTCAGGCTCAACCTTGACACTTCATACATCACATGATGGGGCTTGGACTCAATTACTTCTAAGGTCCCTTCCAGATGTAAAATTCTGAGTTCTCCAAGGTAAAAGCCTCAGGAATGTCAGGTCACCCAGGAAACACTCTGGGTGCCAGAGAAAAAGTGAATGTACCACCTGACCCAGCGATAACTGCTATGCAAGGTGAGGGCTTAAGTGAACGGGGTACCTATTGCCTTACTTGTCCCTTCCTGCAGCCCACGGCGGGGAGAGCCACCTGACTGGGCCAGCCACAGCTAGGTCACAGCAATTCAATATCCGCTAGGCTGAAAAGCTCAGGGTAGAAGCAGATCAGGTGCAGGCAGTGTCTGGCCCAGTCCAAGTGCTCTGCAGGCCCGCGGGGACACGACTGGCTCCACAGCCCTGTTAGAGTTCTGGCCCCTTCCTGGCTGGTCAAGGCCACTCCAGGGCTCTCACACAGAACTGCAGAGCAACATGGCAGGGCAGAAAAAACTCCTGGGCTGCGGAGTCTGACAGACCTGCGCTCCAATACTAACCCTACTGCTGATCAGCTGAACGACTGTGGATATCACACTTCCTTTCCTGGAGCCTCAGTCTCCTTTTCTGCAAAATGGGGATGGTACCCCCTGCTTTGCAGCACCCAGTACAGTTCCTGACACTTGGCAAGTGGCCACTTCACCGGCCTCCAGGCCCACTAAAGAACACTTTGACTCTTTGCCCCAGGACATTGGAAATGATCCAAACCGTTGAAGCCATTTCTAATGGGCCCGGGCTCCATAGAAGGCACAGGGAGTCACACCAGTCAGGGCTCATGACCGCAGCCCCACATGTATGGAAGACCTTGTTGCTAGTCTATGCTCATCACCACCAACTGTACACACCAGCTTGGATGGGTCAACTGGCCTCTCAGTCTGCCCACAAGAGATACAAACCTTATTCCAGCCCCGCCCCCTTCCTCCTACTTCATTTACAAAACTGAGGGGAACATGTGCCTCCTTGACCTCCCAGTCTCCAACTGCAGGCTCCTTCAGGTCCTCTCCTTCTGTCCCTGTCCCCCTCTTCAAGCCTCTTCCTCCCCCTGAATTGCTTCCTCTGGCGGCAGGACACATTTGTCCCCCATACCTAAGCAGACACCAAATCCTGCCAGTTGCACATTGGAAATATATCTCCTTCTATCCCATCTCTCTGCCACTACCCTGGTTCAGGTCCCTGTTATCTCTTGCCTAGACAGACTCCCAAATGGCCTCCCTGCCACATGATTATTTCAAACCCAGTCTCTCCAAACCCAACTGGGCCTTTTCCCTCCAAACCACTCCTCTGCTTTCTGTTTCCCCCTCTGTGAATCTTTTCTCCAGTAGAGATGTCTCTTTGGTGGGTGGTTGGGTCCAGTCACTCCTGAGCCCCCTTCTGGCCCTCCCTTCCCCAAGTAAACATGGAGTGCCAACCATGTGCCAAGCACGGAGCAAGGTACTGGGTGTATGAGTTAAAGGAACAGTCCCAGTCCCAGCCCTCATGTTCAGGCCATTACCAGGCCACCTCGTACCACAAAAGCATCTTGACCAGTCCATCCATCCTTAAGTCTCCCCCCAAAAAACAAACTTCCAAGATCACCTCTCGACTGTACCCAGAAACCCTCTACCACCTGACCCTGACATACTTTTCTAGACTTACCTCTAAGTTCACCTTCTCAACCCTCTCTGCCTGCCCAAACCAGTCCACTCAGGCTTCCAGACCTCTTTGTCTCTCCTCTCTTATTCACCCAGGCCTTTGGCTGTACCTGAAAACTCCTGCCCATGCCTCTTTGATCACAATGACCAGTACGGACACCAGCTCTTTCATCAAACACAAAAACTGAGCGCTGGACAATCCTTTCTTTCAACACTCGCAATGCTGTCACGACCCACTGCTTTACCCTTTTGCTACTTCATCTCATACACCTACATAGGTCTCTTCTCCCCAGCTCAGGTTGGAAGTTCCTCAAGGAGGCAGTTTCTTCCCCTTCTCCATGTTCCCCATGACCATGAACAAGCAGTCATATTTCATGTCCTAAACCTACGAAAGTGCGACCATCGACTTGGCCAAAGCACATGGAAGCCCTGGGTCAAGTGGGACCAACAGTAATCATAAAAGTGAGTCCCCCAAACATGTACGGACATGGACAATGCCATCTGTCCCCTTCCTGCTTCACAGTATATCCACTGTATGCTTTCCTGTGTCCACATTTCAAACTGCTCCTTCTCTTGCTTTCCCTGTTTCTCTACCTGACCACTACCCTTCTACTGGTCACTCAGGCAGAGACCCAGAATCATCCATTGCTGTCCTCTCTTGCTCGGTCATGTCCCACATCTAAATACCCAGAGTCCTGTGTCTCTTACCCCCCAACCATGTCTCAAACCCATCCCCCCTCTTCCCCTACCACTACAGCTCTGGGTCACATCTGCAGCTTTTCCTACACAGAGCAAAGTGATTACCTTCTAACTGGCTTGCTGGCCTTCAACATTGTCTCCCTCCAACTCTGCCTCCAGCGTGCAGATCTAACTCCTTCACTTTGTAGACTAAAATTACCCCGGCCTGGTCTACAGGACAACACCCTCTGCACACCAGCTGCATGAGTCCTTCTGCCACTACTTACTTCACTTTGCTTGCCCCAAAGGACCAGACCCCAAGTGGTTCCCAAAACAAACCAAGATGTTCCCACTTCCATGCTTTTGCAGATGCTGTTCCTGCAGCTTGCAAAGCTGTTCCCTGTGGTCTGTGCCCGGCTAACTACCCCCCTCCATGCTTGGCCTCCTCCAGGTAGCATTCTGTGATCTTCTTTGCCCACCAAGCCTACGTGAACAGTCTCCTTTTCTGTGCTTCCACATCAGCCAGTGCATAACCCTCAGCGCACTTGTGGCTAAAACAATCTGCCCACACTGTAATCACCACCGCCTCTGAGAGCCTAACAGCGGGGCAGGGAGAGTCGATTAAAGGAGGGAAGCAAGACTCACTTCCCTTCTATAGGCTGCTTTCTTCTGGTCTTCCCTCACTTACAGACTCGGGTCAGCCTCGCTGCTTCACTATTGCCACCTAGGGGCAAAAGGCGGCAACCACACTTTCCTCACCATTCAGCATTTAATTTGACTCAATTGAATGGGATGGGAACACAAGCGAGGGAACAGTTAGTTGACTCCAGGGCGGGTAAATGGAGAGTGCCAATCAGAGGAGGCTTCGAATGGTAAGTGAACTCTGAGCTGCGCCCCGCAGCATGAGGAAAGGATCTCTAGGTGGAGGAGAACTGGGAAGTTCTAGGCAGTGGGGACAATAGGCAGAGAGGGTGGGAGGTTCAGGTGAAGGTGAAATGCAAAAGGGAGGGAGGGTTAGAAGGTGCAAGACTGGGATCCCAAACTTTGACTTTAAAGTCACCTAAAGAGGTGAAAAAAATTAAAATTCTTTCCACTCAGAAAACTTTTAATCAGGAGTGATGATCAGGCCTGCATTTTAAAAAGACAACTTTTGCTGGCGTATGAAAGGATAGAGGTGGGAAGCAGGGAGTGAGAAAAGCAATAAAGCAAGCAGCAAAAAGATTATTTTCATAATTCTCTCGTTTTCCACTTGCTGCACCATGACCTCAGACGCAACACATCCAAACCAAAACTCTGCCTCCCCCAAAACCAGTGCTTCAACATAAACATTATTTATTTCCACAGTTTGAGATGTTCATATATCTCAGTCTCTTTGCAGACCCTGAAGTCATAAAATTTTATAACAGATCCCAGCACAAAGCTTTGCACAAAGACATTCAATGTCAACTGAATGGAATTCCTCTCGGGATTCCCTGGACACCTGTGATCATAAGAGCAATAAAATCTCATGGTTAAGAGTAAGGATTTTGAGTCAGAGGGCCTGAGTTCAAATCCTGCCTCGGCCACCTTAAGGTGCGAGACTGGCCATAACAAGTAACCCATCTAAACCTTGGTTGGTTTGTCCTGAAGATGGAAATTACAACAGCACCTATCTCAAGGGCTGGAGATAAAGATCTGTAAAGGGACAAGTCCATAGTAAATCCTCATTAAGTACTGGTGATTATTTATAACATTATCTATTCAGTGCTTACCATGCTCAGGCCATTGCTAAGGGCTTTCCACACCCTTAAATCTGCACAGCAATTTTTCCATTCCATTTTACAGATAAGAAAACTAAGGCTGCCACAGTTGGATTTGTGCAAGTTCTTGGGATCCCGACGGATCAGATATGTGGCTGGTGGAACTTTTAGTAAAAGATCATTTACTCCAGTGGTGGTTCTCTGTGTGTGTTACTTTTGGCAGTATCTGAAGACATTTTTGATCTTCACAACTGGGGGCGGGGGCTGAGGGGGAGGAAAGGGAAGAGATGCTCCCGGCATCTAGTGGGATGCTACTCAACATCCTACAATACACAGGACATCCTCCCCACCCCCACCCCAATCAAGCGTGATCAGACCCAAAATGTCAGTAGTGACCAGGTTGTGAAATCCTTCTCCAGTAGGAACATCTTTCCCATTTTCCCACTTCTGGAGCACTGACCATACAGATCCTACATGAATACTTTTGGTAAAGGGGGGGCTCTGTCCCTCCAGGGGCAGTGCAAGCAAAAGTTCTTCTCCACCTGCCCTGCACACAGTAGGTATCAGAACCCATTTTAATAAACCTAGCAGTAGAGGAGACCGGAAAAGGAAGAGCATCCATCCCCCATTGTTCAACTGCGTGCAGGTTGTGTTTTCAACACACACACACACATATTTTACAAATCCCAACGTCCCACGCCCCAAAAACAGCTTTGTTAGAGATGGCGTTCAAAAAAATATATATTTTTCTAAGACTCCCATACATATTGAAAGGTATGCACACTTCTAAAAGGACCTCAGATCGACCGCGGTCCTCTGACAACGACTACAAAAGAATCTGTAGGATTTCCCCGGGGAGCGAGCCCGTGGGCCGTGACCTCTGCGCGCCGAAGGCGCTCACCCCACTCCCTCGCCTCTGGCTTCGCTCTCCCGCCCCCGGCTCCTCGGCTCCCAGGACTGCTGGGGCCCCGGCCGCGGAGCCCGGCCGCCAGGCGCGTGCCCACGCCGTGTCCCCCTCGCCCGCCCCTCGCGGCGGCTGAGGAATCCGGCCCGGGGCCTGACGCCGGCGCCCACACCGGCCGGCCCCCTCCCGCCCGCCCGCCGCGGCCCGCGCGCGTCCCCTCCCGGCCCGGTGCGGCCTGGGCCTCGGCCAGTGCAGGCCCGCGGGCGCCCGCGGCCGGGCCAGGCGAGCTCAGGCCTGCCGCGGCCTACCCCGTCGGGTGCCGCCGAAGGCCCCCGCCTCACCTGGACACGGGCGGGCGAGCCCGGGGCTGCTCCGGGGCGGGCGGGCGGCGGCGGCGCGGCGCTAACGGCTCCGCTCGGCCTCGGTAGCGGCGGCGGCGGCAGCGGCGACGGCGACGGCGGCGGCGGCTCCTCCTCAGCGCGCACGACCCGCTCCGGCCCGCGGCCCGGACACGCCCCCCCGGCGCGCGCGCCCATTGGCCGGCGTCCGCCACGGTGTGCTTCTCATTGGCCGACGTGCCTGTCTTGGCGACCCAGGGCGCGCGGCGGAGGCGGGACTTCCGGCCGGCGCCGCCTGCGAAGGGCTCGGCGGCCGGCTGAGACGCGGGTGGCCGGCGATGGCCGCGGAGGGGGCCGGCTGGGGCCCTGCCCACGGAGGCCGGCTGAAGGCGGTGGCCGACGAACCGCGCCCCTTGGCGAGCGCATGCTGTATGCCTCGCGCCTGTCTTTCCCGCCGCCGCCGCCTCCTGACAGGTAGGAATGGTCTACGCGCCAGGGCTGTGGGGACGGGACCCGGGTTCGAATCCCGACCCCGACGTTTCCGCACTACGTGCCGTTGGGAAGTGGCTGACGTCACCTCGCCGGGCCTCAGTTTCCTTATCTGGTATGGTGAGGAGGTGGAGCATGAGACGTGGTGTGCCTTACATCAGTGTTGACTATTGGAGCTAACGGGTTCCCGGAGGCGCAGCCTAGCAGTAAGTCATTAAAATTTTATTGAGCGTCTACTATATGCTAGTCACTTGTATTGGGCAGCGAACGGGCAAAAATGTTAGCCACAAATGTTAGGTGCATAATTTAAATTTTCTAGGAGCTGTGTTAAAGGAAAGAAAAGTTTAAAAGAGACAAGTGATGTTACTCTTAGTGATGTGTTTTATTTAACTCAGTATGTCCAAAATGTTATTTCTACGTGTAATCAATATAAAGAGTTATGAGATATTTTACATTCTTAGCCCCCCCCTCCTCTGAAATCTATGTCTTACACAGTGCATCTCAAATTGGACTGACTACATTTCAAGAACTCAGCAACCACGTGGCTACTGCCTTGGACCCCGCAGTGCCAGATGGGGAGGCAGAAGAGAGAGACATCAAGTGGATTTCACATCAAGTGGTGGAAATGGGTGAGAAGAAAAGTAAATTGGAGAAAGGGTATGGGGAATGTGGAGGTTGCAGTTTGAAAGAGGGAGGTGGGGAAGGTTGAGAAGATGGCATTTGCAGAAGGAATCGAGCAAGTAATTATGCCATTTGTTTAATGCCATGTTTGTCTGGTAGGACTTTCTGCAGTGATGGGCATGTTCTCTATCATCACTTCTAATTTAGTAGCCACTCGTTCCATGTGGCTTTTGGGCACTTGACATGTGGCTGGTGCCACAGAAGAACTGAATTTTTAATGTACTTAATTTTTACATAATTTAAATTTAGTAACGTAGAGCTCGTGGCTCCCATAGTGGATGGCATAGATTTAGTAGAATGGTGGCCAGTGCTCTGAATCCAGAGTGTACTTCGTGCTAAATACTTTATGTGCATTCTCCTGTGTAATCCTCACAGTAGCTCTGTGAGAAGGGAGCTGTAATCGTTGCCATGGTGAAGAATGAAGTCCTTCATGTATTCATCTGTACTTTGTTGTTGTTCTCCTTAATAGACTTTGTCTATTATTTGAGATTTACAGAAATACTTGGAAGGAAGTACAGAGTTACGATTTTCTGCACACCCAGTTTCTCCTATTAGTAACATCTTTCGTTAGTATGATACATTTGTTATAATTAATGAATCAATATTGATACATTATGAACCAAAGTTCATAGTTTATTTAGATTTCCTTTTTTTTACTTAATGTCCTTCTTCCCTTCCAGAATCCCATGCGGGATACCACATTACTTTTAGTTGTCCTGGTTCTCTCTCTCTCTCTCCCTCTCTCTCTCTCTCTCTCTCCCTTTTTTTTTTTTTGAGATATAATTGACATGTAACACATGCTAGTTTTCGATGTACAGTCTAATGATTTGATATATGTATGTGTTATAAGGTAATTAGTGCAATAAGTTTAGTTAACACCCATGACCACCCATAATTATAAATATTTTTTGCTTTCATGATGAGAACTTTTAAGATCCACTCACTTCGTTGTCCTGTTTCTTTAAGCTCCTCTTGGCTGTGGTGGAGTCTCAGACTTTCCTTGTTTTTGATGACCTTGACGGTTTTGAGAAGAAATGATCAGGTATTTTGTAGAATGCCCCTCTATTGGAATTTGTCTGGTGTTTGATAAGACTGGGATGATGGGTTTGGGGGGAGGAAGAACCCCAGAGGTAAAGTGTGACTCTCATCACCTCCTGTCAAGGGTGCGTACGACCAACATTATCTATACCTGTTGCTGTTGACCTTGATCTGGGCTGAGGTAGCATTTGTCAGATTTCTCCACTATAAAGTTACTTGCCTCCCCCTTCTGTATCGCATACTTTGGAAGGAGGTCATTATGTGCAGCACACACCTAAAGAGTGAAGATGTACGTTCCCTTCCTTATGTGAGATGTCTATGTAAATTATGTGGAATTCTTCTGCGTGGGAGATTTCTCTGCTCTCCCTGATTTATTAGCTTATCCATCATTTAATTATAACAGTGTGGCCGCTGGGTATTTACTTCCTACTCTGGATTATAATCCAATACGACTTTACTTTGTTTAAATTATTCCAGCTTTGGCCATTGGGAGCTCTTTTAGTTGGCTCCTGGGACCCTTTGACACACTCCCATCAGTGTGTTTGGTTTGGGGTTTTTTTGTTTTCTTGGGAGCGCTTCCTTGCTTTATGGTATTACAAGATGCTCCAGGCTCATCTCGTATATTTCCTGCCCTAGTCCTAGAATCAGCCATTTCTCCCCGCCTAATAAAAGAATTATTAGAGAGTGGTGTTAGGAAGCAAGATCTGGGCACTCAGAGTGCTCATTGCTACTGGGGTGTTGTTTCTTTTACGTCATCAGTGGTTTTTAATCAGCCCCAGTGTGCCCGGTGCAGGTGCTCCAACCTGGGGATACAACAATGACCGTGCCAGATGGGGCATCTGCCCTCACGGAAGTCACAGTCGACCTGTGGGGATGGGCTTCAGAGGACAACTCCAACATTGACGAGGTGTGCAACCTTGGGTAAGTTTTGTAAATCTCTCTGAGCTTTACCTTCCCCATCTGTGAAATGGGGGCGATTATAATACTTCATGAGGACACTGGGAAAATTAGATGAACTCACTCACTCTGAGAACCTTTGGAACAGAGTGTGGTGTGAAGTGCTTATTAAATCTGATTCTTGTTCATAGTGATCAGAAATCACACAATTATGATCATTACAAAATAATTACAATCTGCAGAAGTTCAGAGTGCCAGCAAAGCATGTAGCAGGAGAACCTCATTTTGGCATGGCCAGGAAGGCTTCCTAAGTCAGTGGGGTTGCAGCTGAGGCAGGAAGGGTAAGTCACCAGGCAAAGGGAGGAGGCAGAATGTTTCAGGCAGAAAGAACAGGGGTTGCAATACCCTGAGGCAGGTAGGAGCCTGGCACACTTAGGGACTGAGAAAAGTCCAGTGGTGGAGACAGGGGCAGGAGAGGAGACTCATGGGATTGGAAGGGGCAAGTCACACAGGGCCTGGTGGACCACGGCGAATTGAGACTCAGTCTTAAGAGCAAGGGAGGTGATTTGTCCAAGGGCACTTGTCTAGTAAGGACAAGGAATGGAACCCAGGTCTGTTTAGTCTCAGAGATCTTTATTTTCTTGGTCTGAATTTGAGAGAGGAAATTCTTGGTTTGCGGTGGGGTGGGAGGGGGTTGCTTTGTTTTTGTTTTTGGTAAGAAGCATAGTTTTAGTTCTTAGGGGTCAGAATCTGAGTACACTCCAGCTACCAAAATTCTAGGTTGTTCTTGCTGTCCCTCTAAGTGCCAGCTCTGAGGGCCTGTGAGGTCAGGAGACAGAAAGATGACTTAGCCCGCATTCCCGCCCTTGAGCACATCACTTCCCGAGGGAGAGGAGGACACATAGACACATAAATCCAGCCGGGGTGACAAGGGATAAGCACAGAGCACCGCCTCTCAAAGAGTGCAGTGTCCAAGCCAGAATACAATGGGAGCAGGTGGGAGTGGGGCTTCTGGACGGACAGGCCCGGAGGAGCAGTGTAGGCACGGATTTGTCCCAGGGGATCTGGTAGGAAACGGGAGCCATCAGGAGCACTGGATGCAGATTGTGAGGTGGGACTGGAGAGATGTCTGTCTCCAGTTTCAAAGGTCCCTGGAGAGTCAGGCAGAGATGTTGGGATTTTATCACATAGACCAGGAGTTGGCAAATTACAGCTCGATGCAGCCCATGCCTCTTTTTGTACAGCCTGTGAGTAAGAATGAGGTTTACTCTTTTTTTTTTTTTTCCTTGACAGAGAGAGCACAAGTGCACGAGGGGGTGGGGAGGGGCAGAGGGAGAGGGAGAGAATCCCAAACAGGCTCTATGTCCAGTGTGGAGCCCGTCTTGGGGCTCGATCTCACGACCCCGAGATCATGACCTGAGCCGAAACCAAGAGTCAGAAGCTTAACCGACTGAGCCATCCAGGCGCCCTTGATGTTTACATTTTTTTTTAAGATTTTATTTATTTGTCGGAGAGAGCATAAGCAGGAGGAGCGGCAGGCAGAGGGAGAAGCAGGCTCCCCACTGAGCAAGGAGCAGATGCGGGGCTCCATCCCAGGACCCTGGGATCATGACCTGAGTCGAACTCAGACGCTTAACCAGCGGAGCCACCCAAGCATCCAGTCCGGGTGTTTACATTTTTAAGTGGTTGAAAGAATAACAAAAAAAGATCCCCTGGCTGGCTCAGTAGGTGGAGGCCGGGACTGTTGATCTCAGGGTCCTGAGTTCAAACCCTACATTGGGCGTGGAGCCTACTTAAAAGCAAAAGCAAAAGCAGAAGCAGAATAGCATCTTGTGACCTGAGGCAGTTACAGTTTAGGTGTCCCATCAAGTTTGATAGCGCCACAGCGTCACCTGTCGTCTGCATATGGTCCATGGCGGCTTTCCAGCCGCAGTGGCGGTGGCGGAGGATTGCTCAGGCAGGGCCCGCTTCCTGGCCATGCATGCTGTGGAGTCTCACTGGGCGCTGCACTTCTGTCACCATTTTGAAATTCATAATAATCTAGGAATAAGGGGCCCCTCATTTGTATCTTACGTCAGGCCCTGAAAATTGCATAGCCAGTCCTGGTGGCAGAGACCATATGGTCCACAAAGCCTACAGTATTTACTGTCAGGCCCGTTTCAGAAAATGCGTGTGAATCCTGTTAGGGTGGACAGAATAGCAGCCCCTCCAAGATGTCCATGACCTCATCTCCTGGCACCTACAGCTGCGTGGCCTTACCTGGCAGAGGGGACTCTGCAGGTGGTATGAAGTTACAGATCCAAAGAGGGGGAGGTTATCGTGGACGATCCGCATGGGACATGTAATCACAAGGTTCTTGTAAGAGGGGAGCAGGAGGATAGGAGTCAGAGAAGCTGTGATGACGGAAGCAGAGGCCGATGATCCCGTTGCTGGCTTTGTAGGTGGAGGAGGGACCATGAGCCACAGGACGCAGGCAGCCTCTGAAAGCTGGAGAAGGTCCAGAAACAGTTTTCTTCCCAGCACTCCCAGAAGGGCCACAACCCAGCTGACACCTTAATTTTAGCCTAGTAAGACTGCTTTCACACTTCTGACCTCCGGGGCCATAGGAGAATAAATGTGCGTTGTTTTAGGCCACCAAGGGGGCTGTCATTTGTCACAGCGGCCACAGAGAACTAATACACCTGTCGTAGGCAACAAGCATGTAAAAGAATTTGTTTTGTAGCCAAAGAGAATTTTAGATGAGAGACTGACTTTGCTTATTTATTTATTTATATGAAAGAAGGAAACCAGAGGCAAGGGTGGGCAGCCTGGGGCAGAGGATGGGGGGCTGGGTATGGAGAGGAGGATTCCAGATGTTGACGAGGTGGGCTCAGTAAACTCGTCGGTGACCAGTCAAATGTGGAAAGGGAGGTGCCCTGATTCATGAGACCCAGTGAAGTGGGGGGAAGCCGTGACATTTGAACCATTTCCAGGGCTCCAAACATAGGTGGGGGCAATTCTGGGGATACAAAAACGGGTTTCACTGTCAAGCATTCACCGACCAGCTCCCAAACAGAGCTGAGGCATGAAAGCAGACGCTCTTTGGGAGGACAGAAGCCGGGCGGGCCTGGACAAGCCCAAAGAGCCTTCTGGCACTCAACGAGCTTTACAGCTGCAATCTGATTCCATCTCAAGTGCCCAATAGGTCAGTTGTGTCAAGAAACAGGAAGCTTTATTTATTTTTCCTTAGGCAAGAGCATGTATTTTCAGGTTAACCAGTTTGGAGGTCATGTCCTTGTGCCAAGGGGACTGGCCCCTTCCAGGTGTGGGTCACCTTGGTTCCTGCGTGTGCACATTTCTGCCCCGAAGAACCCGGCCTTGGAGGAGGCACAGAAATGCAGGGCTTTGGTTCAGGCACCGCTGTGCTCATAAGGTCCCTCTGCCTCCGTTTGCTTATTTGTGAAAGGCAGGTGGCACCACCACCTCAGAGACACGCGTAAAGCAGGCACCGAGCAGAGCATCTAACGTGGTTAACACCCCAGAGAGCAGGAAGGGCTCCCCTTTTCCTTTTTTTTTTTTTTTAAGTCCGCTCCGCGGGGCTTGAACTCACGACCCTGAGATCGAGACCTGAGCTGAGATCAAGAGTCAGCCGCTTTACCGACTGAGCCACCCAGGCACCTGAATCGCTTCTTAAAACCCTGGCTCCTGAGGGGCGCCTGGGTAGCGCAGTCGTTAAGCTTCTGCCTTCAGCTCAGGGCGTGATCCCAGCGTTCCGGGATCAAGTCCCACATCGGGCTCCTCCTCTGGGAGCCCGCTTCTTCCTCTCCCACTCTCCTGCTGTGTTCCCTCTTTCGCTGGCTGTCTCTCTGTCACATAAATAAAAATCTTAAAAAAAAAAAAAAAAAAAACCCGGCTCCTGGAACGCCATCACCTGAGATAACATGGGTCACTGACCTAGACAAGCGGGGCAAATTTTGCTTTCCAGAATGATCTTTCTGCAAGTGACCCATAACCATTCCACTGCAGTATCTTCCTGGCAAGTGTTTTATCTCTCTTGAGGTCAAAGGTTAGGAAAGGCCCTGCAGCTCTGGTTCCCCGGGGGTCATGGCGTGGCCTGGCTTTCCCTGTTGTCCTGGAGGGTTATCGGTAGCGATCACTTTCACTTCTAGGTGTTCTCACTTGGTCACCCTCAGTCCTATGCTGACTCTGTAGTAGCCACCATCACTTCTAGTTTTCGTTTTTAAGATTTCTGATGTTTCCTTTTCGTGGCATACAAGTTCTCTTTCTTGCTTGGCTCCTAAGTATTTCCTGTGTGGTTGTGGGGCTTTCTGCAGTGCTGCTTTTTGAAAGTTGTGTGTTTTTTTTTTAAGTGAAAATTCAGGGACTTCTCATATATTCGCAAAGTTGTGCAAACATCACCACTGTCTCATTCCAGAACATTTCTTCACCCCAGAGCGAAAGAAACCCATGCCCGTTAGCAGTCACTCCCCAGCCTCTGGCGACCACGAATGTATTTCCTGACCCCATGGATTTGTCTATTCTGGTCACTTAATGTAAATGGAGTCACGTCACATGTGGCCTTTTGCGTTTGAGCATCCTGTCATCAAGGTCCATCCATGCTGGAGTGTGGATTGGTACTTCACAGCTGAGTAATAATTCCACCATGTGGCGACACCACATTTTCTTTATCCATTCACCACGTGATGGACATGGGGGCTTTTCCCACTTCTTGGCTATTGTGAATAACACTGCTGTGAACGTTCACGGACAAGTTTTTATGCAAACATATGTTTTCCATTCTCTTGGGTGGATACCTAGGAGTGGGATGGCAGGGTCCTATGGTAACTCTATGTTTAATGTTTTGAGAAACCACCAGACTGTTTTCCCCAATACTCTTTATAACTGGGGTGGAGGCTTCATGCTTGCCGGTCATTGGTAGGCAGTCATCTCCAGTCTCGTTCTTCATCCGACAATTCACAGGAAGCAGGCCCGGGACTCACTTATATGCCGTGGGCTGCGTGCAAGGTGCCTCCCACCTGCCCCTGATGTGCTGGGGCAGGACCACCCAGGATGGGTGTTTGCGTTAACCAGGTCCTGCGCCGCCTCCCCCCCCCCAACACCCATGCTCTCCATATCACAAAATCTTCAAACGTCCCAGCTCCCAAACAGATCCAAAAGCACACGTTTCTCAGAGCGCCCCAGGCATGCCTGTGTGCAAGAGAGCAAGTTGTGTGATAGGAATAAGCAAAGTGTTATCGGTCTATTAAGAGCTCACGTAAATTGATAAGAGCCAAAGGAGCAAAGGTCAGAAACAGACAGTTTGCAGGGGGAGAGAGTCAACAAACCTCAGAGTGGGTCTACCAAGGGGCCCAAGAGTAAGGGCTGGTGAAGGTGTAGATCATTCCAACCCTGCCAGAACCCCCCCCCCCACCAGCCCCAGCACTGACTTTCCTCAGGGGTGGCAGCCACGTGAAGCTGGAAAGACACCCATGAAAGATCCCTGCCACACAGGAAAGGTTCATGCTCTGTCCGCATGGCTGTAGCACTGACAGTTACCCTGAGCCACCCATGGAAGGGCTGTTGGCCAGAGGATGTTTCTTCCGGGCTCCACCAAGTTGCCTTCGGCTTGGCACTGACCTAAACGCCCAGAGATTCTTTAAAAAAAAGGGGGGGGGCGCCTGGGTGGCACAGCGGTTAAGCGTCTGCCTTCGGCTCAGGGCGTGATCCCGGCGTTATGGGATCGAGCCCCACATCAGGCTCCTCCGCTATGAGCCTGCTTCTTCCTCTCCCACTCCCCCTGCTTGTGTTCCGTCTCTCGCTGGCTCTCTCTCTCTCTGTCGAATAAATAAATAAATAATCTTAATAACAAAAAAAAACAAAAAATGCCCAGAGATGAGGCTGCTTTAATGAATTGCACATCCACTAGAAAAGATGGGTAGGAGGCCTGCAACCATATGGAATAAGTGGCTCCCGGCCTCCAGGCTGACCACTGTGTGTATGCAGTTCCTTTTTTTAAAGTTTTTAATTTTTATTATTATTTTTTTAAGTGGGCTCCCCTCTCGGCATGGAGTCCAACGCAGGACTCGAACTCACAACCCTGAGATCACGATCTGAGCTGAGATCAAGAGTTGGACGCGTAACTGACTGAGCCACGCAGGCGCCTCATGTGGGGTTGCAGTTCAGTCCTCATGGTAAGCCTCTGGGCTGGGGCCTGTTAGGCCCATTTTACAGAAGGATCAAGTGGGCCCAAGGTCACACACTCCCAGAGGATGGCAGAGAAGGGCTAGGGGTTGGGACCACGGGAGCAAACAGCTCATCATGTGAGAGAACAGCGTGGGGCACAGAATGGCACCTATGTGTCATACAGCCCTCCACCTGAGGCTGGGAGAATGGGGGAGAGTGGGGAAGGGAGGGTGCAGGCCAGCACTGAGGCAGGCCCCAGCCTCAGCCCCAAGGGGATGGACAGGAGGAAAGACTAAGTAGGATGCAGATAAGAGGTGGGGGGGTGTCTAGGGAAGAGGAGGGGCCCGAGGAGAAGGTTTACATAGACCAGTCTGGAAAAGGAGAGCCCAGCAGGGTAAGGGTCATGGGTTCACAGTGGCATCTCTAGGGTGTTATTTCTTTCTTTCTTTTTTTTTTTTTTTTATTTATTTATTCGACAGGATAGAGACAGCCAGCGAGAGAGGGAACACAAGCAGGGGGAGTGGGAGAGGAAGAAGCAGGCCCATAGGGGAGGAGCCTGATGTGGGGCTTGATCCCACAGCACCGGGATCACGCCCCGAGCCAAAGGCAGACGCCCAACCGCTGTGCCACCCAGGCGCCCCTAGGGTGTTATTTCTACTGCCCCATTCAGCCAGGGCCCAGTGGCTTAAGATGGTTGAGTTTGGAAGGAAGGGGACATCCTCAGTATGCAGTTAAAGCACTAGGTCTACGTGGGAAAGGGGAGAAACCAAGGCCATGGAGAAAGGGTCTGTCTTGATCTTCGTTCCCTCCCCACATCCCTAAGCACCCGGTATGCTACTGTCTTACTCAGGTCTATCCTGGATGATTGGTTTGTTCTGGCTGCCGTAACAAAGCAGCCTAGTCTGGGTGGTTTAGGAACAACAGAAATCTATTTTCTCACATTGAGAGCATCAGATAAATGTATCTTATTTGTTTGTTTAAAGATTTTATTTTTAAGGAATCTCTACACCCACCGTGGGGCTCGAACCCACAACCCCGAGATCTCAAGAGTCACATACTCCACTGACTGAGCCAGCCAGGCACCCCTAAATAAATGTTTGATATTATTATATGTATATGAAGGTACATTTTAAGTAAAATCATTTTATTATTTAAAAAAATTACTTCTTCATGGTTTGTTCTGGAGGCAAGGACCCCAAGATCAAGGTGCTGGCAGGGCTGATTCTTTCTGAGGCGTCCCTCCTTGGCTTGCAGATGGCCACCTTCTCCCCGTGTCCCCACACGGTCTTCCTTCTGTGTGCATCTGTGTCCTATTTTCCCCTTTTTATAAGGACACCGGTCATTGGATTAGGGCCCACCCTAATGGCCTCATTTTAACTTGATCACCTCTTCAGAGGCCCTCCCTCCAAATATAGTCACATTCTGAGGCCCTGCGGGTTAGGGCTATGACACATGAATTTTGGAGGGGTCACACAGTTCAGTCCGTCCCCCTAGATAAGCCCGCTGGGTTTCAGCAGGGGTGGGCAGAGGAGCTCAGGTGGCCCTTGACGCCCATGGGCACTGCCCAGCCTCCGCAGTTAAGGAGGCAGGATTCTCTGGTGGATGGGGCTGGCCTAGAGCCCCTGTGGGAGGATGGAGAGCCATACATCAGGGGCTCAAGCCTGGCGAGGGGCCCCCTGGTCGTCCACAGAGTCTGGCCAGATGAGCTACAGCCGGCACAGGAGCAGGAGAGGGGATCCAGGAGCAGCTGGGGGGTCTGGCCGTCTTCCCAGAGCAGCCCTCCTACCCCCAGCAGCGAGGGGTTTGCTGGGCTCACACCAAGGGAAGCCCCACTGGACACACGCTCTCCTTCGTCCTTCCCTCTGTGCCCCTGCACGGGGCCTTGCTCTGCCTAGACTCCTGCCTCCCTCCTTTCCCCTGGCCAACATCTCCAGTCCCTTCGCCCAGCAATGCAGCCAGCCTCTTCCCACAGATGAGCTTGGTGCTGCGATGAGAACCATAATGAGACCCTCAGCAGCCGCCAGCACGAGCCCTGCTCTCCCCAGTCGCTGTGGCTCCCTGAGGGGCTGGCTGAGTCTTATCACCTCCCGTGCCCAGCATAGGGCCTGGCAGCCAGTAGGCGTCAGGGGTTTGCTGGCCGAAGGAGCAAGAAGCAGGCCCTTCCCGGGAGGACCAGCAGCCCTAAAACCCCAGCCCAGGTTTGTCACATTCTGGCACGGCCTGCCCCTGTCACCCCCACCAATGAATCAGGCCACCGACCCTGGGGTCCATTTCACGGCTGGTGAGCAAGGTGGGCACTCCCTCTTGCCCCAGCCCAGTGACCACACAGACGACGCTAGGGGTGTTGCCAACATGGCTGTCACAGGGCAGCAGCAACAAGGAGCTGGAGGGGGGTGTCCCCAACTCACCCCTCCTGTCGCGGGTCCTGTCCCCTGCTGCCCCATGCTTTGTGAGTGAGCTAGCTTAGTCCCCGCCCATTGACCAGTGTCCTTAGCATACCATCTGCCTCATCTTCCCCGTGTGGGGACCCAGAGTCCAGAATGGTCAGCCTGGGGCGGGGCAGGGCGGGGTGGGGTGGGGTGGGGTGAGGAGAAAGCAGGGCTGCTCTTCCAGCCATCTTCCTGGGGCTTTTCATTCCCCAGTGAGGAGTGTTCAACCCACCCAAGTGCACCCAGGGCAGGTCAAGGGTCAGGAGGAACTGAAAGCTGCTTTTCCCAAGAAAGGACTGGGTGAAACTGAGCAGACACCCTCCAGGGGGATGTGGGGGAGTCCCTGCAGGTTTGGAGAGACAGGGCCAGGAAGCAGCTGTTAGTAGCTATGCTGGAAGCGGGGCTTCTCACTCTTGAGCCCACTGACCTGTGGGGTGGAGGATTCTTCATGGGGGAGGAGGGGAGGACGTTTAGTAGCCTCTCTAGCCATCCCTTCGCCCCTGCTGTGACAACTGGTTACTGCCAGGTGTCCGCTGGGGGGCAAAATCGGCCCAGGTGAGAATCCCCCACCTGACAGAACCAAGCCTGGAAAGGGGATTCCTTTGCCTGGGTTCTTGGGCTGGTGTTAAGGGCCTTCAGACCACATCCGGGTCAGGTATTCAGGGAGCCTGCTGTTTGATGTGCCCTGTTCCATGGGCCTGGAATTCTCCCCCACACCCATCCCCACCCACTGGTTTCCAGAACTGGGTCCACATATCACTTCCCCCAAGAAGCATTCTGTGGGTGCTGTGGCAGGCAAAATAATGCGCCCCCCCCCCCAGTGTCCATGTCCTCATCCCCAGAACCTGAGACTATGTCAGCTTCCATAGTGGGAGGGACTTGGCAGATGTAGTTAAGTCAAGGCTCTGGAGATGAAAGATGAGCCTGGGTGATCCCGGTGGCCCAACGTCCTCACAAGGGTCCTAGGACAGGGAGACAGGAGGGTCAGAGCCAGAGAAGGGAAGCGACAACGGAAGCGGGGCACAGAGCGAGACTGGAAGACGCTCCACTGCTGGCTTTGCAGGACGAGGAAGGCCGCGCCAGGGAGCGCCGGCCACCCTGGAAGCTGGAGGGGGTGAAGACACACACACATGGAGCACAGGGCCTCCAGAAGGATCTTGGCCCAGCCAATAGCGTGATTTTAGGACTTCTGCCCTCCAGAACCGAAAGATCAAAAATCCATGCTGTTTTAGCCACCGTGCTTGAGGTAATTTGTTACACGGCTGCAGGGAACTCAGGACAGTTCACTCTGGAGCCCGGGCCGGGGTGTGGCCGGCACTGGGCGGTCCGGCTGGCCTCTGCCTCTCTTAGGGCACGAGCTGAGCTGTACCACAGGCCTGTGTCTCTCCCACTAGATGCTGAGGACTCAGTGTATGAAGATTGGGGGTCAGGCCTTGGGTGGACCAGATGTTCTGAAGCTGAGAACACCGAGATAAAGCAGAGGGACCACTTTTCTCCCCACTCCACGCCCCCGAAAGTCACACATAAAAAGACCAAAAAGCTCCAATCTTTGCTCCACTTTGCAGACTTGGAAAGGCTTCTCATGTTCTTCAAGGTGTCCTGGGCCCAGTTCTTGTCACCCCTGCCCCCAGGAGGAGACATTTTTTATTTTTTTAGCCAACACTAAAGGAAAAGTGAATTTTGCATTCAGAAGTTCACAGTTGGCCACGTAGCCCAAGACACCTCAAGCCCCTTTATCAGCAGCAAAAATACCAAGGGGGGGAGGTTGTGTGGCCTCAGCCTGACCCCCGAGAAAGGGACCAGGACAGAACCGTGAGAAAATGCTCTTGTCTCAGAGATGACTGGAAAGGAGGGGAGAAGGACCCAGAGCGGGTGTGTCTCAGAAACCAAGGAAAGCAGGAGCCACGAGGGGCCTCAGGCCGCTGTCAGGCTCCGTGGAGCCAGTGCAGGAGTTCAGGAGCCAGAGGTGACGGGGACAGTGCAGGAGTTCAGGAGCCAGAGGTGACGGGGACAGTCGGCAGGAGGGGTCAGGGATGCCGGGTTTCTGGAGGTCGGGGAGACTGGAGAGGCACCCTAGGTGTTCATCCCCTGCCAAACGGGGTGGCCGCAGAAACAGGCAAGAGGGAAGAATGGGTGGTGAGAGCAGAGAGGTGAGGGATGTGTCAGTTGTGGTTTTTATTTTCTATACGCTGATGCTTTGAGCTCTTGGGGCCTTGCTGCCATGGGAGGGACTGCCCCTCCCAGGGCTAACTGATCCCTAGAGATAGCACACAGCTCTCTGCCACAGCCCCTCCTCTGACTGCCCCGTTAGCAGGCTGCCATACTCCAGGAGCCAATGTCCCCTTGCCCTGATGTCCCCAGGGCCAGGGGCCAGACAACTAGGCCTGCCCCTACCCCCCAGAGCCCGCAGAGATTATTCAAACTAGCCAGTCCTGAGCCTGCTGACCCTACCTTTCCATCCCATAGAAACCACAAAAAAAGGCTCCTGCCCACGTCTCTGCCTTGCTCCCTCTGCCTCCTGAATGACCCTGGTTCTTCCTCGAGTGGACCCACGTGGTGTGCAGTCCCCCTCCTCCTGGGATTGTGAGTAACAAACTGTCTCCTGCTCTTTTAGCCTCACTATACCTGAATAACAATAAACCCTACATTTTAAAACCCTGAGGGCCAGATCTGCCACTGGGGATGGGCAGAAAGGAGAAAATGGGGTTCAAAGGAAGTAGAGGGACACACGGGCCTCCTTGTCTGGGTGATACTGGAGGAGCAGGGACGGCTCGCTCAGCTAGAAGCCCACAGGAGCTCGCATGTGCAGGCGGTGACCCATCAGTCCTGTCATCCAGACTCGGCAGTCACAGGACTCCCCAGCGGCTTTGGGCCTGAGCCAGCGCGCCCTAACCCTCTGCAGGTCCCACCCCTTGAGCCCCACGAGGTAGCTGGCCTTGCCGGGAGGGCCAGGCCCTGCCCCCATGCTGCCTGACACCGGCTGGCACTAGCAGCCCAGGAGGAAGCCGCAGCTCACCTCCAGATACAGCCCCGCCCTGCAGCACCCAAACACACGCCTGGTGACCAGCCCCCACCACGGCCCTGGCTTCCAGAGTCAGCTGGGGAGAGACGCGTAGCTGCTTTCAGGCCAAGCACCATGACACCCAGCCACCCAGCCCCAACGCCCTGCTGCTGTCAACTTGGGTACAGCCTGGGGCCCCATGGGGCTTTCGGACTCCTCAGTTTACCCATCTCTTCCTTTTTAACAGAAGCACTACATTGCCCAGCGGTCAGGAGGTGCCGGACTTCTGCAGTCAAGCAGGCCTGGCCTAGCAGCTCAGCCCTGACTCCTTAGGCACAGGACTGACCGGCCCGAGCCTCAGTTGTCACATCAGTGGATATAAAACCCCTCGGTACAGGACCTGGCATGTTGCAAGCAGATGACAGTGGTGGTTGCGTTCGTTGTTACTACAGCTGCTAAGGGGTCAGGGTCAAACAGGGTCGGGGGTTTAAACATACACATATACAGCGACATGGCCTGTGAGCCAGGATGGAAACTTGGATCCCCCAGTTCCTCAGTGGAGCAGTGGTTCCCAGTGGGGATTTTTGTCTGGGGACAGTTTGGGGTGTCACAACCAGAGAGCCATGCCAGTGGCATCTGGTGGGTGGAGGCCGGGGACGCTGCTCAGCGTCCTGTGGTGCACGGCGTGGCCCTCGACAACACAGAAGTGTCTAGCCCCTACTGTCAGCAGTGCCGAGACTGAGAAGCCCTACCCTGGAATGTAGCTTCGAGAGGCCAGGGGGTTTGTTTGTATCATTCACTATTAGCCTCCCATTCTGGAACACGGTCTGGCAGAGAACAGGCTCTCAAAAGCGTTCGTGGTACTCATGCTGTCCCAATCCAAGAATGCTGACGGCAGCTCACAGTGCCTTGGACATTTCCAAGGGACCAACTGCCACTCCAGTGCTGCCTGGCCACCACCCTCCTAAGCCCACTTGCCATGACGACTGTGTCCCCCTTGCAGGTGGGCTCGGACCACCTCCAGGATCTGGAGGCAACCATCAACCACTGGATCCACTTGGAACTCTGTGCCTCCTGCATCTACCTGTCCACATCTTTCTATTTGGACCATGATGAATTGGCTTTGAGGAATATTGCCACTGATTTTCCTCACCAAGCTCACAAGGAGAGGGACCGTGCTGAGAAACTGACGGCACTTGCAGGACCCACAAGGTGGCTGAGTTTCCCTCAGCATAGCAAGAAAGCGGACTGTGGTGACTGGGAGAGCAGGCTGGATACGCTGGAGCATAGGTTACACTTGGACCAGAATGTGATCAGTCACAACCAGAACTCATACAAAGCAGCCATTGACAAAAATGGCCAAGTCATTCATGTAACTACATTGAACGAGTGGGTGAAATCCATCAAAGACTTGGGCGATCACGTAACCAGCTTGCACAAGATGGGACCCCAGAACCCCTGCATGGCAGAGTATCTTTTTGACAAGGACACCCCGGGACAGTGGTGACCGCTGAGCCATTGGTGGGGTTCCCTGCAGCTACAGGAGTGACGTCCATGCCAGGTAGTGTATGTACCATTCCTTCTCTCAGTTGTGTTAGAACGTCCAGTTCACTTCGTTCACTTGCACCATTCCTTCGAATAGAGCGATATGTTATCTCCTCTCCCCAAACAAAAGGAAACCAAAATTCCTTGTTCCTGAGGAATTATGTGCGCCTGTTTTGACCTGTCTAGGGGTTCCTTGAAGGAATGATGCAAGGCACTGGCCTCTGTTTTGCCCACGTTGTGACTCTCTCAGAGCAGGAAGGGACTCTGCAGAGGGTATTCCTTGAGTACAGCTGAAAGGCCAGTGAATGAGGTGCTGCCACATGAGGGAAAAGATTACAGTTGGGACAAACAATAGGCATGCTGAGAGCCTGAGAGGAGAAACTGGGAGAGGAGCTACTTGGGGGAATAATGGCTTTGAAAATCCTCCCATGCTGGGGGCAGGAGGCATGCTCAGAAAAGATTTTAGAAGCCCCTAAGTGTTCACCTCTGGCTGATCTTTAGGCTCCCCCCGAGCAGGAAGTGAAGGCTAAGGCAGAGTTGTGAACAACCTGGCTTGTCGTTACAGGAGTGCCCCAACACAGAGTCAGTCTGCAAACATCAGGAAAGTTGCTCTGTCTCCTCTCCTCTTTCCTTCCTCCCATCCTGCTCTCTTCCTCTTTCTCCTTTCTCCTCCCCCTCCTCCTCTTTGTCTCCTTCCTTCAGGCATTTAAGAAATTTCCAACAACTGCTGATGAGGAGCTAAAGGAACTGACACTTCAGAGACCACACACAACAAGAAATACAGTTTTTAAAATATTCTAGAAAAGTCATTCAGACAACTGCAACCCACAGCAAACAACAACAACAAACCCAGATGGGGACAGATCTGATTTACAGAATTACCACATTGTAATATCCAAATTGCCTAATTTTCAACAACAACAAAAATGAAGCATGCCAAGAAACAAGAGTATGGCCCTGCGAAGGGTATCTTTGCGGAAGATAAGAAACTAACAGGTGATCCCTGAGGACACACACTCATTAGACTTGAAGAAGACTTTAAATCAACTGGGTTAAGTATGCTCAAAAAGCTAGGGGGAACCATAGACAAAGAACTAGGGGAAGTCAGGAGAATGATGTCTCATCAAATAGAGACTGTCAATAAGAAATAGAAATTATATGAAAGAAACAAATAGAAATTCTGGAGCTGGAAAGTAAGACAAGATGAAAATTTCCCTGGAGAGTTTCAACAGAAGATTTCAGTGGGCAAACAAAAGAACCACTGAACTTGAAAATGGGTCAATTGAAATTATCCAGTTGAGGAGCCAAAAGAGGAAAGAATGAAGAAAAATGAACAGGACCCGAGAGCCCTTTGGGGACAGCGGCAAGAGTATAAGCAAGCATACAACGGGCATCCCAGAGGCAGAAGAAAAAAAGAGAAAAACTATTCAAAGAAACAGTGGCTGAATACTTACCACATTTAGTAACAATCGTGAATCTATACATGCAAGAAGGTCAACAAATTCCAAGCAGAAAAAATCAAAGAGGTCCACACCAAGACACTGTAATTGAATTCTGAAAAATAAAGACAAAGGGGCGCCTGGGAGGCACAGTCAGTGAAGCGTCTGACTCTTGGTTTCGGCTCAGGTCGTGATGTCAGGGTCATGAGATCAGGCTCTGCTCAGCACAGAGTCTGCTTGAGTTTCTCCCTCCCTCTGCCTCTCCCCCCTCTAAAATAAATAAATAAATTTTTATTTAAAAAAAAGACAAAGAGAACCTTTAAAGCAGCAAGAGAAAAGTGACTTGTTACATACAAGGGATTGCCAATGAGAATAACCGCTGATTTCTCATCGGATATCACGGAGGCCAGAAAGCAGTGAAAGGCATTTAAAGTGATGACAGGAAAAAACCTGTCAACCACGCATTCTGTATCTGGTAAAACTATCCTTCAGAAATGAAAGAGAAATTAAGATACTCTCAGATAAACAAAGGGTAAGAGACCTTGTGGCTATTAATTCCTGCCCTTCAAAAAAATGCTAAAAGGAGTCCTTCTGACGGAAATGAACACTCGATAGCAACTCAATGCCACATGAAGAAATAACACTGGAAAGGTAACCACATAAGTGAATATAAAAGCCAATATTATTGTATTCTTGGTTTGCAACTCCTTTTCCCGCCATATGTGATTTAAGAAACAAGTGCATAAAGCAAGAATTATGAAGGTATGTTAATGGGAACACAATGTATCAAGATGTAATTTGTGGCAGTAGCAATATAAAGGGGAAGGGATGCAGCTGTGTATGAGCAGAATTTTGTATACTGTTGAAGCCAAGCTATGTTAATTCAAACTGGATAGTCACAAGTTGAGAATACTAACTGTAAGCCTAGGGAAATAGTAAGAAAACAACAGAACATATACAGAAAACGAAATAAGGGAATCAAAGTGGTACACTATCGAAAATCAGTGAAACACAAAAGAAAATTGTAATGAACCAATTAAGGAACGAAATAGGTATAAGACACACCTTTAAAACAAATAGTAAAATAGCAGAAGTCAGTCCTTTCTTATCAGTAATTACTTTAAAGATAAGTAGATTAAACTCTCCAAGGAAAAGGCAGACAGTGACAAAAGAGATGAGACATGATCCACTTTCCACAAGAGACTCACTTCAGATCCAAAGACACAGATAGATTGAAATGAAAGAGAGGGGAAAAGAAATTCCATGTAAATAGTAATTAAAAGAGCTGAGCTGGGATATCTATAATAATATCACACAAAATAGACTTCATGTGAAAAATTGTTACAAGAAACAAAGAACATTACCTACTGATGAAAGGGTCAATCTATCAAGAAGATACAATAATTATAAAGCTATACCTACCAGGGCGCCTGGTGGGCTCAGTAGGTGGAGTGTGTGACTCGAGCTCATGGTTGTGGGTTCGAGCCCCACGCTGGGTATAGGGATTGCTTAAACATTTTATACAATCTTTAAAAAAATTTTTTTAAAGTATAAACATATATGTACCAAACTACAGAGCCCTAGAAAATATGAATCAAACATTGGTGGAATCGAAGGAAGAAATAGACCCTCTTACAGTTGTAGCTGGTGACTCCAACACTCCATTTTCAACAATTGTTATAACCAGACCTACTCGATATATTGGGAATACTCTAGCAAACAAGAGCAGAACACACACTCTTCTCAAATGCATGTAATCCATCCTCCAGGATAGACCATAGGCCACAAAAGAAGTTGCAATGAAGTTTATAAGGAAATCATACAAACTATTCTCTCTGACCGCAAAGGAATGAAGCTAGAAACAAGTGACAGGGGGCGCCTGGGTGGCGCAGTCATTAGGCGGCTGCCTTTGGCTCAGGGCGTGATCTCAGCGTTTCGGGATCGAGTCCCACGTCAGGCTCCTCTGCTGGGAGCCTGCTTCTTCCTCTCCCACTCCCCCTGCTTGTGTTCTCTCTCGCCGGCTGTCTCTCTGTCACATAAAAAAATAAAAAAAAAAAATTAAAAATTAAAAAAAAAAAAAAAAAGAAACAAGTGACAGAAGGAACACTGGAAAATTCTCAGGTATTTGGAATTTAAACACTGCTTTTTAAAAAATTCCAGTTAACATACAGTGTTTTACTAGTTTCAGGTGTGCAATATAGTGATTCGGCACTTCGATCCATTACTCAGTGCTCACTGTGGTACATGTAGTCTTAATCCCCTTCATCTATTCCACCCATCCCCCACCCCCCTCCCCTCTGATAACCATCTCTTTGTTCTCCATAGTTAACAGTCTGTTTCTTGGTTTGTCTCTTTTTTCCTTTGTTCATTTATTTTGGTGCTTAAATGCCACATATAAATGAAATCATATGGTATTTGTCTTTCTCTAGCTGACTTATTTCACTTAGCATTATACTCTCCAGCTCTATCCATGTTGTTGCAAATGGCAAGATTTCATTTTCTTTTATGGCCAAGTAATATTCCATGCCTACGTACCACGTCGTCTTTATCCATTCATCTATTGATGGACACCTGGACTCTTTCTGTAATTTGACTATTATAAGTAATGCTGCAGTTAACATAGGCATGCATATATCTTTTCAAATTAGTGTTTTCATATTCTTTGGGTAAATACCCAGTAGTAGAATTACTGGATCATATGGTAATTCTATTTTTAATTTTTTGAGGAACCTCCATACTGTTTTCTACAGTGGCTGCACCAGTTTGCATTCCCACCAACAAAGCACGAGGGTTCCTTTTTCTCAATGTCCTCACCAACACCTGTCGCTTCTTGTGTTTTTGATTCTAGCCATCCTGACAGGTGTGAGGTGGTATCTCATTGTGGTTTTGACCTGCATTTCCCTGGTGTTGAGTGATGATGAGCATCTTTTCATGTGTCTGTTGGACATCTGGCTCCTGTTTGATTGGCTGTTCAGTGTCCCCTGCAATTCCATATGAATTTTAGAGTCTGTTCTTCCATTTCTGCAAAACTGGCCATTGGTAATCTGATAGGGATTGCACACAATCCGTAGACTACACTGGGGAGTACTGCCATCTTAACTGTGTCGAGGCTTCCATAAGCACAGAGATGTCTTTCCATTTGCTTAGGTTTCCTTTAATTTCTTTAAGAATGTTTTGCAATTAAGTCTTGTACTTCCTCAGTTAAACTTATTCTTATGTATTTTATTCTTTTTGATGCTATTGTAAATGGAATTGTTTTTTCAATTTCCTTGTCAGTTGCTCATTGCTATTGTATAGAAACGCAACTGATTTTTCATGTGTTGAGCTTGTATTCTACAACCCTGCTGGCTTTATTAGCTGTGTGTGTGTGTGTGTGTGTGTGTGTGTGTGTGTGTGTGTGTGTGTTCTTCAGGATTTTCTCTCTATATATGATCATGTCATTTGTGAATATAGTTTATTCCTTCCCAGTTTGATTGCCTTTTTAATTTCCTTTTCTTGCCGAATTGCTCCAACTCCAGGGTTGAGCACAATGTTGAATGGAAGTGATGAAAGTGGGCATCTTTTTCTTGTTTCTGATCTTAGGGGGACAGCTTTCAGTCCCACCGCTGAGTATAATGTTCACTGCAGGTCTTTCATAAATGCCCTTTATCATTTGAGGTTGAGGAAGTATCCTGCCATTCCTACTTGGTTGAGTGCTTTTATCATGAAAAGATGTTGGATTTTGTCAAATGCTTTTTCCTGCATCAGTTGAGATGATTGTGTAGTTTTTCCTTCATTGTATTAATGTGCTGTATTAAATTGATTTTCAGGTGTCGAACTGTCCTTGCATTCCCAGGATAAATCTACTTGTTCATGGTTCATGATCCTTTTAATGTGCTTCTGGATTTGGTTTGCTACTCTTGTGTTGAGGATTTTTTTAAATAAATTTAAACTCAATTTAGTTAACATATAGTGTATTATTAGTTTCAGGGGTATGTGTGGAGGATGTTTGCTTCTATATTCATCAAGGACATTGGTCTGTGGTTCTCTTTGCCTGGCTTTGGTATCAGGGTAATGCTAACCTTATAGAGTGAAATAAGCTAGGATGCGTTCCCTCCTGTTCTATTTTTTGGGAAGAGTTTGAGAAGGATTGGTGTTAATTCTTCTTTTGATGTTTGGTAGAATTCACCAAGAAGCCATCTGGTCGTGGATTTTCTTTGTTGGGCGGGTTTGGATTGCTGATGCAGTCTCCTTACCTGTAATAGCCCTTTCCAGATTCTCTGTTTCTTCCCAAGTTTCTAGCAATTTGCTAGTTTCATTTAGATTATCTAATTGGTTGGTGTATAATTGTTCATAATATTCTCTTCTAATCCTTTTTTTTAAATTTCTGTAAGGGCAGTAGTTATGCCCCCCATTTAAAAAAAAAAAGAATATTTATTTATTTATTTATTTATTTATTTATTTATTTATTTATTTTTAAGTGATCTCTGTGCCCAGCGTGGGACTTGAACTCATGACGCTGAGATCAAGAGTTGCACGCTCTACTGACTGAGCCAGCCAGGTGCACCTCCCCCATTTCATTTCTGATTTTAGTTATTTGGTTGTTGGTTTTTTTTTTTCCTCTTTTCTGGGTCCCTGTTTTATGTCATGTCAGCATTCCTCAGATGCTATTGTAAGTCCATTGTTAGAAAAATAAAACTAAAATATCTCCGTGACAGTACGGACTAAATCTGTCTTGTCACTGTGTTGTAACTACCGAACCCGGCACATAGTCGAACTCGGTAAACATTTCCTGAATTACTTCATGCTGGTGTAGAGCATGGAGGGGACTAGAAGGGGCCTTCCTCACAGCCCTCGTGGGAAGACAAGCTGTTACTCTTGAGTCTTCTCGCCTGGTCCGATGTCCCCACACTGCATCTTCTGCGGGACCTTGGCAGAACTCAGAAACAGGGCTGACCACAGCCCTCCCCCAGCTAAATCCCTCAGCAGCTCCCCAGTGACCTTTCGACGAAGGTTGACCCTTCTGGCTCAGTATGTGAGGCCTGAATAGACTGTGTCCTCCCACCTCATCTTCCTCTACCCACCCCATCTCCCGCCCCAGTTCTTGGCAGGTCCCTCTGGCGTCCTGCTCTGTCTGACCTCTGACTAACACCTGCTTGCCCTGCGTTCTCCATTCAGTAGCTGTTCTCTCTGGAGACCTGGTGGGGTGCCCTCTGCATCCCCACAGCCCGCGTGTGGACGTTCCTCTGGAAGGTGGACCATGGTCACCCCACCGGCTGCGAGCCTCACGTGGGGAGTGGTACGTCCATTATCTGCCCTCTGTCACCAGCTCTCTGCCTATCACTTGGCACCTGCTTCAAAATGCAGGTTTTATTCTTTTTCAGATACGGTGAGGCCAACAGATGAAGAGACGATGGCCATTAAAAAGATAGATTGCTGGGGCGCCTGGGTGGCTCAGTCAGTTAAGTGTCTGACTCTTGATTTTGGCTCAGGTCATGATCTCAGGGTCAAGGGATCCAGCCCCACGTCGGACTCCACGCTCAACGTGGAGTCTGCTTGAGATTTTCTCTCTCCCTCTTCTTTGCTCCGCCACTGCTCACACGCACATGCTCTCTCTCAAAATAAAATTCTTAAAAAAATGAAAGTTTGCTCCTCACAGATCTCAAGAGGAGGGGGCACGCCATGGCACAGAGGGCCACTTGGGGCAGCACCAGAGTTGGTCAGGGGGCAGAGGGGTGAGGAAGAATGTGGGTGAGCGCCTGTACTCTGGTTTCCGTGGGAGGAAATGGGGTGAGGCAGCAGCCGCAGGCTCAGGACTGGCTGGTTTGTGTGATTTCAGCAGGCTCTGGGGTACGGGGACTGTGCCTTAGGTGTCTGGCACCTGCTCTGGGGTGATCAGGGCAGGGCACAGTGGCCCTGAGTGCGAGAGCCAGAAAGGAGGGGGCTCAGGTGTGGGCTCTGGATTGGCTGGTTTGCACAGGGAAGGTTCAGTCACAAGGCATTTACGATCTCTAGGAATCTGCTAACCCTGGGACGCGCAGTCCTTCCCTGATCAGGGAGGTCCTGGCTATCAAAACATCATCATAAAAAAAGACATGCTTGGAGCACAGAGGATTTTCAGGGCAGTGAAATACCCTGATACCATAAAGAGGGATGCGTGTCATTATACATTTGTATAAACGCATGGAACGTACAGCACCGGGAGTGGACCCTGATGTAAACTATGGACTTTGGATGATAGCGATGTGCCAGGGCAAACTCGCTGATGGTAACACATGCACCGTCTGGGGCTCCGGGGCAGGATGTTGATAACGAAGGAGACTCTCCAAGTGTGGGGCAAAGGGTATGTGGGAAACCTCTGTACCTTCCCCTCAGTATCACTGGGAAAATTAAACTGCTCTTTAAAAAAAAGTCTTACTAAGAAACAAAAATAAAAAAGAATCCGAATAAAATTGTGAACTGACGATTATCTGTGGCTAGACCTGCCCTGTCCACGGAGGTAGCCACTAGCCACCACCACATGTGGCTGTTTGGCACTTGAAACGTGCTGCAAATGTACAGTCAAGATTTACTATGCCAAAAGAAGGGGGGGAGTGTCTCATTAATCATTCTTATTTGATTACGTGTGGAGATGATAATATTTTTATAGATAGGGTTAAATAAAATACAGTATTAAAAAAATTTTTAAAGGCATGCTTTAAAAAAAAAGACTTTATTTATATATTAGAGAGCGCGAGCGGGGCGGGAAGAGGCAGTGGGAGAAGGAGAAGCAGGCATCCAGGTGAGCAGGGAGCCCAATGCGGAACTCGATCCCAGAACACTGGGATCATGACCCGAGCTGAAGGCAGACACTTAACCGACTGAGCTAGCCAGGCACCCCAAGACATGCTTAATACAGCCCCCAATCAGTACATGTGGAATGAGGGGGTCAGAGCTGAGCTTGGAATCCGGCCCCACTTACTGGGGCGACAACTTAACCTCTCTGAGCTTTAGTTGATTGCGTTTTCCCTGTAAAATGGGGATGAATATTAATCCTGCGGGGTTGTTATCATCTCGGGCCACTCTCTTTGGAGGAGCCCAGCCCATCCCCAGTGTCTTCCTGTCACACCAGGATTTGTAGTGTGATCCTAATCTCGAAGTATCTTGCTTCGTATTTGCTACTTGTCTTGTCTGCTCCACCCTGGGACCATCTGTCTACTTCACTGCTTTCCCCTGGCACCCAGCCCAGTGCCTGGCATACAGTAGGCACTTGCTAAGTGTTTGGTGAATGAACAGGATAACAAATGGCCCCCAACAGATGTTTGGTGAGGATCGGTGACATCACTGTCATCTTTCATGGCTGGGACACATCTGCTTACTGCCATCACCCCGGGGCCTAGCAAATGGCTGGTATGGAAGAGGTGCCCGGAAAACCTGTGGGTGAATGGAGCCCAGCAGCTTCACAGAGGGTCTCCTAGAGGGCCCTCTGGGCCCTTCTCCTCAGGGCCCACTGCCCTTCCTCCCCACACCACCGCTGCCTCAGCCCAGCCTGGTGGGTCCAGCAATAGGCCCCCTTCCTAGCTGGGGCAGTCCAGCTGGCCTGTCCCCCACACGTCCAGTGAGAGCAGGGGAAGCACCAGGACTGAGACCAAGACTGCATACAACCAGGGCCTGGCGCCCACCCAGACAGTCACTGCGGCTACCCCAGGGAACGCAGAGACCACTGGTCAGCTTGGGGAGGAAAGCCCCTCTAGGCCGGTTTCCAGGAGGCAGCAGGGTCAACCACATCAGGAACACAGGGAAAGGGGTCACACAGGGACAGTCTAAAAATGAAATCCCTGCAAGTCAGGCCAGAGGCTTGCAAGGCATCCTGGAAAAACCCCTTTTCCTCCCTTCTCTAGTTGCCTGGTAACCACAGTGCATCTGGGCCAGAGCGGGAGGCAGCTGGGAACCACGGGAGTCCAGGCCCAGCACCCGGGGTCGGTATGCACAACAACGAGGTGTGGGGGGAGGGCCCCTAGCTGCTGCTTTCCGAGGCCACCTGAGCAGGGACCTGTAGGCACCAGAGGTTCAGGAGAGCTGTAGACAGCACAGGGAAGGGAGGATCTAATATGCAGCAGCAATTTCAGGAGGACCCCCACTTCAGCTCGTGGCCCTTCCCCAGTGCCCCTGTCCCTTTCTGATGACTCTGAGCCTCCCTGACCCTCTGTCTCCTCCTCTGTAAAGTTGTCCAACATTGAACACCTGGGCCGGTTCTCCAGCAGAGAAATGAGAGTGAGCCGGCCCCCAGAGGAACTCACTCCAAAGGGAGCGGTTCCCCATCACAGAGCCCATCCTCCCCCATCCCATTCTCCCTTGGACCATCTGTGTGCACTCATTAGCCATTCCCTCCCAAGGGGGACTCCCAAAAGCTGAGCTGAGCTCATGGAAGGAAGGCCTTGGCCGGCCCTTCCAACCTGCAGGCCCTGGGATGTGGTCAGTCCCTCAGCTTGGCTCAGCTTCAGGCTGGAAAGCACCCCCAACGGACCCCATCGTCAGGGCTGGTGACCAGGAGGCTAGAGGAAGCTTCCCACCCCCACCCCCACCCCCACCAGCTGCGCTCGTTTCACACGTGCAGGAGAAGAGGGTCGCCTCCAACAGCTGTAGGAACAGAAGAGGCCTCCCCTTTCCCAGTTCAGCCCTGGCCGTGAGGATCCGGCCCCCACACCCAGCAGCCACGGTCCTCAGAACTCCGGGGTTTTCATTCAGGGTCTGAGCATCCCGCCGCCTCCCTGACACCTGCGCGGGGCCCAAGATGGCGCAAATCCCTGTCTGCCCTGCGCGCAGGTTCCTCTGACACCCTCCACCCCGTTAAGGCTGCGGGTGGGACAAACCGTGGGGGGCAGCGTGGGGAGGAGGGCTGGCTCGCGGGGGACCTCGGCCAAGTCTGGGTCACGCCAAGTCTTGGCGGCTGCCGGCGGCGGGACAAGCCGGGGCAGTGGACCGGAGCGGAGAGGCTGGCGGGCCCGCCACGCCGCGTCCCCACGCCCCCAGTCACGCGGAAACGCGTCCCGCCCCCCCCCACTCCCCTCCCACCCAGAGCAAGAGGTTGAGGAACTGGAGTCGCGCGCCGGCGCGGAGGGAAGGCCACAGCCGCTGCCTCGGGAGCCGGGTTGAGGCCGGGCTCGTAAGCTCCGCCCCTGCCCGTAAGCTCCGCCCCTGCCCAGGCCCCGCCCCGCGCCAAAGCCCCGCCCCCAAAGCCACAGGATTCCGCCCAGGCGAGCTGCGAAAGGTCTCGGGCAGGGGTTGCTAGTGGGACGGGGAGATGAGAAAGGGGTACGGGTGTGATAAATACCTAGGGTGGTCTGTAGCTAAGGATACGGGTGATAAAAAGTTAAAAGTTAAAAGCAATCAGCTGTGAGGTCTCTGCAGAGCCGCCTTCCCGCCACAACCGCGCTCTGGCGCCCGTGGCGCCTCTGACCCGGGGAGCCACGCCGACCCGGGGGGAAGGAAAAAATGCGTTCTAGACAGGTGTTGCTTTGCTTCGTGCCGCTGTGGTAACCTGGGGCTCCGGCATGTCTTCCAAAACTAGAGCATTTCTTTGTTCTGGTGGTTGTTAATAACATTTCCCCCAGATAATATTCGAGAAAATTCGCACACCTTACACTGCACCCTTTGCAAGTCTAAGGTTCCAGGGGCGCCTGGCTGGCTCAGTCGGTTGAACCTGCTACACTTGATATCAGGGCTGTGGATTCAAGCTCCACGTTGGGTGTAGAGATTACTTAAAAATAAAACTTTAGGGGCGCCTGGCTGGCTCAGTCAGTTAAGTGTCTGACTCTTGACTTGGGCTCAGTTCATGATCTCAGGGTCTTGGAATCAGCCCCACTTGGGACTCTGTGTTCAGGGGGGAGTCTGCTTGAGGATTCTCTCCCTCTCCCTCTGCCCCTCTCCCCGCTGTGTGTGCGCGCGCTCTCTCAAATAAATAAATAAATAAATAAATAAATAAATAAATAAATAAATAAATCTTTAAAAAAGATAAAATGTAAGGTTCATGTGTTTACGAACCCCCGTTCTCCCCTCCCAGCCGATGGCAACAACTTTTATTTTCTGCTTCTATGGATTTCCCTGTTCTCAAAACCAGGGCATTTCTGCAGAGCTATAAGGCACCCCATTGTGGGGAAGGAGAGAAAAGTGGGGTGAAGTCAGGGCCCCATGGGAACAGGGGGCTTGGGAGCAGGGAGTGAGGCAAAGGCTCTAAGCAGCCTGAGGCCCATCTGCGGGAGGCTGGTATGGACCCTGCTGTGCCACAGGAGAGGGAACGTGGGGAGGAGAAAGCATCCTTTGGGGGAGAAAGCAGGGGTGCTGACTGAGAGGACTGGATGGGGGAGGAAGTCAAGGAGGGTCCCCAGGCAGCCAGCCTCCAGGTGGCCTGGGCAGGCTGGGTCTGTCCATATGTGTGGTTCTGCCTCCAATCACCAGGTTGCCAGCCCTTGTCTGTCTCAAATCCATGTCATTGATTGAGAGGGTCAGTGTTTCCTGCCAGCTGTTTGAAGTCGGTCCTCTGTCCCCAGGTGCCTACAACGAACTCCCTCTTGGTGCACCTTGACATGGGAGAGAGGAGCTAGAAAGAGAAACCGGGAGAAACCCGAGGCGGGGGCGGAGTGGGAAAGGAGGGGGGAGGGGGGAGGAGAGCAGGTGGCCAAAGGGTGGGGCTCCATCTATAAAGGCTGTGAGGCCTATTGGCCTGCTGGGCAGGACGGCGTGGAGACACCCCAGCAGGCACCATCTCCTGGGACCCCACAGGCACTGGTGAGTCCCCCCACCACTGCATCCCCCGTCCCCCAATCTTGGTTGAGACCAGCCACAGGCCCCACCGGCACCGCTGGTCCCTATCCTGTGGAGAGGGCCCTAGGGGTCGGACTTGAGATGGGGGTGTTCCGAGTGCCCGCTGCTGTCCATTTTGGGTCCTCACCATCCCCACCTCCCCCATTCTTCCTCAAGACCCCTGAGGAGGAAGACCAGCCTGCGCTATGAACCCGTGGCTCCTTCTCTGCTTGGTGGCCAGCGTGGTGGGTGCCTGGTCTGCTATCCACGCTCAAGGTAATGTCTTGGGCTGTACCTACCCTGCCCCCCGGAGCCCTCCTCTCCCTACCCATCCTTCCTGCCCTCCCTCGTTTGCCCCTCCCCTCCTCCAGAAGCCTCCCCGGTTCCATTTCCACCACTGAATTCTGACGGACCACTCCCACCCCAGGGATGTAGAAACTTCTGGCATTTGAGCAGCTCCCTGGGGGTACAGGCCCCCCAGCTCCTCCTTCCAGAGCCCCTGTGATGCCTCCTCCATGGTCCATGACCCACGGCCTCCCTGTCAGGACTCCAGCCAGCCCAGGGACTGTGGGGAGCAGAGGGTAGTTCCCAGTGGTGGCATAGCCAGGGACACCCCTGCAGTGGTGTGACCACACAGGAGTAAGTCGTCCCCCGACCCCGCAGGCTACCTGTGTGGTCTGGCTGAGAGTTACTCCTCAGTCTTCATGAGCCTCAGTTTCCTCATCTGCAAAGTGGGGCTCTGAATTCCTGCTGTGGAGATAGGGCACGAGAAACCAATGGGCTGATATTTGCAAAACTCTTGGTCCAGTGCTCGGGTAACAACAATGATAACCATTACTGATACTAACGGGGAGTCCCTTCCCACTTTTCCCTCTATTTGGTGCATACAGTGTCCACCACGAGCCCGGCCACTGTGTCCTGCGTCCCTAGGATATAGGACAGGGCCCCGGGGGAGATGGCTGAGCCCCAGCAGTGGGCTGAGCAGGGTCCCTGGCTTGGTTAAAGCCCCATGCCCCACCCTTCCTGCCCTGTCTGCCCCTCACTACATCTGAGAGGCCCTAGCCCTGCTTCCAGCAGAACTTACCTTTGCCCGGGTTGGGGCTGGGCTTGGTTCCCATTGTTCTGCTATCAGAGGCCCAATCCAGGAGCCAGGCCCAGCCTGGGGCCCTTTGATCCTGGGGGCAGAGTGGCCCCCAGCCTGCCTGGTACTGCAACCCAGTGTCTATCCAGCACCCCTGCCCCTTGCCCTCTGGGGCCAAGGTTTGGAGATGGGGGGAGCACTCAAGTCCTCCTCCTCCCCCATCCTTCCTACTGCGCTTGGCCAGAACTCAGGTGTGGAGCCTGGAGGCAGGGGTCAGCAGAGGGATGGATCCCACAGGGCCTTGAAGGCCTCTCACTGTCTCATCAGTTCCACCTGTCATCCTCCTAGGCCCTGCCAGCACCAGCTCCTCCTCTTCTGAGCCCACCCCCCTCCAGGCCCCTGTTCTTCCCCCTCGCAGCACAGAACCACCTCTGGGTCTCCCCACCCAGGCTGGGAGATCCCCATGTCCAATTCCCCTCTGTGTTTGTCTACACATCCGACACCTAGTAGGAACTCAAAATGCTTTTTTCAACCAACCAGTAAGCAAAGAGACCTCCTGGTTTCTAGCCCACTGACCAAGCGGTCACTCTGATGGGGACAGAGAGGCAGAGGCACCTGTGATAACCCTAGGTGGGGAAGGGCCAACCTGGAGCAGGAGCTGGGAAATCAGGAGCAGCCGGGCGGACCATTCATTGTAGAAGGGCCTGGGCTGGGCCTGGTGGCCCGCGACCCCTCCTCAGGGCGCTCCAGCTGCGCCCCTTGCCCTCCGCCCCAGAGCAGGAGTAGAAGTGGCTTTGGTCCCTCATTCTTTGCTCCTGGGTCCTTCCCAGCCCAGGACTGTGGAACCCCTCCAACTCCTGCCAGCTGTCACCATATCAGGGGCCAAAGGTGAGCCGAGTTGGCCTCCTTATCACCTGGGCTGGCAGTGTTGTGGTCTGTTTTGGGGTACCTGAGTCTGGGGCAGTCCTCGCAGAGCGCACGTGCACACAGGACGTGAGCCCCCGGGCCGTGCTTGCAGGTGTCTCCGAGGACTGCTGCCTAGACTACCACCCCTGTGTTGGGCCCAGCTTCCTCCGGCGTGTCGCGGGTTACCGGCGCCAGGAAGTGAGCGGGAGCTGCAACCTGCCTGCTGTGATGTGAGTGGGATTGTGGGAGGCTGGGGGGGTGTCTCATACGCAGCTTTGCTCCATGCTCACAGCCTAACCCGGGGACCCGCTCCCCCCCCCCCCAGATTCTTCTTTACGAAAGACAAGATGCTGTGTGCGAACCCGCGGGACAGCTGGGTGCAGAAGGTGATGGTCTCTCTGGATGCTGGGAACAACACCCTCTCAAAGCACCACTGGAGACACTTGCACGGTGGGTGAGACCCACGCCCAGCATCTAGGGGGCCGCCTCCTCCCTGCTGTGGGCCTCTGGGCTTCTCCACCCCCAAAGTCCAGCATGCTGACAGCTGCCGCCACCCCAAAGAGGGCCGATTGCTGGTGAGTGGAGACTGAGTGAATGAACAACTCTTTCAGCCAAGACTTCTTCCATTGCAAGAGATGGCAAATTCAAGCAAATGGGAAACTCATTGGCTTAAATGACTAGCCAACGGCTTCAGGCTTGGCTGGATCCAGGTGCTCAGAGGGTCTTGGTGGAGCTCTTATCTATTTCTTTTTCTCTTGTACAGGTGCCCTCCCTAGATGTAGGAAGTCGAGCACTGGAATCTCCAAGCTACCACCACCCAAGTTTAGGAGGCCCCCCAGAAGAAACAAGAGGAAAACTTCCCTCCTGACAAAAGCTAATCCAGGTAAGGACCTGATCATGTGACCATCCCTCCACCCATCACTACTGCTGAGGGATGAGAGCTCCTGATCAGCACAGACTGGCTGAGGGGACTCCCTTCCAGGACCAAGGGGGCTGGCTCTGTGGTCAGCCCTGCAGGCTGGCACTCAGGGGGCTGTTTACTACCCCAACCCAGCCTAGGGGGGGCTTCGGCAAGTAGCGCAATGAAATGTCAGGTGTGTGGACCAAGAGCTGCAGGGTCCCCTGCTCCACTCCAGTCCCCGTCACCTGCCGGCCTCTCCCATCCCCCTGCAGGACCGTGAGCCCGCACATCTCCCGGATTTGCCCAGCACAAGATGGGCTGGGCCTTTCTCCACCACAACGGTCCTCTGCAGCTCCTGGCCTGCCTGTCATTTGGGCCAAATCTCAGTAGCCGTGCCTGAGCCTGCCGTGGGCTCCCTCCCATCACCCCTGCCACACCCTGTTCCTCAGGCAGCTAGAAGGAGAGAGCTGACCTTACTTCGAGCCCCCTAGCCTGCTCCAGGAACCAGAGTCAGTGCTAAGCAGTGGGCCCTGTAGCAGATCATTGGAGTACATCGCTCACCTGCAACCTCTTGCCACCCGCCCTGGGCCACGCCTGCCTGTGTCCGTCTGGGTCCTTGCAAAGCACCAGTCCATCTCGGGACACTTCTCCCAGGCCGTGTTTTCTATAGTTTTTAAATAAACCTTTGATGGGATGCCATTCCTGTCTGTCCCATTTCATTATGGGGTGTGAGTTGCTGCCCCCGCTTGTGTTAAATCCCTCGTGACTGTCCCACCCCCAGATCGGTGCTGGCAGTCCTCACAGCTGCCGGCTCCCGGGGGGTGTGCTGGCTGTAGGCCCGGGTGCGAGTCTAGCTGGTGACCTGGAGCAAACCGCTCGCTCTCTTGGTGCCTCTTTCCTCGCCTCTAAAACGGGGCTCGCTGTTCTTGTTCTGCTCAGATCCCTGGGCTAATGCGGAGGAGCCCTCTGTAAACTCGGACAGGGGTCCAGAGAAGCTCCTGTTAGGTCGAGGGGCCCAGAACCAGGACAAGAATAGAGCCCTGGGACCAGGCACCAGTGACCATCCTGCAGGGAGAGGCAGGGCCACTCTCAGGTCACTCAGCCAGACTCAAGCCATCCAACTGTCCTGTCCTCTGGCAGCCTGTTTCCACCATGACAGAGAACATTCCAGATGAAAACCAAATGCTCTCTGGGGCGCCTGGGTGGCACAGCGGTTAGGCGTCTGCCTTTGGCTCAGGGCATGATCCTGGCGTTATGGGATCGAGCCCCACATCAGGCTCCTCTGCTATGAGCCTGCTTCTTCCTCTCCCACTCCCCCTGCTTGTGTTCCCTCTCTCGCTGGCTGTCTCTATCTCTATCGAATAAATAAATAAATCTTTAAAAAAAACCAAACAAACAAACAAAAAAAGAAAACCAAATGCTCTCTCTCTAGAGGACGAGAGGTGGTTTGGGGGCCAGTGGTTCACACCCAGGCCCCACTAGGCTATGGAGGCCACTCGGGCAGATTCTACGAACTCTCTAAGCCTTGGGTCCACCCCCTATGAAATGCATGGTATCATTGCTTTTCTCGTACAAGTTAGCGGGGACTAAACGCACTTCTCTCGGGGTGCGCCTGGCTGGCTCAGTCAGTAGAGCGTGACTCTGGACCTCGGGGTCATGAACTCCAGCCCCACACTGGGTGTAGCGATTACTAAACAAAATAAGTAAACTTAAAAAAAATCATAAACGTACTACTGTCTGTGACAGCCCAGCATACACACACACTGACCGCGCGTTGACGGCCTCCTGGCATCGAGCTGGGCCGTCACCGTGGAACCAGGCAGGATGGCCCGGTCGGTGACGGCAGCGAGGCTGGCCCAGACGCCCCATTTTTAACCCTGGCTCAAGCTACCTGCCACCTGGAGTCAGCTTGGCCAAGTTGCTTCACGTCTATAAGGCTATTTTCCCGTCTGTAAAATGGGGAGGAGCCCAACAGCCTCTATTTCCAGGCAGTTGCCAGGACAGCTAAATGGGTCGACGATGGGAAAATACTTGGAATGGTGCCCAGCGCATCGTACGTCGTCAGGAAGCGTGAGCTGTTGTCATCAGGACTAGTGAACCCACAAGGGCTTCCAGTGGTGGCCTTGTGCCACTCACAGGTCTGAAGTTCACAGAAACTTGCCTGCACCCTGGGACCGTGTTCCCCACCCTCAGGTGGAAGGTGGCCTTCACCTGTGTCTCACCTGCACGCTTTCTCCTCCGGGCCCCAGGCTGAAGTCCATCCCTCCAAAGCTCCCACCCTCCGGGGTCTCCTGCTCCTTGACCTGTGAGCCTGACCTGGCCCTGCTGAGGGCAGCATCTCCTGACTTCCAGAACATGCCAAGGAGGCGGACTTAACCCAAAATAACTTTATTGTTGTCTCTGCTTCTGATATAAAAGCAGCCTGGAACCCTAGCCCACCCCACTGGGGGCCTGAGCATGGCTGCGTGTCACCAACTCTGGCTGGGGCCCCAGAGGCTCTTTGGCTCGGAGGGTCAAGCCCCAGGCCCACTCCAGCAGTCCGTTCCCATGTCCCACCGTCCCCCAGGGGTGAGCCACGGTGCAGTGCAGCAGTGTAAGCCTGAGATTGACCAGCTACAGGGAATCACAGGCCCCTCTTTGACCCTGGTTGTTGGAGGAGGACGTTGCATGCCACGGCTTCCAGCTGTCTCCAGGGAAGACAGAATGTTGGGGTCCCCCTGGGCAGAGGCTGGGTTCGCCTGAGGTCGCAGAATCGCATTTTACTCGTCCTGAGTTTTGGAGTTCCACCTGGTCAGTGATCCCATTGCTCGTGGGATCGGTAGCCCCCCAACTCCAGAATCTGCCCTTCTGGAGAAGAGGATGAATGGGGGGCCCTGGGGCGACCGAGGCCAAGGCTTCACCAGGTCACCGGGGTCTCTCTGCGGCGTGTGGTGAGCTGCGTGACATCAGTTTCCCCCAACTCCCGCCGGAAGAGGCAAGGATGGGGCAGTGCCCATGGAGGGAGTCCAGAGTGGGGGCTGCGGGAGGGGCCTGGGGTCAGGCAGGAGATGCGGGCTCCTTCCAACTACAGCAGCCGCAGCTGCACCTTCAGCCGCAAGGCCCCGCCCCCTGGCGTCAGCTTCCGCTCGGGCCAGGTGCCCCAGGGCCTGGCCACGCTCACCAACTCCAGCTGGTAGGTTCCAGGCCCCGGCCTCCGACGCCCCAGCTGCAGGGAGCTGAGGCCCCGGAGGTGATGCACGCGGAAGAAGCCTGGCCCGTTGCCACGGGCAATGACATAGCGGACCCGTCCCCCCAGGCTCTCCAGGGCTGGCCGCAGCTCCAGGATGTGCTCAGCCCCGCCCAGGCGTGAGAGGTTCAGGCCCAAGGTCAGCGGGGCCTCAGAGTCAAGGCTGGCCAGGCTCACCTGTGGACAAAGACCAGGCAGATGCCGGTCAGAGGTGGGGAAAATCGGAATGCAGTGCGCAGGGGCCACAGAGAGGAGCTGCCAATAGCTTTCCCGTTCCTGGGGTGGGGGTGGGGTTGCTACGCTTCCTGCATCTGGGCCCTTTGAGAGCACCCTGTGTGCAGATGACAAACCTCCCTTTATGTGAACTGCTCTGAGTGCGCTCCTGGTCCTGGCAGCCGGACAGGGCCCTGAATAAGCCAGCGGCCTCAATGGCAGGCTAACGCGGGCCCGGTGACGTAGCCTAGTCCTACTAGAGGTGATCTGTGTTTTCTTCTCCTTGGCTCTGGGCACTGCTGTGTTTGTTCCGCCTCATTTACATGTTGAAGGGTGCTTTGTGGTTGGGTGAATGCGAAAGCTATCCCTTTTTTCCTGCCCTTTCCTTCTGGAGACTTCAGCGCCCCCCACCCCCCACCCCCGCGCCGCCCCCAGTGTTGCTCAGACATGTGCTCTTACTGACACCTGCTGGCAGTCTTGGGTATTGCAGGCAAAGCCTGGGGTGGGCGGTGCGGAGTGGGGGGCAGCCCTCCTCTACCCCATGCAATCCGTGGGCACCCATCCCAGGAGCCCCAACAACCACTGCACTCACTCTTACAGACACAGGGCCCTACCCTTGCGAAGCTTACAGAAAACAATGGTAACAATAGGAAAGGGAGAAAAACAAGAGGGAAAATAGGGCAAAGTAATACATTCATATTTAGTTCAATCTAATACGGAACGCCCCTCAGACCCAACATTCCTGTCTCGCTTCTGCCTTTCCTCTCCTCACCTGGTGGCTCCCATAGGCACTGCGCCGTGGCCGGTCACGAGCGGGGAGGCCATTGATCTTGCATTCATAGCAGGTTTCAGATGAGAGCAGCTCCTCCTCGTCTGGGGTCTCCTGGGGTCCAGGGCTGAAGCCCAGGCCAGAGACACAGTGCCTGGGCCAGGACAAAGGGGGTGGTGGGTCTTCAGGGGCAAGCTGGTGGGATCCCCCCCACTACCCCCTCCAGCCCCCACTCTCCATTCAGAGCCACACTGCCCATGGGGGACGGGTGCTGGTGTGTAAATGGGAGGGTGTGCCTTTGCGTGTGCCTACACAAAGGGGGTGTGCGTGTGTGCATGCATCCCTTAGCTTACCTGGGCAGAGATGTGGGCCTACAGGCACCCCACGGCAGCGGTGTGTATTACGTGCACACGTGTGCACACTGAGATGTACGAATGCATAAGGGTGCCCAGGCATGTCGGCGTAGCTGTGAGTCATACGTATGCTCGAGGGTATTACAGAGAAGTGTGCACCTACCACTCCGCACGTGCAAATATACGGCAGCACCAGGCAGGCAATGACACCAAAATGGGGTGTGAACTCGCGTGTGGACCCATACGTGTGCTGGGAGGCTCTGTGACCAGGTCTCTGTGCACACGTGTGTAAATGCATGTGTGCACAGACGCATGTGTGTGTGTGTGCTCTCGCAGGGTTGGGGGATCTGCGCCCGCCCGGCTCAAGCCCCTCACCCTTGCCCAGCCCGGAAGTAGCCTCGGGGGCAGCCGCACAGGAAGCCACCAGGGGTGTTGGCGCAGCTGTAGCTACAGGGGCCGCCCCAGACGGCGCATTCGTCTACATCCTGGCAGCCCCCCAGGGCCTGGTCAAAGTCAAAGCCAGAGGGGCAGACGCAGCGGAAGCCGCCCAGCGTGTTGCGGCAGGAGGCACTGCCGCAGGCTGCAGGAGACTGCGCACACTCGTTTTCGTCTGTGAGTGGGGAGAGCAAAAGAGCGAGAATGTGGCGGCCGGGGGGGCAGCCTTGGCACCCCCAGAGCCCCTGCCCGCCACACTCCTGGTCCCCACGCTGTTAACTCCGGCTCCTCCTTCAGAGCCCTGGGTCAGCGTCCCCCTCCATCCAGCTCTCCATCAGCCCTGGGACTAGGTCTGCCCGCCCCTACAATCCTCAACTCCCCCAGCCCTGTAATTCTCCTTCAAGGCATTTCTCAAAACTTCCCAGAACTCCTAAATTGTGGGACAATCTAGAACGAGGTTTCTTACTTGGCACGACTGATATCGGGGACCGGATCATTCTTTACGGTGGGGGCTGTCCCGTGTACCATACGAGCAGCTGCCGTGGCCTCCACAAACGAGTTGCCAGGAGCACCCCCACCTCCCAGTCATGCTGAGCAGAAGGTCTCCAAGACACTTCACAATGTCCCCCCTTGGGGACATTCCCAGGACCATTCCCAGTTGAGAACCACTGGCCTAAGTAATCCTGGTCCCCCCCACTAGAGGGGACAACCAGAGAACAGGGATGGAGTCCGCTACTTGGCCCATTTCTCTATCCCAGGGCCCGATGCGAGGTAGTCCCGGGCAGGCCACGGCTGCAGGAGTGAGGGCATGAGTGCGCAGAAGGGAAGGCAGGCCGACCAGGAGGAACCCAGTGGAGGCAAAGGTCTGTGCAGTCCCCAGGGGACAACTGCTCCAGGGCGGGGCAAAGCTGGAGAACGGGGCTGAGGACCCACCATCGGGGGCAGGAGGAGGGACCAGAGAGAAGGCAGTGTCAGAGAGGTGGCAGGAGGGCAGGGACAGCCACAACAGAGACTGAGGGAGGAGAGTGTCCAGGAGGAGAAGGCAGTGGTGCCCAGAGCAGGGGAGGTGAGGGGTCTCCAGAGAGCGGGCCCAACGAGGGTAGAGAGTGAAAGCCAGACTGTAGGGGAGGAGCAGAGAGACGTGGTAAGGACGAGGCTGTCATGAGCAGGGCCTGGAGCACAAAGAGAAGCACGCGGTGGAAAAGGTTGGGGTGCAGAAGGCTAGTCCCCCGGACTGAGGGCCTCTGCAAGGGCTCTGCAAAGATGTGGCATGCACGCTCCTGGTCCCTATTGCCACACCCTTGGCAGGCATCACTAATCTATCACAGCATTCTGTTCCAGTGATCCCAGGCACTGACTCAGAATCCTTCTCAGCTGAGCCCCCCAGGCTGCCACTCCCTAAGAAGCGGACCTGAGCTTTGCCAAGCTTGCTCCGCGGCCCCCTGACTCCCCAGCCTCCCCAGCAGTGGAGGTGGGGGGGTGCACGACCTCCCAGGCCAGCCCATTTGTCCTTCGGGTAGTTGCGCTTGTCACAGCATCCTGGGTGGGGTGGTTCCCAGTTGCCCACTCTGGACAGATCCTGAGGGGGGCCCCAGCTTCCTCCCAGCCCCGGACACTCACCCACACACTGGCTCCACTGGGAGTGCGGGGTGAAGCCCTGAGGGCAGCCACAGCGGTAGCCCCCCAGCTCATTCTGACAGCCGTGCTGGCAGCGGTGGGGCCCGTCACACTCATCCACGTCTGCGAGACACGGACAGGGTCAGAGGGCTTGCCCGGCAGCCCTCTGGACTGCAGCCCAGGGCCCGGACTCCACCCAAAGCCCAGCTCTACCTTCACAGGCACGGCCTGAGCTGTCCGGGGCGAAGCCTTGGTGGCACTCACAGCGGAAGCTGCCAGGTGTGTTGTGACAGCGCCCACGGGGGCCACACGGGCCAGGCTGAGCCAAGCACTCGTCATTGTCTGCAGGGGACAGAGAACCAACAGGATGGCCTAATGGTTAGGGGATTCGGGTCAGGCGCCACTGTGCCAGGCCCGCCACCTGATTGATGGTGTGGCTTCCGGCAAGTCACTGACCCTCTCTGTGCCTCAGTTTTCTCCTTATGTGAAATGAGATCCATAACCGTCCCCACCTTATAGAACTTCCCTGAACATTCGAGATCATGCATATAGAGGACTTCGTTCGACTCTCAATGGCATTGCCTCCAAAGCTGTGTGACCTAGGGTGGCTGACTTACCCTCTGTGGGCTCCTGGGGGGGAGCAAGGATGGGGTGAGTGCCCTTTTAACAAGAGACACCCAAGAGCTTGCTCTCTCTCTGTCTCGTGAGCACGCGGAGAGGAGGCAGCTGTCTGCAAGCTGAGAGGAGAGCCCTTACCAGCAACCGACCTTCCTGGCAGCCTGACCTTGGACTTGCAGCGTTCAGAACCGTGAGCAGTTCTACTGTTTAAACCCCAACCCCCACCCCGGTCTAGGGTGTTTGTTTCAGCAGCACAAGCCGAGACAAGGCTGGTGATGGTGGTAATGGCTCATGCTGGGGCTTTGGGGAAGAACCCATTTCTGGCGGGGAACCCTAGCTTTGGCTTCCTCGAGTATGAAGATTCTTGACCCTAGACACTCCGTTGGGGACCTGGAATCTCTCCTGGGTGCAAGAGACACTGGGGACATGGGGCTTCTAAGCCAGAGTGGCTCCCACATCTGCTCGTGGGCTCAGCCCTCGTGTCTGAGGTGTCCCTTGAAGGGCCACAGAGGCCAGCCCTGGATTCCTGCTGGGATCCCACCACAAAGAAGCAGCGAGCGCTACGGCGGTTTCTCTCCCTTGCATCCAGCAAAGCAAACCAAGTGTCGGGGGCCCCACCGCGGTCACGTAAGTTTGATCTTCTAGTTCGGGCCTCAGCAGACAGAGGCCCGAGACCCAAATCTGGCCCGCTGCCTGCTTTTTGTAAATGCATTTCATTGGCACGCGGTTACGCCCATTCATTTAGACGAACTGTCTGGGGCTGCTTTTGACCTCCAAGGGCAAGGCCGAGTGTTTTCGGCAAAGGCCGTGTGGACCACAAAGCTGGACAGATCTGCTGTGGGGCCTTTGATAGAAAAAAAATTGCCGACTCCTGATCTAGTTAGCCTAAGACCACCCACAAGGGGTACAGGCTAGGCAGATGTTAGTGAGGAATGGTCCGGAGCCCTCCATCTGTGGGAGAGGAGTCCCAGGTGAGCTTGCTCAGTGCGTGGGGCGTGTGCGTGGGCACACGGGCCCGCATGTGTGCGTGCAGGCACCTGCCCACGCACAGATGCCGCGTTAGGTGTGCTCATCTTCGGAGACAGGGAAAACACCTCAACGGTGCAGAGAACGAGAACTGCATCTTGTTTCAAGGCTCGGAAGGCTCTTCCCCAGACGGACACACAACTCGCTCCTGCATCTCCTTCGGCCCTTTGTACAAATACCCCTTTTGAGGAGGCTTCTGATCCCTACGTGAAATATCTCAGCCTTCCCGATCTCTTACTCTGCTTTCTGTTTTCTTTCTTTCATGCCGCGCGTCGCCTTCCAGCGGCGATAGTGTTAACTTATTGTTCGTTTCTATCTGGATTCCCCACTCGCGGGGACAGTCCACACAACAGCAGGCTTGCCTCTTGTGTTCACTGCTGTGCCCTCAGGGTTTAGGACAGGGCTAGGCAAATCCGTTCTGTGAAGGGACAGCTAGGAAAAATATGTGTGACTTTGTTTCAACTACTTAGCTCTGGCTCTGCTTTTGTAGAAAAGGACTGTGTGTAAATGCATGGGCGTGACTGCGTGCCAATAAAACTTTATTAACAAAAGCAAGTAGGGGGCTGGGCCTGACCCGGGAGGTTGGAGTCGGCAGCCCTCTGGCCTAGAGCACTGCCCGGGACACAGGGGGTCTCCGTAGGTGCTGGCCGAGTGGGTTCGTGGGAGGCTGAATGGGGCCACCCATGGCTGGGCTTGGCCCTCAGAGGGGGTCTGCTTCTTGGAGGCCACAAGACACTAAAAAGCGATGGGAGTGGCAGATGTCCTGCAGCTTTGGTTTCTGAACCAACTGCCCCTCTGGACCCTGTGAGCCCCTAGGCTTTCAGGAGCACTCTGGGGAGACCCGAGGAGAGAGACCTAGCAAGGACTGGTCAGGGGCAAAGGGAGGTGTCCTGGGCCAAGGTCAGAGGGGTTCCTCAGGGCAGGCCTCCCACGTCCCTAGGGTGAGGAAGGAGACTATCACCGGGATATGAGCACCCACAGAGCACGGACTTTGGTCCGATCACCCGTGTCCCCGATGTCTAGCACACGGTGCTTGCTATGTATTTGGGAAACAAGTGAAGGCGGCTGCCACGTGCCAGCTGTGGGGACGGGCGAGGGGACTCACCAAGGCAGGCCTGGTGGTGCCGGGTGAAGCCAGGGGGACAGTGGCAGGTGAAGGAGCCGATGGTGTTGGCGCAGAAGAACTGGCAGTTGTGTTGCCTGGAGGAGCACTCGTCCAGGTCTGCGGCACAGACGGTCCCCGCAGGCTCAGGGCAGGGAACCCCAGGGCTGGGGACTTCCCAGGGGAAAGACCCCAGGGCTGGCGTCCAACGCCACACAGTGGCAGGGAGGGGATGAGCGGCTGGGGATGCGCCCTGGGCATCTCTGGGGGACCAGGGACAGAGACCCACAGGGCCTGGGGGGGACGTCACCTCTGCAGGTCCTGCCGTCCTCCTCCAGCAGGTAGCCTCGGGGACAGGAGCACAAGAAGCTGCCCTCGGTGTTTTTGCAGAGGAAGGCACACGGTGTGGGGGCCTGGCCACACTCGTCCACATCTAGAGGGTCGGCAGCATGCAGGGGCGTCACACAGATGTTCCCAGAGACTCCGGGCCTGGGGTCTCCACTCAGGCCCTAAGCAATCAGGCTCTATGGGCTTACACAAGGAATTGGCCCTTTTTCCACAAAAGCCAGAGAATAAACACAGTTGGCTTTGCACACCACATGGTTTCAGTTCCAACTACTCAACTCTGCTTTTGTGGTGGGAAAGCAGCCACAAAGGGAAGGGAAACAAACAGGCATGGCTCTGTGCCAATAAAACTTTATTAACAAAACCAAGTGGAGGGCCGGACTAGTCCCTTGAGCTGGAGTTTGCTGATCCCTGACTCAGCTGACATCTGCTACACAGCGTAACTGAAAATCTTAGGACGCACAAAATACCAGGAGGAAAGTGGCCCAGATGGGGTCGGGGTGGGGGCCAGGACCAGGGATGCTCTGCTTTTGGTTTTGGCCGGAAGTGCAAGCCAGGTGCTGTGCAAAGGGGCGGGGCTGGGGGCTGGGGCTGGGGAGGCTCACCCAGACAGGCTGTGGCAGCAGCATCGGGCGCGTACCCAGCCTGGCAGCGACAGCGGAAGGAGCCGAGGCTGTTGATGCACTCACCGCGGGGGCACAGGTGAGTGAGCATGCGGCACTCGTCCACATCTGGGGGACACGCAGGGCTCCGCTGCGCTGGCCGCCTCGGGTCACGGGGGCACACCTCCACCCGTGTGTCCACCAGCCCTCTCCCTGGGGCAGGGCCAGCCTCTACTTCCCCTCCCTGACCCCGGAGAGCCCACCCTTAGACCGTGAGTCATACCTCTGCCAGCAGGACACACTAATGAAGCTCCTTCCACTGCACACTGAGAACACCTGGCGGGGGGACACACCCTCGCCACAGCCTCACCAGGGCACCCACACACACACGTGGAAGCACAGACAGATACACACGCACTGCACACCAGTCACGCTGACGTTCCCGTAGAATTACAAGGACACACACCCAGGGGCTCCTCTGTTCCCCCAGACGCACCCTCGCAAAGGCACCTTGTCCTCAGCCCTTGGTGTCACGGCTGCTCCCTTGGGATGACCTGTGTCACCCTCACTGACGCGCAGGAGGAGACACACTCGTGCCGAGAAACACTCACACTCATTCACACACGCACCTACCCTCATGGACACTTGCTAGACTCCTAAACACATGGACGGGCTCAGTTCCTCTCAGCCACCTTCTGGCACGTTCTCCTCATGCAGCCAGCACGCACAGAACACACACCGGCTCCCCCCTCACTGGCACACACGCATGCGCACTCGCACTCATACGCACACTCGTGACCGAGCTCGCTCACAAAGGGAACGCGCGCCGACTCACACGTCCACAGGCTCATTCACGAGCCCACAGAGAACGTTCAAGAACACGTCTTCTCGCACACCCACTCACACACCTGCTCACCCCTTCACCCAAGTTCACGCACAAACGCAGCGATGAACAGGCTGCGGGTTACACTGGTGCACACACCCTAGCGCCCTCTGGGACATGGACACGACCACGAACAAACTCACCACCCACCTTGGCCCTCAGCGGTGTAGCCCGCGCCGTGGGGACACAGGGTCCTGTGGGTAGAGGTGCCGGGCAGGGGACAGAGCTCACAGTGGGGTCCCCAGCCCCGGCCACCCCCGCAGCAGCACTGGGCCCTCGTGACGGCCTCACTGCGGCTCAGCTGAGCCTGGCACACGGCCTGCAGCACCTCGGAGAAGCAGGGCCCCTGGCGGACGTCTGCGGGGAACGGGTGAGCATGGTGGGCGGGAGAAACTGCCGTCTGGGGCCCTTCCCCAGGGCGTCGGCGGCCCTGAGAGTATACCCAGATGTCTCTGACATGCTGTGCGTGGGCACGGCGTGGAACCCTCCACACCAGTCGCCCGGCCCTGTTAGATGCCCTCCTGGGCCAGTACGGCAGCAGAAGCGGCAGACCCAGAGGGTCAGAGGGTGGCATCTCCCGGCCGCAGAGAGCACGCACGGTCAAGGGCAGCACGGAGGCCAGGGAACACTGGGGAGGAGGCGCACAGAGGCATGCTGGGCAGACAGCGGGGACAGAGCGATGGATGACATCCAGGGACCGGTGGGACATGGAGAAGACAGGCTGGAGACTGGAGTGGGTGAGGAAGAGGAGGCTGCTTGTGACTCTGGGGGGCTGGCCTGTGGGCCCCGCCTAGTGCTGGGGCATCGCCGAGACGGGGCTTGGGGGGCAAGAGGCTGAGCTGGCTCTGGGGTGAGCTGTGTTGGGGGGTTGGCTTGGGGAGCTCCCAGGAGGGGGTGGCTGTGCCCGCCATGCCTGGCCACACTCACCATGACACTCGGTGCCGGCGGGGCTGAGCTGGAAACCCTTGTCGCAGTCACACTGGAAGCTGCCCACGGTGTTGACGCAGCGGCCGTTGGCGCACAGGCTGGGCTGGGCACGACATTCGTCCTCATCTGCGGTGGGAGGGATGAGGCAGGCCGCCAGGGAGGCCAGAGCCCCCCAGGCTAGCCTCCCCTTGCCCTGGAGAGTCCCCTCCCGCCACATTCTCTTGCTTTGACCTCTCTCCCCCAGGGGGTGTCCCTTCACCCCCCAAAAGTCCCCATACCTGTGCAGCCCTCCCCGGAGCTGGGCTGAGGCCGCAGGCCTGGGGCGCAGACGCAGGCGAAGGTGCCGATGAGGTTCTTACACAGCATGCCCCGCTCGTGGCAGTCCTGCTGACCGTCCGCACACTCGTCCACGTCTGCGGATAACCAGGGAGCGAGGGCGGCCGAGGTCAGGTGCCCCGTGGCCTGGCCCCAGGCTGTGGGGGCCTGGATCCCACCCTCCTCTGGGGCCCCAGGCAGGGCCAGACTGAGGTCCGTGCAGCACTGCCACGGGCCCAGGCCTCTGGAGAAGCCGAGGGGTCAGGAGCATCCCCACGCCCACATCCCCTGCCCACATCAGGGTCTGTGAATCTCTCTGGCCTTCACCACGGTCCCTGGAGTGCTAACCCTGAAGGGGCCCTGGAGGAACCGAGTCCCAGCCCAGAGCTTCTCGGCTTTGACACTAATGACACTGGGGACCAGAGAATCCCTTGTGGTGAACAGCCGTTCCGTGCTCTGTGGTCTGTTGACCAGTGTCCCTGGCCACTCGATGCCTGCCGCACCCCCCACACCCGACTGTGACAACAGAAACTGTCTCCAGACATTGCCACACCTACCCTGGGGGGGCACAGCTGCTGTCCTCACTGCCCTACTCCACTCTGGAGAGGCCACCAGAGCCACTGACCTGTGAGCCTTCACGACAACAGAGGCACCACTCACAGAAGAGCATCCCCCGCACGCCATGGGCCTCAGGGCTCCGCTCACTTCCTCTCACCCTCAGGAGGCCCAGGCTCTCATTTCCCTGCCTTCTCCAGGACTGGCGTGGATGGCATGGGGAGCCCACGCCCCGCCCAGCGCCCGCCACCCCCGCCCGTCCTACCTCGGCACATGGCCCCGTCCTCCCGCAGGGCGTAGCCGGCCGGGCAGGTGCACACGTAGGAGCCCTCGGTGTTGTGGCAGCGGAAGGCGCAGAGCAGGGGGTTCAGGGAGCACTCGTCCACGTCTGGGGAGGCCAGTGCAGGTGCCGGCTGGGCAGGGTCAGCCTGCGGGGTCCACAGCCCCGCCCCCAGGCGCCCCCCCCATCACACAGCCCAGCTCGTGGGCAGGCGGGTCGTACCCTCGCAGGTCATCATGGGGCCAGGCTCGAAGCCGTCGGCGCAGGCACATTCGAAGCCTCCGATGACGTTAGTGCAGGTGCCTTCGCCGCAGGGGTGCCCGACGGAGCACTCGTCTGTGTCTGGGGAGGGGGAAGGGGGCCGTCAGGGCCTGCAGGGGGCCTCCGGTCCTCGCTGTCTCAGCAGTGTCCTGTCCGCCCCCCACACACCGCCGCAGGCCACACAGGGCCAGGTCCGGTGCCCCGCTGGGCCGAACGCAGGGCAGGCACACGCGGGGCGTTGGCCTGAGCGGACAGATGGCCTGAGCAGGCGAGTGAATGAGTGAGTGAGTGACTGACTGACTGACTGAACCACACGGAGAAGGGTCGAGCGGGCGGGGAGAGTGAGAGCGGCTGAGGGACAGGATCCTGCCTTGGGTGGCACCCGCCCTGTCCACCCCACTCCTTCCTTCCAGGGGTCGTGGGCTGGTCACGCACCCACACAGCGGATGCCCGTGAAGTCCAGGCTGTAGCCAAAGGGACACTCGCAGCGGAACGAGCCGTCAGTGTTGACGCAAAGGCCATTGGTGCAGACGCCAGGGCTCTCCGCACACTCGTTCACGTCTGCGGGCGGCAGGGGTGTCGGGCACAGCGTCTGTCTCGCTCCAGCCACACCCAGGTGCTCTTCCTTCCCTCCGGGGCCACCCACTGGTCAAGGAGGGAGCCTGAGACTTGGGAAGAGGGGCAGAGCCCAGACATGGCGGGCAGCCCGGGGAGGGGCCCTTAGCATGTGGGCGAGGGGCTCACCTTCCCGAGAGTCATCCGGGCCTGGGACGGCCCCATGGCCAAAGGGGCAGAGCTCCTGAAAGGCAGCTGGACACCAAGAGGGGAAGGGGGTGAGGGTCGGGGGCCGGTGTAGCCCCAGGAGCCCCCTGAGCAGGTGTAGGAAACCAAACGGACGCAGGCAGGCAGAACCGAAGGGGAGACTGGACAGGGCGGGGCGCTCACCACTGCCCTCCTGAGGACACAGCTCACAGGGGTCATCCCAGCCCCCGCCAGGCCTCTGGCTGCAGCAGCACCGGGCCTTGGTGGTGTTGAAAGCTTTGGGGACAGAGCACTTCCCGGCCTCAAAGTGGGTGAAGCAGAAACTCTGCCGTGTGTCTGTGGGGTGATCCCCAGGGAAACATTTGAAGGTGCCCTGCTTGGGCCCCCCGACCCGTTCCCCGAGAATGGGCTACCCCAACCCTACCAGTGGGCAATCAGAAGCCTCCAGGCCCCTGACCGTGAGATGGACATGTGAGCCACCCTGGGTCAATGAGTGTCAGCCCCTGGACCACGGGGGATTCCTCCCAGGAATACCCCACATCCACAGCTGTGGGCGTGCCCCTTGCCAGGGAGAGCAAACTCAGCCACACTTATTCTTGTCTCAGAAGCCCCTTCCTGGAGACACAAAGTGACTGATTCCAGAGAGACAGAGGACCTGGGACTTCAGACCCCAGATCCTTGGGGTGGACCCTCCCCTGCCCAAAGTCCTCAGCCCTGGACTCCCATCAGCCCGAGAAGTCATCCAGGACAGGTTGGGATCTGAACAACAAATACTGGTTAAGGTGCCCAGCCCACTTCTTGTTGCCCCTAACCGGGGAGAGAAGAGGCTGGCTCAGATTGGCTGAGGCTAGCCCACACTGGACAAGGCTAGCCTAGCTGAGATGAAGCCGGCCCAAGTAGGGCAACTGCAGCCACTACAGGATGACCAAAGCCCAGGAGACTAGGTTAGCCCAGACTGGACCAGGATAGCCCCTCGTAGAAGTGACTTGTCTGGCCAAGAGGTTGTCTGGACTCCAGTAACCCCACTCACGCAGGGAACACCTCTGGCGAGGCAGCACTCCTAGAGATCCACACAGGAAGCTGCAGCCCCCTTTCCTGGGTGACCCGACTCCTCTCCTTCCCTTCCACCTCTTCTCTAAGCCCTGTGTGCTTTTGGGGCCACGGACTCACCAAAGCAACGGTGCCCATTGTCAGAGAGGACGAAGCCAGGGGGGCAGAGGCACCGGAAAGTCCCCGGGCTGTTAGCACAGGTGCCAAAGAGGCAGAGGTTGGGCTCCTCCAAGCACTCGTCAATGTCTAGAGGGGTAGGGACATGAGCTGGGTGGGGCCAGGCAGGACCTCCACCAGAGTGGGATAGCCTCGGCTGTCAGGAGGGGCAGAACAAGTGGGGGTCCAGCCCGGGAGGATCCAGGGGCCGACGCAGAGCAGGGGCCCTCAGGACTCAGCATGAGCCGGAGCACCAGGTGGGCTGTGTTGGGGTGGGGGAGGGTCTTTGCTAGAAGGTCTCTCCAGGATAGGGGTCACGGTCAGCAAAAGTTCATCTTTAGAGACTAACTCTGTACAGAGCTAACCAAGATTGGATAAACTTAGCTTACACTGGAGGAAGTTGGCTCAGGGTAACTGCTAGGGTAGCCCTATCCAGGTTAGCCCACCCTGTACCAGGCTAGCCCACCTGCTTAGGCCAGACTGGTCCAGATTAGCGAACACGGTACAGAGTCACCCAGATGGGCATTTACACCAGCGGAGCTCAAGCCAAACAGGCCAGGCTGACCAACACTCATCGAGTAAGGAGTTCTATGTGTGGTGGGACCCCACACCCATGCCTGTTTTATAGGATTCATGAGGAAGCCTGTGGGCCCCAGGCAGAGAACCTGGGCCGAACGGCCAAAATGATCCTAATAATGGTAATTGTGTATGGGACTGTGTCGGGTGCTGTGCTAAGTACACCTCCACCCTCACCACGACCCCAGCTGGCATTCCCATTTTACAGATGGGGTAACAGAGGCCCGGACACGCCTCCTTGGCCCCAGAGGTGGGGCTGGACACTCACCGACACAGCGGTCATTCTGCACCTGGAAGCCAGGGGGACAGATGCAGCGGAAGGAGCCCTCAAGGTTCTGGCAAGTGCCTGGCAGGCAGGTTCCCATGAGGCTGAAACACTCATTGGTGTCTGTGGAGAGGAAGAGGAGGGGTCCCAGCACCAGCCCGTGACTGGGGTTCGCTTGGGACTGGTACCAGCACGTATGGTCACTGCATGATGGCCAAGGGCCCCAGGACAAGTTCTCCTGGATCCAGGGGAAGGGCTGAGACTCAGGAGAACAGGGACGGCTGGGGAAGGATACTCTGGGTTCTCAAGGGGGGGTTACTGAAGCCACGTGGCGTCCAGGGGAAGAAGGAGCAAGGTTCCTAATCTTCAGCCACATACAGACCCCTTCCATGATTTCCGTAGCATCCATCTAGCACCTTGACTATTCTTCACTTCAGAAAACTTAGGTTTTTAAGACAGCCTCACCCTAAACCACAAGCCCTGTGAAAACACAGGTGGGATGTGCTAGTTTTATTTCTTTTTGTACCTTAAGATAAATGCATGATTATGAAATGGAACCATGATTGCTTGGAAGTACCAGCTGCAGGCCAACTGGGAGCAGAGGCAGGCCAAGATGGCTCCCTACTCCCAGGCGAGACTCACCCACGCAGTTCTTCCTGTCGGCTGTGAGCTCGAAGCCATCCTGGCAGAGGCAGTGGAAGGAGCCGGCTGTGTTAAGGCACTGGCCAAATCGGCACACCTGCCCCACCAGAGTGGTGCACTCATCCATATCTGCAGAGGGGGTGTGGGCAGGTGGGGTCATCCACAGCCCGGGGGCTCTGAGCCTCCCTCTCACTTCCGTCCACAACAAAGTTAAGCTGACGATGGTGACTCTAAATTACCATGTACTCATGTGCTAGGCTCTGTTATTAACCTCCCAGTCTCCAATGAGGCAGATACTAGTAGCGTAGCACTTAATGCTATGAATTTGCCTCTGGGTACTCCATTAGCTGAACCCCACAAATCTTGTTTCCATTTTCATTTAATTCAAAATATTTTCTGATTTCCCTTATGCTTTCTCCCTTGATCTTGGGATTCTTTAGCAGTATGTTGTTTAATTTCCAAATATTTGGGGACTTTTCTGGATGCCTTTCTGTGATCGATTTCTACTTTAATTCTCTTACATTCTGAGGACCTACTTTGTATGAATTCAATTCTTTTACTTTTTTTAAGATTTATTTATTTTGAGAGAGAGAAAGAGAACACAAGCAGGAGTGGGGAGGAGGGGCAAAGGGAGAGAAGCAGACTCCCCCATGTCCATGTGCACTTGAGAAGGATGTGTGTTGTGGAATGTTCTATAAATACTGACCAGGTCTAGGTGATTGGCAGTATTGTTCAGGTCTTCCCTAGCCTTACTGATTTTCTCCTTGTCCCCTCTCTTCCTGAGGAGGAGTGTCGAAGTCTACAACTATAACTGTGGGCTTATCTATTCCTTTTTCCATTCTGTCCATTTTTACTTTGTGTGTTTTGAAGCTCTATTGTTGGATGCATATGAGCTTATGGTTGTTATGTCTTCTCAGAGAATTGCCCCCTGAATATATGAGATCTCTCTTCATCTCTGGTAATATTCCTTGAAGCCCAGAGAGGAAGATGACTTGTCTGGGGTCACGCTGCAGGCAGGTGGCAAAGCTGGGATTTGGATTCACACTGCATGACCTTGGAATGTGTGCTTTTAACCACTGCACTCAACTGCAAGCATCACCCAGGTCTTCACTGTCCTCCCTGTGCTGTCTGTCTGCTGCCATCAAGCTGTGCGTAAGCTCTAGTGAGAGATCCCCTGGCACCTGACGATTGAAGGTGTGGGAAATTTTGTGGCTGACTCATTTTGAGAGGGAGCACCGACCGCTAGGGTTGTTTTGCTGAAGGGATCCCTTTATTTCAGAGGGGGGACCCTGAAGCCAAGGACCCACTTTTCAAGGGGGAGCAATGAGTCCTGCCCGCCAGCCCAGGTGCTCACCCATGCAATCTCCGCTGTGCGTTGCCACGAAGCCGGGGAAACAGAGGCAGTTGTAGGAGCCGACAATGTTCTTACAGGTCCCGTTCCCACATGGCTGCCGGTCACACTCGTTGACATCTGCCAGAGCAAAGCCCCCAAGTCCCATCCGGCTCACCCAGGGCATCTGGCAGCGCAGGGAGGGAGGGCCTGGCCAGACCCAGCCCACCTCCCCTGCACTCAGCCCTGTCCAGGTGGATGGGCAGGGACACCTGGGGGTGATGGCTGAAGAGTGCCCCTGGAACTATTCATCACTCCCATTTTGCAAACTGAGGCACAAGGAGGTGAATAAGTCATTTACCCCAAGTCTTAAGTGCCAGGACTCAGACCTGGGTCTGTTGGTGAACCAGGTGGAAGAAAGCACTGTCCTCACCCCAGGGGAGGTGGAGATTTGTGGCCGCCACCCCAGCCTCGCTTGGCAGCCTGGCTCTCCGGGAGGAAGCGGGAAGGGACTCTCACCCATGCACAGGGTTTTGTCCGCCGAGGCCCGGAAGCCACGGTGACACAGGCATGTGTAGCTGCCCTCTGTGTCCACGCAGTCACCATGGCTACAGATATTTGGGATCTCCCGACACTCGTTCCGTCCTGGGGGAGGGCAGGCAGTGTGGTGTCCCCAGAACCCCACCTCCACACACACACACACACACACACACACACACACACGGTGTTTGCTGAGCCCTCATGCGCTATGAGGGAAGCCCCCTGTTCAAGCTGCTGCCAGCACCACACTCTCATTCCACGCCCCTCCCCCCACCCCATTAACAGGTGTTTGGCATCCCTGCCACCGCATGGCAGAGCCCGGACAGAGCCACACCCTACTCAAGTCACAGGGCACAGAGCCTCGCTTTGTCCCATACCCCATAGCCTCAGCCCCCACCCTGGGCCCTGCTGGGGTCCCCGCTCACCCACGCAAGCCCCGCCGGGCGACAGCTTGTACCCTCGGGCACATGTGCAGCGGTAGCTGCCAGGGATATTGACGCAGTCGGCATTCTGCTGGCAGGGGCTCTCCCCACTGGCACACTCGTTCATGTCTGCGGAACACAGCCAACGGGCAGGGGTGCAGGAGGAGGCCTCCCTGCCGGAATCCAACCCCACACTCCGCCCCAGGCTTTGCAGCAGGGAATCTCTCCGGGAGTAGCCAGAACCCCAGGGAGAGCGGCTCTGTGGGATGCGGGCCCCTGGACAGGCATCAGACCCATTGTTCAGGAAGGGAAACTGAGGCTTATGGAGCTTAAATGACGCGTCCAGAGCGCACAGGGTGGGGGAGCAGCCCCCCCAGGGCCGGGGAGACCAGGCAGGTGGCACCTTCGCAGACGAGCAGCACGCTGTTGTAGCGGAAGCCCGTGGGGCACTCGCACTGGAAGCTCCCGATCTGGTTGATGCAGATGCCACCGGCACAAATGGCAGGGATCTCGCCACACTCGTCGATGTCTGGGGAGGCCATCAGCCGTCAGGGGCAGCCCAGCCCCAGGGAGCATCTGGGGGCCCTGAGCCAAGGGGCCCCGCAGTCTGGCCACGGTGAGCACACGCCCCAGCAATTCTGCGGTGGCCGAAATCTTTCTGACACCAGAGAGATCCGGATGCGGGACCAAGAGCAGCGGTGGGGGGGGGTGGGGAGGTGCGTATCTCTCGACTGAAAACCCATTGGCTGGGCCCAGCGAGCCTGCCTCTGCCTCGTGGGGTCACAACATGGACAAGCCTGGAAGGCACGCTGCTTCGTGAGGGAAGCCAGATGCGAGAACACATGCTGTACAATCCCAGGGACGTGAAATGACCAGAAGAGCGAATCCATAGGCACAGAGAGGAGAAGAGCGGTCGCCAGGGGCTGGGAGGGGACAAAACGGGGAGTGACCGCTCACAGGGACCGGGTTTCTTTCTGCGTGACGAAGGTGTTCTAACTCAGATCGCGGTGCTGGCTGCACCACTCTGTGAAGACACGGGAACCACAGAATTGTACTTGAGCTGGGCCAAGTGTGTGGCAAGGGAGTCAGATCCGGGTGAAGCTGTGATGTATACAGTTGTCGCTTAAACAGCGCAGGTTCAAAACACAAGGGGCCACTGAGGCATGACTGTTTATTTTTTTATAGAAATACACTACTTTCCTTTAAGGGACTTTCCTTACGATTTTCTTAATAAGGTTTTCTTGCCTCTAGCTTACTTTATTGTAAGAATGCAGTTTGTCATGCGCACAACGTGCAAAACCGCTGTTCATCGACCCTTCACCCCATCAGTAAGGTTTCCAGTCACCAGTGGACTTATTTAAGTTCTGGGGGAGTCAAGAGTTATATGTGGAGTTTTCATTGCACAGGACTTGGCGCCCCCAATCCTCACGCTGTTCAAGGGGCAACTGTATAAAAAGGGAACCCAGGGGCCATCCAGGCCCGTGACACGCGACACGTCCACGCGTGGAAAACCACAAAGCAGGTCAAGAGGAGCGGGGCTGCATGCGGTAACCTGCCCAGGGCTCCACAGCTCGTGGCTGGCTGAACAAAGGTGAGCTGCAGACCACTATGCAGGGAATATTCTAGAATTATAAAATTTCAAACTCCCCAGAAAACACTGCCATACATTTTCAGTGGGGACCGCTATGTATGCTGAAATGCATGAAGCAGGATCTAGAAATCCCCGGGGCATACGGCCTGAGACTCGTGGGAGTGTGAAGGGGACTTTAGTTTGACGCGGTCACTGCAGGGGAAGTAGATCTTATCTGCCATGTTCTGATTGTTTAAAATAAGGACACCTCCGTGGGGTGAAAACAGCTGGAAATGGGCTCATCTGTTCAATGCCATGCAGGGATTAGGTTGTACAGAACCCTGCATAGCTTAGAACGAAGTGTTCTGACCCCTGCTGCAACACGGATGAACCCCAGAGACATCACGCTCAGCGAGAGGAGCCAGACCCAGAAGGACACATCCCGCAGGACCCCACTCCCAGGAGGTCCCCAGAGGAGTCCCGTCCACACAGACAGGAGATGGTGGGAGCCAGGGCTGGGGCAGGGGCTGGGGAGTCCGTGCTTCCTGGGACAGAGTCTCAGTTTGGGGAGATGGAACGTTCTGGGGACAGAAGGTGGGCGTGGCTGTAGGACAGCATGAATGTGCTTCGTGCCACTGAGCTGTGCACTTAATGGTTAAGACGGTAAATTTCATGTTATGTGTATTTTATCAGAATTTAAAAAATGAATAACAACTTCATAAAAATACTCTCACTTATATATTTTTTAAAATAAAGGGTGGTGTTTGGCGACAGGACTCCTGGCCCGGTCTGGGGAGTTGGAAGCACGGGGGCATGAGGTGGGGGTGCGTGGAAGGGAGCGGCCAGGGCTCTGGGGACGGAGGGACCTGGGGCTACGGGCAGGGGGACACGGCCACTCACCGAGGGTCTTCCCCGTGTGGATGTCAATGACGAAGCCAGGGGCCTGGTGTCCGCACAAGATCTGGTAGTCCACTGGGCAAAGGAGAACAAGGCAGAGGGTGCTGGGGCGGCAGGCTCCTGGGGAGGACACCTCCTCTTCCTGATCCCCCACCCATCGCCTCCTCCAGCCCCTGCCGCCCAGCCCACATCTGGCCTCCTGATAACTAGTTCCTCTCCCCCCTCCGCTTTGCCCAGCCCTGGGAGGGCGGCGGGCAGACATCCACCTGTGCTCCATGATCTTCCAACACAGAGACGCAGACATGTGACCTCGCCCATCTCTTCGCCGCGTGAGTGCAGCCACGCACGCCCCACTGCCCTCCCCAGAATAGGTAGACTCTTGAGTTTGGACCTCAAGACCTTCATGCCTGGCCCTACCTCTCCAGCAGGAACTCCTGCCCTCCCACCCACTGACCTCATTACACGTCTGGAGATGCCCTGCTCTGTCGTGCCACCAGAACGTCGCACATGCTGTTCCCTTTGCTGTTCCCTAGCAAAGCCCACTTCAGCCTTGAGGACTCAGGGCAACCCAGAGGGAAGGCTCCCTGGGGCTCCCCACTGACCCACCACGCTGGCACTGGACGCTGATGTTACCACCCTTGGGTGGTAAGGGCTCCCTTGCTACCTTTCCCCAGCGGCCCGCCCTGGCCCTCGCTCGCTCTTCTGTCTGCATCGTGATGAGAATGGACCCTTGGCTGGCGTGGACTCCTGCCTCGTCATCGTCTACCTGCACCTGTTTCTGGTGCACGAGATCCGGGCAGGTACCCAAGTTCCGGCATTCAGCCCGAGGGTGACATCTGATCTGTCTCGACAGTCCCCTGACCGGAGCTGGCGGTTTGCAGCTTCCTCCCAGCCTGCACAAGCTTGGGTCTGCCCGATCTTGTTTCCTAGAACCCGGAGCAGGGGCACCTGTTCCCCGGAAGTGCCCACTAACCATCCCCGCTCCATCACCCTGCACTGGGTGGACACTCACCGCCCCCCAAGTTCGTGTCCACCCAGAACCTCCGAGTGTGACCGTTTGGGGAAATAGGGTCTTTGCAGACAGACTCAGGATAAGATGAGGTCAACCTGGATGAGGGAGGGCCCGGAATGCAATGCCTAGTGTCCTTACAAGGAAAGGGGAGACACGCAGACCCTCGGGGATAAGACACCACGGGAAGACAAAGGCAGAGATCGGGTACAGACAAAAAGGACACCCAGATGCTGGAAGAAGCAAAGATGGATTCTAACCTAGGGCCTCTGGGGGCGGGGCACAGCCCCCTCTGACAGCTGACACCTTGGGTTCTGACTCCTAGTCTTTGGAACTGGGAGAAAATTAATTTCTGGGTATTTTAAGCCACCAGGTTTTTGGTCATTTGTTGCTACAGCCCTAGGAAACAAATTGTCTTAGCCAGCATGGGCTGCTATCACGAAACACCACCGAGCAGGGGGCTGAAACAGCAGACATGTATCTCTCCCAGGTCCGGAGGCTGGGAGTCCAAGACCCAGGCGCCGGCCGATTCGGGGTCGGGTGAGAGCCACCTCCTGGTTCATCGGCGGCTGTTTCACCGCTCTGTCCTCAAGTGGTGGAGATCATCTCCCTCACGTGTCCACTCATCCTATTCAGGGGGCTCCCCCAACGGGACCTAATCCCCTCCCCCAGGCCTCAGCTCCTAACACAGCCACACTGGGGATCAGGGCTTTAACATATGAATTTGGGGAGACACATTCAGCCCCCGGCACTAATGCTGTAACTCCCTCGTTGCCCACTTTCACTCACTGCCCTACTCTTTCAGCTCTTTCTGATACCTGGGCTGGCTGCTAGATCATTCTATTAGCTCTCATTCCAGCTGCTAGCATGGTCTGGGGCTCAGTGCTGCCTCCAGGCCTTTGCTCATGCTGTTCCCTGGCTGGAACCCCCTTCTTCATCCCAACCAACATTTTAGCAGTCCTCCTCAGAGCTTCCCCAACTCTGCCCCCTCCCCTGCTCAAGGATCTTCACAACAAATATAGGCTTCACTGACCCACTTTGAATTCCCCAAATCTGCAAAATTGAAGAAAGGATGCTTTGTTCACCCTAAGAGTGATGATTTCTGTACATCAACTAGGACCTAACTTCAACTCCTCAGCCCTCATCAGAACAATGTAGGACGAGAGCTAATGTGGGTGTCCTAAGCAGGGTGTGCCTCATTAAATATTGCACTAAAAAGGACCAAGCGGGAAAGAAGGTGGGGAAGGGCACTCACAGCTGGCAGGGGTGGGGCAGGCCTCACAAGGTCTGTTCCAGGCCTGGCCGATGTTGTATGAGCAGCAGCACATCTTCCGGGTCACGTTGAAGGCCAGCTCATTTCCACATGTGCCGTTATAGTGCCGGAAGCAGATGCTCCTCCTCATGTCTATGGTTGGATTAGGAAGAAGAGTGTGAGTAAAAGATAACCGAGCCAGAGGAAGAGAAAGCCAGAGGGATGCGAACTCATTCATGGATCCACTTGAAAATAACTGGCTTGATGTCTCTCCCGCAAGACACATGGGGTGCCATTTACAGTCTAAGCTCTTGTTGGGCAGTGCACAACCTGAACAACCATACATGGCAGCCCTGGGCCCCCAAGTCCCGCATCTTGTTCTCTGCTGCTGTTGAACAGCAACTCATACACTCACCCTCCCTCTCTCTACTCCCCTAAACACACCTCTCCACACTCTTCCAAAGCATGGAGACTCTGAGAAGTCCCTCCCACACCTGAGTGCTTTTCCCACAACTGTCTGTCTCCCCAGTTATCACACTTTGTACCCATGCAGTTGTTGCCACCGTTGACTTGCAGGTACTCTACAGGGCAGACACAGGTGTAGTTCCCCAGGGTGTTGTAGCAGGTACCGGGGCCACAGATGCCCGAGTGGGAAGAGCATTCGTCGATGTCTGCAGGGGAGGGAGGGGGAGCATCCAGGAGCTGTCTGGATCACTCCCCACCCCGGATCTGGATCTGGTGGAGCCACTTCATTATGGGCTTGAGCTTGGTTTCAAGATCAGCTTAAAAGGTGCAGGCATCTTAGTGACATGGAAAGATCCAACATGGCATTAAGTGGGGGGGGGAAGTTCACTATGATCTCACTTCTATTAAGCTATTAAGAAAAAAATATAATCTAAGCCCATGGGTCATTTACATGATCACCCAAGAGTGGGGCAGACGTGTGCTTCCAAATGCGAGGCGACAGGAAGCAGACGCCCCACGCATCAAGTATTTTTGGGAAAAAAGGAGACTCTCAGTCTGAGCAGTTTTCTAGTCCAGGAGCACCAAACTTTTCTATAAAGGTCAGAGAGTAAGCTTTTTTGTTTTGCAAGCCAAACAGTGGTCTCCGACACCTATTCACCCTGCCCCTGCGGTGTGAGAGGATCCACAGACAATAGGTAAAGAGATCAGCACTGCGGGACGCCTGGGGGGCTCAGTCGGTTAAGCTTAAGCGGTTAAGTGTCTGCCTTGAGTCAGGTCCTGATCCAGAGTCCTGGGATTGAGCCCTGCACTGGGCTCCCTGTTCACTGGGGAGCCTGCTTCTCCCTCTGCCTCTGCTCCCCCTGTCCCCCCTGCTAGTGCTCTCTCTTTCTCAAATAAAGAAATAAAATCTTGAAAGAAAGAAAGGAAGGAAGGAAGGGAGGGAGGGAGGGAGGGAGGGAGGGAGGAAAGAAGAAAGAAAGAAAGAAAGAAAGAAAGAAAGAAAGAAAGAAAGAAAAGAAAAGAAAAGAAAAGAAAAGAAAAGAAAAGAAAAGAAAAGAAAAGAAAGAAGTCAGCATGTCTATGTTCCAGTAACACTTCATTTATGGAATCTGAAATGTGAATTTCATGTATTTTTCACGTATCGCAAAATATCCCTCTTCTTTTGATTTTCTTTAACCATTTAAAAAATGTAAAAAGCATTCTTAGCTAGTGGGCTGTGCAAAAATGGATGGTGGGATATTAGCATGCTAGGACAGGCATCCCCAAAGACGGCAGAGTGAGGAAGGCCAGGCTCTATTCCTCCACAAAAACTACTAAGCTGGTAAAAACTGACAAAATCAACTTTTCGCAGAACTCTGGAATCCAGGCAAAAACATACAACAACCACGGAATCTGATGCGTAACATATCCTAAAGAAAGCACAAGACAAAGGGGCGCCTGGCTGGCTCAGTCAGTGGAGCATGCGACTCTTGTTCTCAGGGTTGTGAGTTCGAGCCCCATGTGGGGTGTAGAGATTGCTTAAAAATAAAACCTTAAAAAAAAAAAGACTCCATAAAACAAAAACTGTCAGAGATAATTAATAAGTGAGGTCAATATAACTGCAGAATATAAGACCAACACACAAATATCAGCTCTACTCCTGTATCCTGCCAATGAGTAATCAAAAAGGAAACTTTAAAAAATTCTGCTTATAATAGCATCCAAAAAATTAAATGCTTAGGAACAGGTTTAACCAAAGAGGTCCAAGAGTTGAACATGGAAAACTACAAAACATCACTGCAAAAAAATTAAAGAAGACCTACAGAAATGGAAAGACCCTCTGTGGACATGGGTCTGGAGATTTAACACTGTTAAAATGGCAGTAGTCGCCAAAGCAATTTCCAGTTTCAATGCAATCCCCTGTCAAAATCCCAATGATTTCATTTTGCAGAAATGGAAAAGCTGATCCTGAATTCATATGGAATTGCAAGGGACCCCGCCTACCCAAAACCATCCAGCAAAAGGAAAAACAAATTTGGAGGGCTCACACTTCCCAATTTCAAAACTTACAATGCTCCCATAATCAGGACAGTGGGGTGCTGGCAGAAGGGTAGACATATAAATCAATGGAATAGACTTGAGAGCCCAGAAATAAACCATCTGTCACGTGATTTTCAACAGGGGGTCCAAGACCACTCAACGGGGGGGGGGGGGAGAGTTTCTTCACCAATTGGATAGCCACATGCAAAAGAATGACATTGGACCCCTCCCTGACACCACGTACAAAAGTTAACTCAAAGTAAGTAGAAAACTGAAATGTAAGAGCTAAAATGATAAAACTCTTAGAAAAAGACATAGGGGTAAATAGAAGACATGGCCTGTATTTGACAATCGATTCTAGATGACACCAAAGGCACAGTTATGGAAGAAAAAAAAAGCCAAATAAATTGGGCAGAGTTAAAGCCTGTTGTGCATCCAAGGACACCATCAAGAAAGTGAAAAGACAACTACAGAATGGGAGAAACTATTTGCAAATCATAGGTCTGATAAGGGTCTTTCTTTTTTTTTTTTTAAGATTTTATTTATTTATTCAACAGAGATAGAGACAGCCAGCGAGAGAGGGAACACAAGCAGGGGAGTGGGAGAGGAAGAAGCAGGCTCATAGCGGAGGAGCCTGATGTGCGGTTCGATCCCATAACGCCAGGATCACTCCCTGAGCCGAAGGCAGACGCTTAACCGCTGTGCCACCCAGGCTCTCCTGATACGGGTCTTTCTAAAAAAAAGATTTTATTTATTTATTTGAGAGAGAGAACGGCACATGAGAGAGAGAGAGAGAGAAAGAGCATGAGCAGGGGGAAAGGCTAGAGGGAGAGGGAGAAGTCCTCCCTACTGAAGCCTCATCCGCAGGGAGCCTGATGTAGGACTCAATCCCAGGACCCTGGAATCATGACCTGAGCTGAAGGCAGAGCCATCCAGGCGCCCTGATAAGGGTCCTATATCCAGAATATATAAAGAGCTCTCACAACTCAACAACAAAAAGACAAACGACCCCATTTAAAAATGGGCAGAAGACATGAACAGACACTACTCCAAAGATATACGAATGACCAACAAGCACAGTTAGTGCTAATGCTCATTAGTCATCAGTCATCAGGGAAATACAGTTCAAAACCACACAGATGCCACCTCCCACCCACTAGACAGTATAACATTGAGCGACGGAAAATACCAGTGTTGATGAGGATGTGGAGAAACTGGGGCCTCTGCACATTGCTGATGAGCACATAGAGTGCTGCGGCTACTGCAGAAAACAGTTTGGCAGTTCCTCACACAAAACAGAATAGTCAACAGAATCACCATACAACCCAGCGATTCCAGGGGGGAGACCCGCCATTCGACAAGGTCCAGCTACACAACTTGCCCAGCGCAAAATGAAGACCGGGGCTTCCTTGTTCGAGATACATACAATTTCAAGATGGCAACAGCAAAGCATAAACCAAGTGTGGGCCCTTTGGAGAACAGGGTCCTGTGCTACTGCACAAGTCCCATCCATCCCTTGAGTCTGACTGCTGGGAAGGGCTGAAAGGACTGCAGCCCTCAGCACACTGCTGGTCCTGCAAGGCTGCACATCCAAGGTCAACATTCAGGTTCAAGTCTGCCAGCCCTGTGACCTTTATTTGTTGATAGGACCTTTTTTTTTTAAAAAAAGATTTTATTTATTTATTTGAGAGCGAGAGAGAGAGCGCGCGTGCGCACATGAGTGGGGGGAGGGGCAGAAGAAGAGAGAGAGGGAGAAGCAGACTCCCTGCTGAGTGGGGAGCCTGACATGGGCCTCAATCCCAGGACCCCGAGATCATGACCTGAGCCGAAGGCAGATGCTTAACCAACTGAGCCACCCAGGCGACCCGATAGGGCCTTTCTCTTTCTCCCTTGATATCCTAAGGGACGGGGGAGGTAGAGAGGGATGAAGTAAATTTCAAGTATTTGGGTTCTGATTCTTGAAGTTGTGTCAGCTCCTACCTCCATGTACCATGGAAATCGGTATCTTGGTCTTAGATCTCTCCCTTCCTTCCCCAATTCCTTGAGTTTCTAAACAGCACTGCTCTGAGAAAAAGATACATATCCTGTCCTTGTGTGCTGGTGTCGGCATCTGGCTGCACGTATGTGGTCAATTAATATTGTTGAAAGGGAGAGAAAGAATGAATTGGCAGATGGATGGATGGGATGGATGGATGGATGGATGGATGGATGGATGGATGGATGGATAGAGGGATGGATGGATGGATGGATGGATGGATGGATGGATGGATGGATGGATGGATAGAGGGATGGATGGATGGATGGATGGATGGATGGATGGATGGATGGATGGATAGAGGGATGGAGGGGTGGATGGATGGATGGATGGATGGATGGATGGATGGATGGATGGATGGATAGATGGATGGAGGGGTGGATGGATGGATAGAGGGATGGATGGATAGAGGGATGGAGGGATGGATGGATGGATGGATGGATGGAGGGATGGATGGATGGATAGAGGGATGGATGGATGGATGGATGGATGGATGGATGGATGGATGGATGGATAGAGGGAGGGAGGGAGGGAGGGAGGGATGGATGGATGGATGGATGGATGGATGGATGGATGGATGGATAGAGGGAGGGAGGGAGGGATGGATGGATGGATTGATAGGTAGATGGATGGATGGATGGACAGATGGACGGATGGATAATTAGATGGGTGGATACACAGAGGGAAGGATGGATGGATGGATGGATGGATGGATGGATGGATGGATGGACTTCGTATACTGCATTGGAAAAGCTCAGACTCGGGGACCAGAATGGCTGGGTTTCCCTCACTTACTAGCTGGTATCTCCGGACAAGTCACTTAATGTCCCTGAGCCTGTTGCTGCATCTGAAAAATGGGACCATACAAGGAACGTCCCCCTCATGGGGCTGTTGTGGTGAATGAACAGATGACAACGGAAGTTGCTCGGTGTGGCGGTGACACACCGTCACAGACTCCAGGTACCTGCTGGCCATTACTACGAGGCACAAAGGAGAGCAGGAAGGAGGCAGGTGCAGCGCTGTCTGCAGGAGCAGGGTGGCTGTTCCCTCTGTGTCTGCCCCTTCCCACTGCCAGCGCTGGGCCTTGGTCAGCTTTTGCCCCAAGGAGGGAGGGCAGAGCTGCTATTGCAAAGCCAGGCCATCTCTGAGAGGGTAGGAAGTCGGAGGGGGCAGGAGAGCAGAGGGCAGCCAGAGGGATTCCGATGAAGCTTTTCCCGCCCTTCCGATGCCCGCCCCCCGCTGGCAGCAAGGCAGGCGAGCTGGCCCCCCGGGGCACTGCAGGCCCCAGCACCTGGGAGGAGGTGCGGTTTGGGAGGAAGGCGGAGGGGGGTGCATACTCACCCTCACAGGTGCGGGTGTCCCCGTTGAGGCGGTAGCCAGGGGGGCAGGTGCACTGGAAGCTGCCGAACATGTTGCCACAGTCGCCCCCCTGGCACAGCCCAGGCAGCTCCTGGCACTCATCAATGTCTGTCAGGAAGTGAGGAAGCCATGCGTGGCAGCTAAGCCCAAGCGGAGGCCTCGGGGGATACCGACACCCTGCCCTGGGCTCTCCGGGACCCCGGAGGAGCCAACCTGCTTCTTCGAGAATACCTGAGAGCTGCTGGCTACCTGGAGGGTTCAGACCAGGGCTTATCATGGAGGCTCCACCCAGACTCTTCTGGGCCAGTGTCATCCTGAATTCATCCCCTTTCTCCGCATTTCCCAGTCCATCCTCCCATCCTTCCAAACCATCCATCCCTCCATCTATCATCCATCACGTAGCTCCCCCTGGACAGAATTCTCCAATCTTATCACCCCCTGTACATAAAAGGATGGACGGATGAGGGGCGCCTGGCTGGCTCAGTTGGTAGAGCATTGACTCTTGATCTCAGGGACATGAGTTCAAGTCCCACTTTGGACGTAGAGTTTACTTAAAAAAAGAATGGATGCATGGATGGGGGGATGGATGGGTCACTGGATAGGTGACTAAGTGGATGGAGGGATGAATACAAAAAATAGCGGATGAATAAGCAAGAGGTCAATGACAAGATGAATGAGTGGATGGACAGACGGATGGGTGGATGGATGGGTAAGTGGGTGGACGGATGAACAGATGCGTAGATGGGTGGATGGATGAATGTGTGTATGCACGGAACGCAGGAAGGAAGGGAGCAAGGGAAGAAGGGAGGGTAGTTGGAGAAAGAAAGGGAAGGAGGAAGGAATAAAGGATGTAAGATTTATGAGAGGGGGATGGATGGATGGGTAGACGACTGGATGGGGGAATGGGGGATTGTGTGTGTGGATGGAGGGATGGAAGGAGGGATGGGTGAGTGGACGGGTGGATGGATGGGTGGGTGGGTGGATGGGGGCTGGATGGAAGGATGGATCAATAAACCAACAGATGGAAAAAAAGGTAGATGAAAGAAAAAACAAAAAAATTCACCACAAACTAAGAACAGTTTAGTCTCACAGCCTGACTTGAGGGCAGGAGGGTGTGGGGCCCCTGCAAGTGCACTTCGGTGAAGTGGGGGTGAGAGGTGGGTATGTGGGCGGATGGTCTGCCAGGAACTCACCTTCCAGGATGACCGTGATGGGGTTGGGCCGGAAGCCCTCGCCCCCGGGGCACAGGGTTCTGTACTCAGCTGCAAGGGAAACAGGCTCTTCTGAGGGGCTGTGGGGAGGGGCATTTAGGCAAAGCCCAGGGGAGGCAGGGCAGTTGAGATCCCCTAAAAATGGCTCCAGGATGGGGCCATTCATCCTTCTACCACCCCAACTACATCTCCTTACCTCCTCAGCCTCTTGGAGCCAAGAGAACTTGACCAATCTGGGAGGAGGAGCGGTGTGTGTGTGTGTGTGTGTGTGTGTGTGTGTATGTGTGTGTGTGTGTAAACATGTTCACATTCGACACGTGAACAGATGAACTGTGTGCTAGTAGCAGGGGGTGGAGAGGGACCATTTCTTCTGACCCAAAACCAGACCAGTGTGGCTGCAAATTAGCCCCTGGACATCACAGACACACACACACACACACACACACACAGACACACACACACACACACAGACACACACACACACACACACCTGAATAGGTGGACGGGTGTGTGAACCTGGGGCCTTTGCACATGCTATTCCCACTGCATCACACACCCTTCCCCCTGCTCTACCTAGAAAACTCCTACTCATCCTTCAAAACCTCATTTAAGCCCCTTGTCCTGGGAAAGCTTCCCTTCCCCTCTTCCTCTCCACGGCCATGACTGAGCCTCAAACAAACCCTCAGAATCGCTCTACTCCCGCAGCCCCGGGACCACTGGTTTATGGGTGTGGGCCAGTGTGCAGCGCTGTGTCCCCAGCCCCTTGCACGGGGCACAGAGGAACTCTCAATGTTTGCTGCCTGACTGAGGAAGCAAGTGAAAAGAAACACAGAGTGTTTGCAGGAAGGGATGGCAGACGGAGACTTGGAGAGGCACAGCCGATGAACTGCCAAGAAGGTGCTGTGTGACCCAGGGCAGCCCCTCTCCCTCTCTGGGTCTCAGGGTCCCTCCCATAGCAAAGACGACCCCCTGAGTCCCAGGGCGTGCTCGCCAGCGTTCCCCCACCCAGGGACTCACTGGTGTTGGCCATCGGGCACAGTTCACAGGGGTTGCCCCAGGCCCGGCCCAGGGAGCAACAGCAGGACGCGCGGGTGACGCCAACCCCAATCTCGGCAGTGCAAGAAATGCCACCGTCCCCTCGGTCACGCGTGTCCAGGAAACAGTTCCCGACCCGGGTGTCTGGACAGGCAGGAAGGGGCAGTTAGCAAGTGGTACGGCCAGCTCAGCTGCCGTGAGAGCCCCATCAGGAGCCGAGGCTTACTCACCCACACAGCCCACCCCGCTGGGGTTCAGCTCAAAATCCTGGGGGCAGCTGCAGACGTAGCTGCCAGGGGTGTTGATACACAGGCCATTGATGCAGTTCACGGGGTCTGCGCACTCGTTGACATCTGTGGAGTGGGGGGGGCCATCAGTGGGGAGCCCTCCCCTGACCCCCTCCCTCCCGCCTTCCTCCCGGGAAGCTGAAACCCTCAATGTCGGATGTGGGGCTGTGGGGCGAGGCCATGGCCTCCCCTGGGAAGAAAGCCCGAGGGGACAGCAGCCTGTAGGGGCTGCCGTGCCCTGTCCAACCCCATCTCCTCCCGGCTCTGTTCGACCTGGCATAGAGGTTTGCCTCTTGAAAGTTCCCTGTGGCCTGGCTTCCACGCAGCTGCCATACAGAGCCAACATTTAGAACATGCTTTCAAAGCGGGGGTTGGCAGACTCTTATCTGTGGGTCAAATCCGGCCCCCTGCCTGTGTGTGTAAATGAAGTTTTATTGGCACGCATCCACACCCACTCATTTACATACTGCCTGTGTCTGCTTCCCGGCTACAAGGCACCTGAGTAGCTGACAGAGACTGTATGGCTGGAAAGCCATATATTTCCTATCTGGTCCTTTACTGGAAGAGTTGGCTGACCCCTGTTTTAAACATGTAAGCAGGAGACCATTTAGACGACTGTGGCGGAGGGAGCATGTGTTTGGTCATTCCCTGCATTTACTCAGACGACCACGGTGGAGGCTGATGGGAACAGGGATCAATGGGGGTGCTGCTGGTGATGGGGGGTCAGACAAGCCCCCCCAGAGCAGGACATTCGAGAAGAGGTCTGAGGGCAGGGAGGCAGTGACCCCGGCGCCCTCCCACACCCGCAGCCCGGCTGGCCCCCCACCTGTGCAGTTGCCCCCACCGCGGTCCAGCTCATAGCCGCCACTGCACACACAGCGGAACATTCCGGGCAGGTTCTCGCAGCTCCCGAACACGCAGAGGTTCCCGAGAACACACTCGTCCACATCTGTGGGGACCCGAGGTCAGCCCACCTCACCTGGCAGCCTGCTCCCGCCGCCCCCCGGGGCCCACCTGCTGCGTCCCCCAGCCCGGCAGCCCCAGGCCTCACCCCGGCAGGCGCGGTGGTCCTCTGTGGGGCTGAAGCCCATCTCACACTCGCAGCAGTACCCGCCGGGGGCATTGAGGCACTGCCCGTTCTCGCAGAGGTCCACGTCCTCAGCACATTCGTCCCTGTCTGCGGGACCCCGAGAGGCAGAGGGCTGGGGGCCAGCTGGCCAGGACCCACGCAGAGTGGGCAGGTGGCCCCAGTCAAACCCTTTGTGGTCACCCAGGGTTCCAGGGAGCAGGCAAGCAGCACTGGGAACTCAGACCCCAACTCAGGGAGACAGGGGACCTGGTGACGCAGGACCCAGGTGGAGGGCCCCGGGAAGTAAGCAAGTGTTCCTGCTCCCCACATCCAGAGGCTCCGCGCATCCAGAGTCTGGGGGAGAAGACACCCCCCCCCCAGTGACGCTGGGCCTGGCCTGTGGGCCCACGGGCTGAAGGTGCATCCTCTCCAGCACCCCAGCGTGTGGTGTGGGCAGGGATCGGGGTAAGTCAGGAAGCCCACTGACCGCTGTGAGCACCTGGGGATCCAGGGACAGATGGCTGTCCCTCTCGGGCCCCTCCCCGCTCTCACCGTCACAGGAGAAACCGTCCCCGGTGAAGCCATGGCGGCAGACGCAGCGGTAGGAGCCGGGAGCGTTCAGACAGTCAGCTCTCAGGCTGCACCGGTCCTCCCGCAAGGCACACTCATCCAGGTCTGCACGATACGGAGCCCGGAGCCCCCAAGTGTGTGCATTGGGGGGCTGCAGGGAGACCGACCCTCCGATCTTGGCCCTGACAGGCCCCCACAGACACCCCTGGGCCTGGCCAGCCCTGCCCCGCCCCCCACCTGCCCCCAACCTACCTCCGCTGCTCTGCCCAGACCGCGTGCCCCCGGGCACTCACCGTGACATGCGAAGCCATCCCCCACCCAGCCTGGCTGGCACCTGCAGCTGAAACTCCCAGGGACGTTGAGGCAGGAAGCGTGACTGTCACAGCTGTGTCCCCCAAGCTCACACTCGTCCACATCTGCGAGGAGAGGAACCCGGTCACAGGAGGGTCAGACCCAGGAGAGGGGAGGAGGACACAGCACCCCCACAGGGTCCAGGCCTAGTAGAGATAGGGCCTCAGGAGCAGAGTGGGGAGACAGTGCCGCAGCAGGGAAAAAGCAAGGACCCTCCTTGGGGAGAGCTGGCCCAGAAAGGCCCCCTCCCAAGTAGCTTCCACCTTCACCCAGAGCCCAGGAGAAAAACCCCAAAACCCAAAAGGCATGACCCCCAGCAGCCCTCTGCAGTGGTCTGAAATAGCAGCACGAGACTTAGGGTAGACCTTAAGAGTAACCGTTCTAATGCATTTGTCCTTGCTCTGAAGCAGAATTTCTTCTAAACCAGAGTTTCCAATTCTCAGCCAAGTCTGAAGTCGGCTTCACCCTTCCAACCTCTGCAATGTCTATCCCCCACCTATCTGAGCTACCGGTTATGAACATTTCTTCACGCTCCCTGCACTGTTACTTGGGCGAACGTATTTTAAAAGCTAATTTTGCATCAACAACAGTCTCTAAAAAGTCATGCACTTGATGCTGTTTTGTAAACGCAGAATGCTAACACACATTCAAACAACCGCCTAACTGTATATCTGTGTCCTCCAGTCCTAGTTCCTGGAACCTGTGAACAGGACCTTATTCGGAAATGTAACCAAGTGAGGATGGGGTCATCCTTGGACGGTGGTGGCCCTACTCCAATGACTGGCATCCTTATAAGAAGGAAATTTGGACCCAGACACAGACAGAACTCACGTGAAGACAGACAGAGAGAATTGGAGTGACACATTTACGAGCCAAGAAACATCGAGGACTGGCGGCCACCGCCAGAAGGCTGCAGAGGCACGGACGGATTTCCCCCTCGGAGCCCCCAGGAAGGAACCAAGCCCGCCCACACACTGACTGCAGATTTCTGGCCTCCAGCACCATTCTCGAGCGAGAAAACATTTCTGCACTCGTGAGCCACCAGGCTGGGAATTTGTTACGGCAGCCCTAGGCACTTAAACCGATGACCGCCAAACTGTTGAAATGTTCGCCCCCGTATCACTTAAAGTCATCAGGCTGGCATCTTTGGGGACACTGCCAGGGACCTCTGGGGCCGCAGAGCTCTCCCTGCAGAGCTGTATGCTACGGGGAGCCCCGGGGGCACCTGACCGGGTCCCGTTCCTGCTTTAACGCAAAACACCACCTGTGGAAATCTGGAAGAATGAGGTCTGGTTGTGCTCAGCCCCGAGGGGTGGGGCAGACCCCAGGACCCCTGAGCTGGCACCACACCCCTGACTGCCAGCTCACCAGAGCAGCCCGTGGCCCCCTTCCTGATGACGTAACCCGGCTGGCAGTGGCAGATAAAGGAACCTTTTGTGTTCTCACAGTCCCCGTGGAGGCAAATGTGGGGATTCAGGTCACACTCGTTCACATCTGTGGGATGACAGGAGAGGAAGCAGGTGAGGGTGGCGGGGGTGCATGAGAGTGGTTGTGTGCCCTGCCCTGCGGGCCCCCCACGTTGAGGCTCTCCTTGCCTGTCTCCTGGACTGTGGAGCTCCTCTGGGTTCCACCCCCGGGTGACTAGGAATGTCATATCAACATGTGACAGCACGTGTTCCGTGGCACGTATCGGCCATGTGTTCCCAAAAGGATTTTGTGGCCAAATGCATTTAGAGCAGACGGAACTAAGTGAAGCTAGCCAGGTTTTTCTCCTACAGACCTTGTCCGAGCCTTTATGCCAACGTAGGTCTGCAGGAAGGGCATGGAGTAGTGAAAGAATTCCCTGTTTGATTTGATCCGAGGTGCTATCGTGCTCCCTAAAATTCCTGCAATCAGGAACCCTAAGCCTCACTGGGCTGGACTCGTCCTCCTGGGAGGGAGTTACACTCTTCCTTCCTGGAACTTCCCCACTCTGGCCCCAGCCCTGCCCTGATGGGGCAGACACCTGCTCCTCAGGCCTTGGGATGCCCCGCAACAGGACAGGACAGTGACCGTGGCCTGAACAGTCCAGCATCCCGAAGCAGGGCTCAGGGACAGTTCTGAGCGCCTTTCCCATCTTGCTCACCCTATTACGCATAAAACGCCTCGGTGTGCAGCAATCTTACGTAGCCCAGGGAGTGGGGTGTGAAGCTCTGTGTGTTATCAGGTACACAGCGAGTGCTCGGGGGACGTACTCAAAGCCCCAGGTTCGGGGTATCTGCTGCTATGAATACGACCCCACAGGTTCTGGCACGTGGCGGTCCGCTCAGGGCCACCAGTGCTGTTGCAAAGCCTCTGTCCCTTGCCTACATGCGACAAGGAAGGGGCCTGGTGTCTGTCTCGCCCGTGTGCTTCCCTGTGGAAGGCCCGGCGTGTGAGTTCAGACACTGTCTCCAGCAACCCACAGTCCCAGCTCCTCACCAACGCACGTCCTCGCCTCCAGTGTGGCCATGAAGCCGTCAAAGCACAGGCAGTGGTGACCCCCTGGTACGTTGATGCACCGGCCCCCGTCACAGATATCCGGGTTCTCCACACACTCATCCACGTCTGGGGGAGCAGGGGGAGGGCTGGGCTGTAAGCAGGCAGGGACAGAGGGGGAGCCCCAAGGACCCTGGCACGGGGTCAGTGGCCTGTCCCCGGTCTGGCTGGCTTCACCTGGGCCAGGCTCAGTTGGTTCCCTCATCCCACACACCTGCACACGTCCTCCCGTTGGGCATCAGTGAGTAGCCGTGTCCGCAGCCACAGCGGTAGCTGCCCTCCGTGTTCGTGCAGTGCACGTCACAGCCACCGTTCCCAGCACGGCATTCGTTTATGTCTGCGGGAGGCAGGGCACAGATGGAGGGGCAGGGCCGCGGAGCACGGCCAGGCATGGGCCTGACGGGGGCCGGGAAGGACTGCCGTCGGGGCTGGGGGCCAGGCAGGCTGGCACCCGTGTGTGGCAGGTGGGCGTGCTCTCACCCACGCAGCCCTGGAGGTCAGGCGTGCTCTGGAAGCCAGCGTGGCAGGAGCATTGGAAGGCCCCGATGACGTTGACACAGTGGCCGTGGGGACACAGGCCATCACTCAGGGAACACTCGTCGACATCTGTGGGGGGAGCACGTGGCTATTGGGGGCCGGGTGTGAGCAGATGGCCAGCGGGGACCCTTCTGCCATCTACGTGTCCCTGAGACAGTTGGACACACGTGCACACCAACGCACTCACACACACACAAACACACCCTCGCAGGGAACACGCTTCCTGGACAAACACACACCCGCACTCAAATACACACTCACACCCCTTTGCCCTCTTACAAGACTCACAAATGCACCCTCGGTAGACACACCCAGACACACACACCCATGTGCACGCTCACGTAGGCTCACACGCACACCCTCACACCCACTCACATGCAAACAATCGTCCTCAGTAGACACACACACAGATATACGCTCGCACTACGTATTCACACGGACTCACAAACACACCTCTCACCCCTACTTGCCTTGGTGTCAACACACACCCAGATGCACACTCACACAGACCCACACACAAACACACCCTCGGAGCCCGTCACCCGCAAACACCCTCACCCAGGAGCAAATACACACCCACGCGTAGACACGCCCTCTCTCGCAAGCTCACGTAGACTCACAAATAAACACAAATCACACTCACTCTTGTGTAGACACGGATACACACCCACACACTGACGCACATGCTCTCCTGTGTCACACATGCAGCCGCACGCACACCCCGACGGACCCGGACACATGCGTGCGCACTCACGTACAGGTACATCGTCAGGTGCGCACAAACACGCTTCCCACTGCCTCACCCACAGCGCCCACGCCCGCGGCCGGCGCACGCTCACCCTCACAGGCGGCGCCCTGGGCCGTCAGCGCGTGTCCGGGGGGGCACTGACACGTGTAGCTCCCCTCCGTGTTGGTGCAGGTACCTCCCCGGCACAGCAGCGGGTCCCGCACACACTCGTCCACATCTGCGCATGTGTGAGAGAGAGCAGGTGGGAAGACGCGGACCGGGGTGGGGGTGGCGTGGCTCGTGGAAGCTTCTCCCTGCAGCCCCCGGCCCCGTCACCCCGGCTCTGCCCAGGAGCACTGGAGGCTCAGATGAGCCAGAGGAGCAGAGTGGGAGCTGAAAGGAGCAGGGACAAGTCAGGAAGGAGGCTGGAATTCCCAGGAGAGTCAGGGCCACGAGTCACCGAAGGAGCCCCTGAGAAGCCACCCTGTAGGGCACAGTGGGAAGGTGAGGGCCAGTGTCCAGGCATCAGCGTGGGGAGCAGGCTGTCGCACCCCGCTCCTCAAGCTCCAGTCTCGTGTACCTCCTTCCACCCCTCAGGCCCACCCCAGGGCCTTTGCACCTGCTGTTCTCCCTTCAGGCTGATCTTCCAGCCCCTCTTCACCACATTTAGTCCCACTCTGTCAGCCACACCTCAAGCCCCCCAGAACAGGACATCCCTGAGGACCACACTCCACCTCACCACATGGCCCTCTCAGGCGCTTCTCACAGTGGCTGTTTTGCATGTCTCTAACATCTCTTTCCCCATCAGGTCATGAACTCTGAGAGACTGTCTGCTACTGAGCTCTTGGTGGTTCCCCTCAGTAGAGGCACATGAAATGTTCACTGAATGAATAAAAAAGGGAAGGGAGGAAGGGGAGCTCCTCTCTCCAGGGCCCTTCTCTTCTCACACGACACCTGCCCTGGGAGCACTCACCCAGATCTCAGTCCCTAGGCCTCAATCCTGCATGACAGGCCGTGTCCGGCCGCCTTTGGGGATGTCGCCGCATGGCACCCAGATGCTCTGGGTTCCGGCTGGGTCTCAGCTTCTCCCCACACCTGCTCCTCCCACCTCGTCCATAACAGCAACGTCCCCACCACCCCTCCCGTCAGCCCCAACACCCTCAGGTGTCACCCTGCCCGGGGGCCACCCCACCCAACAGCCCCGCGGCCACCTACCCACGCAGTTCTTCATCAGCATGAAGCCACTCTCGTAGCCATGGAAACACTCGCACTCAAAGCTGCCTGGGGTGTTGACACAGGTGCCCTGGCCGCAGAGGTCAGGGGAGATGTGGCACTCGTCAATGTCTGCGGAGAGAGGGGCAGGGGCCGGCCTCCACATCTGTAGACACCGGGGCTCCACGGGAGCCTGAGCAGCCGAACTGAGCCCGGGGGTGTGCTCGCCCGGCAACGGCGGGGAATTTCCTCCCTGCAGGTCACCTCTGCCAGCCCCTCCTTTTACAGTCGGGGTCCCTCAGGGCCAGAGAGGGCAGCAACCTGCCCTGGGTCCCACAGGCGACTGGCAGGCAAGACAAGAGGTGCCCGAAGAAGGGCTCTTGACTGCACCTCGGCTTCGAAGCCCCCGTTCCCGCAGGCGTCCCCCGCGGCGGCCGAGGTGGGCCCGTACCTGTGCAGTTCCTTCCCTGAGCATCCAGGGCGAAGCCCCCCGCGCAGGAGCAGTGGAAGCTGCCCACGGCGTTCCTGCAGGTGCCGTGCACGCAGAGGCCGGGGAAGGCCTTGCACTCGTTCACATCTGCGGTCAGGAGCATGACACGGGGTCGGTCAAACACGGCCAGCCGTCCCTGGGTTTGCTCCTGAGACTTCACGGCTCTCGCTGCAGACGCTCTGCACTCTCCCCAACGCACTTCCCACCTGCGGGCCTGCGCCTGTGCTGTGCCCGCTCCCCGCCCTCTGGGCTCCCAGGGCCCACACACCTTTATAGAAGGGCTGGCCTGACAAGAAGTCCCAGCTGGCAAAGCCCAGTCCCCGGGGACACAGGCTGGCAAACGCCGGGGACTCGGGTTCTGGGCACGCCTCGCACGCAGCCCCCCAGGAGGCCCCCACGGAGCAGCAGCAGACGTCCATCCGGTATTTGCCGGGCAGGGCCGCCCCACACTCGTCCTCATCCCAACGCAGGAAACACGGCTCCAGGCGCATGTCTACATAGAGGGACAGTCACCGGGTCCCCCCCTGCCACACCGCGCCTGCTGCCACATGGGCGATACAGTCTCCCTCAGCAGCGTCTGTCTGAAATGCCCTCCCCGGTAGGAACACTGCAAGGGGAGTGACTTCCTCCTGCTGACCCTCAGTGCCATCCAGCGGTAACATTTTCCTAATGATGTCATCCAACAGTGACATTTTAATGGCAATAACGTGTCCTGCTAAGGTGCTTGCTATGTGCTGAGTGCTGTTCTAAGCTCCTCAACCCGTTTAATCTTTAAAATAACATCAAGATGAACCTATTATTGTCATGTCCATTTTACAGGCAAGAAAACTGAGGCATAGAAGGGTTAGTTGGCTTGCCCAAGGCCACACAGTTAGCAAAAGGCAGAGCCGCGTTCACACCAGTCCATCCGACTCCAGAGCATGTGCTTAATCTGTGAGACACCCTCAGAACAATCTGACAGCAGACAAGCCTCCCTCAAGACCAGACACAAGGGTCTAAGCCAGGGGCCACTAACTACAGCCCTGGGGTGTCCGCCTGTTTTATAAAGTTTTATCGACACACAGCCACATCGCTTTGCTTCCGTATTGTCTGTGGCTGGTTTTGCGTCACACGACAGAGCTCAGCAGCTGCAACAGAGACTGTGTGGCCCGCAAAGCCAAAAATATTTACCCTGGCCCTTGGCAGAAAAAGTTTGCTAACTGCTGGTCTAGGACAATTTCTCTCTCTTTACAGAAGGAACAGACATTGAGGTGGTTCAATTTAAAGATGAGACCCTGTTCTAGAACCTTGAGAACCTCTGGGAACCCTGTGACACACACTGGGACCCTCCCTTGTACCCGGTGCCCTGGTCTGGGGCTAATGGTCACGTCCGAACAGACAGGGCCGGAGTCGGCGCCTCCCCGTTCAGCTGAATTCAGCACACGGGGCCTGAGATGCAGTGGCTTTTTTCTCTTCACTCGGTTATTTCCTTTCCTTAGTTACATTTTGGGGCCCGGGGGGAGACCCACTGCACACCTAAAACTCGGTTCAGAAGGCAAGCAACGTTGAGAAGGAACCAACGAGAAGGCTCCTAGTCGACTGCGGGAAGAAACCGGGCAGCAGGCAGAGAGCCCCATCTGCTGCCTGAGATATGCTTTCAGCCAAGAAATGTCGCTTCAAGATGCTGACCAAGAAACCCTCACCAAGGATGGAAACATCTCCCATCTCTGAGCCTTGTGGGGAGCCATTCAGAAGGAGTGTTTGAGCCCTGGATGCTGAGAGAGATTCCCGGACATGCTAGGGGTGCCGGTGAGGAGATCCACCCTGAGTCAGCACTCTTCAGTAACGAGAAAGAATCAATAAAAGTTGCAGAAGCTATCTCACAAGATCTTACCACGTGCAGTGAGAATCGGGAAAGGGCAGTGACGTGAAAGGGTGAACCCCCAAAAAAGGCCCTCTTCTGAGTCATGTCAGCAAGAAATGAGCAGGGAGCAGAGGGTCCCGGAGGTCTCTCCAAATCCCTTCTGTCCCTAAGAGGGGCCTCCAGGCACTGGGGTGGGGGCCGTGGAGGGAGGGCAGGTGGCCCTGCACGGACTCACCCACGCACAGCCGGCCCGTGGCGTCCAGCGTCAAGCCCTCGGGGCACTCGCAGCGGAAGGAGCCGGCAGTGTTGAGGCACTGCCCATTGGGACAGACCCCGGGGAAGACCTCGCACTCGTTCACATCTGGGCGGGGACAGAAAAGGAGGACAGCAAGGGCTGGAGCTGCTCCCCTGGGGGTTCAGGACACCCAGGCTGCCCTTGCAGAGGTGGGAAGGAACAGTGTCAGCCTTGGGGGCTGGGGAGTCTCAGGGGAAGACCCGGATACCAAGGAGGGGGAATCTCTGTCTCGACCTCAAAAGACTTCAGGACCCCAGGCATCCCCCATGACCTGCACCTGTCCATGTGCAGCTCAGGGGTAGGAGTGAACTACAGAGGGGCAGGGAGTTACCTTCACAGGTGAGCCCCGTCATGCGGGCAAAGCCATGGGCACAGGCAGGGTCTGTAGTTGGGAGAACCAGAGTGGGCACAGGCGTCACTCTCTCCATCCAGAGCCTCGTTCCCTCCATGGGTACCCAGGCAACCACAGTGGCTACGGCTGGGGGGTGCCCAAGAGCTCACGCGGTGGGGGCTCCCAGGGCATTACCGGGCTCGCAGCGTTCGCAGGGGCTCCCCCAGGCAGCGCCGAGGGTGGCACAGCACTCGGACCGCAGGGAGGCTCCGTGCAGGTTCGCTTCACAGCGGCCCTCCTGGACCTTGAGCCAGCAGGTGCCCTTGGTGCTGTCTGCAGGGGAGGGGGTGACCCAGTTCACCCGCCAGCCCACACCTGCACGCCAACCCACAGAGACCCAGCCCTCCCCAGGGTGGGATGCAGGGCTGGGCAGCAGGGTCCCTGCTACTCTATGGGACTCAGGGCCCTCTCACCTAGGCACACGGTGCCGGAGGGCCCCAGCCGGCTGCCAGGGTCACAATCGCAGGCATAGGAACCAGCCAGGTTCCGGCATGCACCATTGACACACGGGTTGGACAGGCACTCGTTGATGTCTGCAAGGACAGCCGCCCACTGGGTCCTGAGCTGGGGGAGGGGGAGCCCCAGCTGCCCAGGGCCCGCTCCTCCCCAGTGGCCGCCGGGGTTCAGTGGCGTAGGATGCACACAGGTACACGCACATCCATGCGTGTACTTGACCAGACAAGCCACGCGCATGCAGGCCGGGTGCGCAGAAGTGGAATGCGCAGATACGCACGCACGCGTGCTCGCACTGAGTTGTGTTGGATGCCTGTGCAAACGTGCTGACATGCAGGGTCCTGTGAGCACGCACACGTGACCAATGTGGTGGGACAGACACAGTGAGGATCAGTGATCAAGGGGGTTACGGCCCAGGAGAAGATGAGAGTGAGAGGCAGGAGGAAAGCCCAGAGAGGACAAGGCCTACATGTGGTGGGGAGCAGGCTGCTGCAGGGGCTGAAGGGCACGGGGTCTGGGAGGGACACAAGAGGGACAGAAGTCGCTCAGGATTAGGGTGAGGCGCGTGTGACGACGGTGCTGTGGCCCGGGGGAGAGGTGGAGTCATGCAGAGAGCGCACCGGGGCGAGAGTGCTGGTGAACAAGGACCTTGCTGCAAAGTGTGTGCATGCTTGAACACGTGTGTATACATGTGTGTGCACGCACAAGGGCATGGGTGTGTGAACACACATCTAAGTGTGTGACTGTGAGCCTAAGCATGAAAACGTGAGAATGTGGGCACACACGTTTCTTTGAGAGTGTGCCCCTGAGTGTGCATGACTGTGTGGGCATGTCTACGGGTGTGAATATGGGGGTGTATGTGTGTTCTGAGTCAGTACCAATATGTGTAGCTGAGTATCTGGTTGTACGCACACACGTGTGAATGTCTGAATGCATGCGTAAGTGTGCGACTGTGAGTACAAGTGGGTAAAGTGTGAGAATAAGTGGGTGTGTGAATGTGGGTATATGTATGAGTACACACACCCATGCGTGTGTATAACAGTGAGACCAAGTGTGATATGTGCCTGTGAGTGTGTGTGAATGAGTGTGAATGAGTATACATGCATCTTTCAGTATGTGTCTGTGTGTGCACACCACACGCAGCCTGTGCAAGGGTCTGAGTGTGTATGCCTGTGTGTCCATAACACACACAGTGCGTAAGGGGGTGTGTGTGCATGTCAGTGTGTGCATGTGATACGCACGCAGTGTGTGTGCCTGGTGCATGCGTGCGCACACCCAGTATGCATGCGTCTGAGAGCGCGTGTGTGTACACAGGGCGCCACGCAAGTATTGGAACGCGTGAGCGCCTGCGCACGTACACACCACACGGGAGTCTGCGTGCACGCCCGTTTGTGCGCGCACGCGCCGCAGGCTGTGTGCTGGGACCCTGTACCTTCGCAGGTCTCCGTGTCCTGCCGGAAGCTGAAGCCCTGGCGGCAGGAGCAGCTGTAGCTGCCCGGGCTGTTGCGGCACCAGCCGTTGTCGCATAGGAGGTGGTTGCGCGCACACTCGTCCACGTCTACAAGGCGGGGGCAGGAGAGCGGGGTGAGGGGTGCGCAGCGCGGGCTGCCCCCGCACCTGCCGCGTTTCGCCGGCGCGCTCACCCACGCACTCCTGGCCGGCCGCGCGCGCCTCGTAGCCCGGGCTGCAGACGCAGCGGTAGCTGCCCCGCAGGTTCTCACACAGGCCATGCGTGCAGACGTCGGGGTCTAGGGCGCACTCGTTGATGTCTGCGGCAGGAAGAGGGCGGAGCAGCCGCCCGGCTCACCAGCGTCTCCAGAAGCCAGGTCGCGCGCCCCCACCCCCCGCCAGACTCCGCCCCATTTCGCTCAGAACCCGCGGTTTCGAGGCACTGTGTCCCTTTGGGGCCCTTCTTTGCTGTGGGCCCGTCCTGGGCACTGTAGGAAGCTGAGCATCCTTGCCCTCTACCCATCCAATGCCAACAGGACCCTTCCCAGTACTTCTTTATCCAGACATTGTCAAATGTACCTGGGGTGGGGGTGGGGCGGGACTGTCCTCTGTTTGGAATCCATGGAACGAAAATTTGTACAGCAGCAACATAATAAAAATAAAAGTAATCACAACTGCTAACATTACAGGGGGCTTACTATTTTGTGCATATTAACCCTTCTGACCCTCGTAACACCCCTGCAACGGGTCCTGTTACTACCCCCACTTCGCGGACAAGGAAACCGAAGCAGAGCAGGTAAGTAACTTGCCCCAGGTTATTCAATCAGTCAATAGTAGTGCCAGGATCTGAGCCCAGGCATCTGGCTCCAGACCCTGGGCCTTTAACTGGATGAGGGCGTAGTGGTCCAGACATCTGCCCGCCCCCGATGGCCCAGCAGTCACTGGGAACTCAAGTCTCCTTAGTCCTTTGTTTTCCACTCAGGCAGAAAGGCTGTTTCTGTGTGTGTGTGTGTGTGTGTGTGTGTGTGTGTGTGTGTGTGTGTGTGTGTGTGTGTGTTTTCAGCCAACAAAGGAGGAGACACACACCTGCGGAATTGCCTTTCCTTGCACCTCAGCTCTAGAGATCAGGCACTTTGGGCTGAGACCTGCTGGCCACAGGAGATCAGCCAGGGATCCCAGGGTAGGGGCTGTCCAGTTGTGGGGGGATCAGAAGGATCCCGGAGGTTTCAGAGTGAGTGGGGCCAAAAACACAGCTCAGGAGGGAGAGGAGGTGTGGGAGAATGTATCCTCCCCAGATCCATATGTTAAAGTCCTAACCCCCAGGACCTCAGCACTTGGCCTCCTGTGGAGATCGGGTCTCTACAGAGGTAATCCTGTTAAAACGAGGTCATGGGGGTAGACTCCCAGTCCATTCCACTGTGATGATCGCCTACTTATGAAAGGGGGAAATTTGGACACGCACACACACACACACACACACACACACACACACACAGGGAGAGCCCCATGTAAAGGTGGAGGCAGAAATTGGGGGGATACTTCTACAAGCCAAGGAACACCAAAGGTTGCCCGTGACCACCAGAAACTGGAAGAGCCGCAAGGAAGGGCTCCTCCTTGCTTCAGAAGGAACCAACCCTGCCTACACCTTGACCTCAGACTTTGAGCCTCCAGAGCTGCGGGTGGACACGTTCCTGTTGCTGGAGCCCCCAGCGGACTGACACAGCACCCCCCGCCCGCTCCTGACACCCACGGCCACGCACCTCTGCCGTCGGCGGTGATGCCCAGACCACTGCTGCACAGACCCTGGAACTCGGCTGGGGTTGTGGGCACAGGGAGACGAGGGGTCAGTGACCGCTGACAAGCCTCAGCCACTCCCAAGGATGTGGCCCCTTGGTGTTGTGCAAGAGTCTGGGACCAAGATGCCTCCCTCCGGGGAGAGAGCAATTTTCTGCCGTCTCTTCTTGGGGAGAGTCACCAGTGGAGAGATGCCCCCGCAAACCCACGGGCACCAAGACCCCCATCCCTTCCCACCCCCAGGATGATGAGCTGGAAGGTGTACAGGGGCGTAAAAGGCAGGTGGGGTCAGGCAGCAGGACGCTCACCGGAGTTCTTGGCAGGACACGGCTGGCAGGGCTCCCCAAATCCGTGGTCTGGGCTAGCACAGCAGCACTCGGATTTGGTGACGGCACCGGGGAAGGGGCGGGCGCAGGAGCCCTGCTCCAGGGCTCCATAGCAGGTGCTGCGCACGTGGGTGTCCACGCACACGCGGCCATCCACGCCCATGGCCAGCCCCCCCAGGCAGTGGCAGCGGAAGGAGCCCTCGGTGTTGGTGCAGTGGCCGTTAATGCAGATGCCCGGAGTCCGGCACTCATCGATGTCTGCAGGGGGAGGCGGGAGGGGAGCCACGGGGGCTCTGCAACAGGTCCCAGTGCCCCGCAACCCCCACCAGCTCCTCTCCCAGCCTCTCCCCTCCCTGCCCATCACCATCACTTCCATCCCATCCCGTCCTATCCAGACTCACCCACGCAGTAGCGGCCACTGGGCGCCAGCAGGAAGCCAGATTTGCAGAGACACGTGAAGCTGCCGTCCTCGTTGATGCACACTCCATTGGCACACGTGGTGGTCGTGGCACACTCATTGTGATCTAGAGACACCCAAGAGGCTGGATTCCTCCCTGGCCCCTTGCTGGGCCAGCCAGGCCTGCAGACCAGCCCCTCCCTCTCACTTCTCTGAGGCGCCGCAGAGCGAGGGCTGGGCCACCAGGACCCCACCTGGACAGCATGTGGCACGTCTGTGATTCTGTCTGCCTGGATATCAGTCTGCCTGCTGGAATGTGAGCTCCCCCAGGGCACAACAAGGCTGTGTGCTCAAGCGGCATCTCCCCTCCCACACAGGCAGGTGCTCCATAAACATTTTGTTCAAAGTTAAATAAACTCGCTAGTGGTTGCATGACACTGGGCTCGTACTAAATGCCACGAAATGTTCACTTCCGAATGATTACATATATCTGGTGTGAGTCTCAGCTCTATTTAAAACAAAGAAACGGGGAAAACAGCGGACAAGAACATGGTCTAATTGAAAGGAAGTGTAGCTGCAGAAACGCGTATCAAAGGATCAGTTTTGCACAAAAAGGCCTGCGCCAGAAAAGCAAAAAGGAATGAATGAAAGATGCACCGGAACGTCTGTACTGAGTCCACCGCAGTATTCTGCATAACTGCGGAAAGTGCAAACGGCCATCAGCTGAGGACTGAAGAAAAAAGATGTGGCCCTCCACCCACGCATGGGCACGTCACTTGGCCCGGAACAGGGGCGAGGCGCCAACACCCGCTGCCTCGTGCAAGACCTGGAGCCCCACGGGGAGCCTGAGCCGGGCACTCCCCAAGGTCCTGACCCCACACTCAGCCAGACTCTCGCTGCCGTGCAACAGGTCCCAGGACGGGCTGCGATCCGGGGTCAGACAGCCCGCATTGGGATTCATGGAATGAACTCACGAGGGAGGGAATGAAGGGGTGAGTCGGGCCAACAAAGTGCAAGAAGGAGCTCAGACAGGTTGGCTGGGTTCAGGAGAGGGAGCAGAGGCTCCGTCTCTGGGAGGGAGGTGGGTGCTGCGGCAGGGGAGACCCGCAAGGTGGCCCTCACGGGGACCCACTGGGGCCCCCAGAACCCCTACCCGCCCGCCCGTCCCCAGCTCACCCACACAGTTCTTGCCCCCAGGGCCGAGCTCGAAGCCCGCATTGCAGACACACTGGAAGCTGCCCTCCGTGTTGACGCAGCGGCCGTGGTGGCAGAGGCTGCTGCCGACAAGGCACTCGTCCACGTCTGCGGTGGAGGGAAGGCGGTAGTCGGTCAGACTGGGATTCAGGCCGCAGGTCTGGGCCCAGGCAGCCCCCGTGTCACCGCGCTCTGAGGGACAGCCATACCCACGCACGCCTGCCTGGCGGACGTCGCCTGGAAACCCTCGTGGCACCGGCAGTGGTAAGAGCCGGGGGTGTTGACGCAGTCTCCGTGGTGGCAGGGGCTGCTGACGCATTCGTCCACGTCTGTGGGCAGAGGACCCTGAGCCCCGCCCGCTCGGCAGGCGCGGCCCCGCCCACCCAGCCGGGACTCACCGATGCACTCTCCTCGAACGTCCTGCGTGTAGCCCGCATTGCACTCGCAGCGGTAGCTGGAAGGGGTGGGCAGGCAGCGGCCGTTGAGACACAGGTTGGTGAAGTGTCGGCAGATGTCAATGGTCTGGTTCAAGGTAGCTGTGCCTGAGGGAGGGGACAACAGGTGCACCTGAGTCGAGGCCTTGCCTCTGGGCTGGGATTCCCACTAGGAGGCTGGAACCCTGCCCACGTCGGCCTGGAGTGGTGTCCTAACTGCAGGCCCTCACACTGGCTGAGACCCCTACTCAAGGCCCAAACCCTGACTTTGAGACCCAGATCCCAAATCTAGCCCCACCCCCTGACCACTGTCAGTACTTTTATCTCTACTGCCCAGGCCAGGACCTCCACCCGCCAAAGCCCTGGCCCTCCCTCTGAGGCCTGGACCCCCTCCCCCAGGTCTTGGATCCCTCCTCCCAAGTCCCAGGCCTCACCAATGTGGGCACTGCCGATGCCCAGGCTGGGAACACCACGCCCACTGGAGCCATGGGTGCTGTGCCGAGCTGGCCCAAGGCCAGGACCCACACCATTGGACCCAAAGCCAGGGAGACCAGGGAAGGGGCCAGGGTAGGAGGGCAGCAGCGGGAGCCCCTGCGCACACAGTCGCTGGAACTCGTCTGCAAAGAGGCAGGGTTTGATGCCAGGCTCTCTGTCACACCCCAGGGCCCCTCCACTGCAGGGAGCTCTGGGGAAGGAGGAGGGCGGGTGCAACCTCAGGCCACTCACCAGAGCCCCGCAGAGGACACGGCTCAGGGGCTGGGCCAGCTGCCCAGCACCTGCCCCTGTCACAGCAGCACTGCCTCTGAGTATAACGGCCAGCGAGGTCTCCAGCACAGCGGCCCATAATCAGTGCAGAGAAGCAGGTGCCAGCCCGGTGGTCTGCGACGGGGGTGGGAAGGATCAGTTACCAGACTTGGGTTCAAATCGCAGCTCCACCAACACTGCCGGCAGCACAGGATTTCTTGCCGCCCTGTGCCTCGGTCTCCCCATCCCTGGTATGGGGGTGCTCAGAGCATTCACCTCCCCCGGAAGAATGTTGCCAAAATAAAAAAGTGAAGCACACCATGTCTGGCACGTGGCCGATGCTCACTGAATGAGAATCTTATTACAGAGATTTCCAAGTTATCCCAGGGAGATAGATTTGGGCTGGTTCCAAGCAAATGAATTCCAACACCTAGAGCTGGCATTGGTAGTAAGCTCCCTGTCACTCTGGGCATTCAACCACACTGACGAAGACCCCTTGCTTTGGGGGGCTGCCCTAGTGGGAGGTCAGGCTGGGCGCTCAAGTGAGGACACCAGGATCTGTGGCTATATGCCCCCATCTGCTGGCCCCGGGCATTTGGGAAAACCTAAGAGGCTATGAATTTGAGGACGGGCCCAAGGAGCAGACTGCTGGATTGACTCCAGCCCTGGGGAACTGAGGCAGAGGCTCCCCAGACAGCAGAACCACAGACACCCTTCCCCATCCCACTCTGCTCTGGAGTCTAACAGCTTTATGCAGTGATCAGATTTCTCAGGCTCAAAGAGTGTATTTTTAGCTTAAAAACGCACAAATCTTGGCCAGCGGCCCACAGTGAAACCTCCTCCATCAGCTGGGCGGGCCCCTGACAGCAGCCCCCACCCTGCCCCGGGCTGAGAAAACATGCAAACATTTCTTTCTTTTGAGAGAGAGAGAGAGAGAGCACCAGCGCCCACACAAGCAGGGGGAAGGGCAGAGGGAGAGAGAGAATCCCAAGGAGTCTACACTCTCAGCACAGAGCCCACTCGGGGTTTGAGCTCACCACCCTGAGACCACCACCCAAACCGAAATCAAGAGTAGGACGCTCAACCAACTGAGCCACCCAGGCGCCCCAACATGCAAACCTGTCTACCTCCCCTGCCCCAGCCCTTGGGGACCCCCAGGTGAACATGCGGGAGCTGGGGCTCCGCACTCCCAGCAATGTCCCAGGCCCTTGAAGGGGGCAAGGCCTGCCCAGATGAGGGGAGGTCAACAGCTTCATTCAAGGTCACACAGCTACTACAGAGAGAGAGGGGGCAGGAACTCAGATCCCCGAATCCCAGGGGATCAGAGACAGAATGCAAGAATGTTAGCAAAAATGATGCCGCCTTTGCTTACACAGCTCGGCTGTGACCAGGGCCTGCCCAGCGCCCCAGCCGCACTGTCTGCTTGTCTTCGTGAATGTGTGTTGCGTACCCACTACATCCAGCCCCCCGCTGATCGTTCCAAAATTGTATTTAATCCTCTCCGTGACTCCAAGAGGTAGGGATTGCCACGATCCCCATCTTACAGATGAGGAAGTTGGGGCACAGAGAGGTTAGGACACTTGCCCGAGGTCACAGAGTTTGTGAGTAGCTCCGGGAGCAGTTGGAACCCAGGACTGAAGCCCAAGCCCATATTCAGGGGCAACCTGACCTTGGTTCAAATCTAGGCTCCACTGTTTAGTAGCTGGGAGAGGACCCTTATTCCAGGGGACTTGCCCAGAGGTATCTTCCCTGCTGGCCATGACGGCCCCCAGGGGTGAAGAAATAGAAGGTCGAGCGTTGGCCACAGCACACTGGCAGAATTCCAAACACAATATTCCCAGCCCTGCCTGGTAGAGGCCCAGCCAGAGGGGCCCTGGTGATGCTGGGGAACTGCCAAGCCGCTTCCCTCCTCCCCAAACCAGGACTCTGCCCACCCCCCCCCACAAGGGCCCATATTCCTGGCTTGCCCCATTAGCCACTGACGATCGCTAAAGTCTATGGACGAGTTCATCAAAACAGCAGGACAGGGAGTGAGAGCCCAGGGTCCCCTGCCCCTGGGGTGGGGTGTGGGGGATTACAGGAGGGTGGGCATCCAGGGGGCAGCATGGCCCAGAGGACCTCATCCTGGCTGGGGGTGGGGGTCTGAGTAGGGCATGGGTATGGGCATGTGTCTGTTCTGAACTTACTAAGTTGCCTCAAGCAAACCTCCCCTCTCTGGGTCTCCGTTTCCCTAGCTCAAAACAGACGGTGTGGGGGAGGATGGGGTACTCTTAAAAAGTGTGTGGGAGCGGTGCCTGGGTGGCTCACTCGGTTAAGTGTCAGACTCTTGGGTTCGGCTCAGGTCATAGCCTCAGGGTTGTGAGATGGAGCACCGCCCGCCCCCCCCCCCCCCCCCCCCCGCAAGCTCACATTCAGCGGGGAGCCTGCTTCTTTCCCTCTGCCCCTCTCCAGGCTAGTGAGGGCTCTCTCTCAAATAAATAAATCTTAAAAAAAAAGAAAAAGTGTCTGGCCTTGGAAAGAGGAATATAGACAGGGGGCCAGAAAAAGCAATGGACAGAAGAAGGACACAGAGATAGAGGCTGGCGGGGCATAGAGGCAGGGGCCCAGTGAGCCAGAAGGGCCGAGAGTCCCAGGGGCAAGGGGCGGAGCTGCGGTGGGCGGGGCTGAGGGGAGGGGGCGTGGCGAGGGCAGAAGCGCGGGGCTATGGGCCTCTCAAGACCGAGGACCAGAGAGCTACAGTGCGCACAGAGGCGGAGGGCCAGAAGAGCTTGCACACTGGGGTCCTGAGAGTCTGACGTCCAAAGGCTGATGGATAGGGAGCCAGAATGCCAAAGGGGATGGAAACCGTGCTCCAGAGACGACTGAAAGACACAGAGACCGGGGGCACCTGGGTGGCACAGCGGTTAAGCGTTTGTCTGCCTTCGGCTCAGGGCGTGATCCCGGCGTTATGGGATCGAGCCCCACATCAGGCTCCTCTGCTGTGAGCCTGCTTCTTCCTCTCCCACTCCCCCTGACTGTGTTCCCTCTCTCACTGGCTGTCTCTATCTCTGTCGAATAAATAAATAAAAAATCTTTAAAAAAAAAAAAAAAGAAAGACACAGAGACCGGAGGGCTAGAGGAGCCCCCAGGCCAGAGGGGGGGTTGCAAACACAGATGAGCCAGGGGCCTGTCTCCTACCCGCCCTCTGTCCCTCCAGCGCCTTCAGGCCCCAGCTCCCCCAGGCAGCGGGAGCCGTCCAGGCTGCTGGCAAACCACGGGGACAGGTGCACACATAGCTCCCAACGGCGTTGGTGCAGCCGCCCACAGAGCAGAGGCCCGGCGCGCTGAGACACTCATCCACATGCCCGCTCAGAAGTGGGGCCGCCACAGCCCCAGCCCTCCTCTTCCTCCTCCTTGCCGGGGAGCCCGAGTGGTCCGGAGCCCAGAGGAGGACCCCACTCGTCTCCCTCCCCATCACCCACCTTCACACTTGGCGCTGTTCTCACTGAGCCGGTGTCCCGTCGGGCAGCGGCACTCGAAGGAGCCCACAGTGTTGACGCAGCTGCCTCCCTGGCACAGGCCTGGGACCGTCTGGCACTCGTCCACATCTGCAAGGGAATGACAGGCCCGTCGGAAGGAAGAACCAAAGCCTCGAGGGCTCCCGCTCAGCTCTGGCTCCCAGGGCCTTCATCCTGACTCGCGGACTCCCTTACCTTGGCAGGCCCCTGTGCGGACATTAGGGATGAAGCCTCGGCGGCAGGGGTGTGGCTGTGCAGGGCAGAGCTCGCAGGGGATGCCCCAGGCCCCGCCCACGGTAGCGCAGCAGAGCGCCTTAGTGCACACGAGGCCTGGGAGCTGGCGCTGGCAGCCCTCAGGACCCACTTGGCCAAAGCAGGGGCCCGTCCGGTAGTCTGCAAGACAGATGGATTTGGGCAGCTGGCCTCGAGCTGCCTCCCCAGCCCAGAGCCTTCTGCTTCTCCATCCCTGCAGCCCGTAGCCTCCTTCCCAGTCTCCCTAACACCAACACAGCAGGCTCTACTCATGCTGTTCCCCATCCCTATTGGACAAACTCCCATTCACCCTTCAAAACCCCTCCTCCCCAAAGCATTCTCCAACCAACCTCCAAAAACGAGGCCAGGACCTCCAAGCTCACAGAACCCCCGGCACGTCTGGAGAATCCGATCACTCCCCCAGGCCCACCCTCCCTGCAGGCCGGGGCAGAGACCACAGACACCCAGAAGGAGAGCCTGTCTCACCAAATCCCCCAGACTCAGGGAGGGACCCAGCATCTGCCCAAAGGCTCTGGACCCACAACACTACGCCCCTGAACCCTGAACCCAGCCCAAGGTGGTCTCATCAGTGCCCCCACCTCTGCACACAGGCTCAGATGTGGCTTCCTGGCTCCATCCTCCAGATGGTTCCAATCAAGGGGCTGGCAATGGACCAAGGAAAGCCCCTCCCAGAAGGAGAAGCCAAAGCCAGCCCCCTAGACCCGTGTGGAGGAGGAGCTGCCCAAAAGTCCCCAATGGGTACGACTCCCTCAAGCCAAAGCAATTCCAGAATCTCACCTAATCACCCAGAACTCTGGACTCCCCCTCGCTCTTTCCTCTCTGGGGGCCCTCACCATCTACCACCCACTCAGGTCTCCCCTCTTTCACCCTCCCCACTGACCCTCCCTCCCCCTCAGCCGTTCCCCTTCGGGTCAGCCCAAATTCCAGTTTCTAAAAGCACCCCCTTAGTGCTGAGGTAATCCTCCCAGCCCCAGCTTCTGACTCATAGCCACACCCTCTCCACCACAGCTGCAGCTACAGGGGGGCCTCCTCCCCCCCCGTAGCACCTCCCAACCCTGGGGTCAGTCCCAGGCCCTGCCCATCGCTGCTGGCCTGGGCTCCCGGGCCGCACGGGGCAGTCTGACAGCTCTCACAGCCAAAACCCCACCAGCCTCATAGCCTGGGCATGCCCCACAACGCCCGCTCTTGTTGGGTTTCTCCTTCCAGCCTCCCGTGGGCTCCATGCGTTCTGTGGCCCCTGAGTTGCCCTCCCTTATCTTCCGCAAGAATCTCAACGACCCACTCAGCTTCGGGCCCACACATGGGGCAGCCTGGGGCCTGGGTGTCCAGCTGTTTCCACCTTCCCCGAATCAACTTTCCGTGAAACATCGTTGCTTCCGTCATCTGAGGCTTGGCCAAAGGCTCCCAACAGGTGATCCCACCCACCTCAGCCATGGGAGTATTTTGACATTGAGGGGTTGCAATAAAAGAGGGCTTGCTGCTCTCATGAACTCTGACTTATCACTTCCTCCAGGAAGCCCTCCCTGACGCCCTTCCCTGGAGCAACAGTTTCTCTGCCCCTCACAGCATCAGAGACAGCAGAAAGGAGGCCAACTGGAGCTTCCCAGGGCCTGGCTACATCTCAGGGGCTGCCAGGAAGCCCCCCTCCATCCACCCAGGCCCCTACCCCATGCCCAGCTTGGTACCTCTCTCACACTGAGGCCCCATGAAGCCATACACACAGGCACAGTGGTTTGGTCCGATGCAGCGGCCCCCGTTGTGGCAACCACGGTCACAGACAGCTGTGGAGGAAGAGGGGAGGGTGGCCTGAGCTCCCCTAGCAGCCGAGGGAGCTGGGGCCCAGAAAAGCCCATTTCACCCAGGAATCCCCACCATCGGGCCCAGACCCAATGATAAGACTGTGACGATGAGGCAGTCCCTCCAAACCCTGGTTCCAGAAGAGTGACCCATGGGCGGTGGGCACGTGGCACCCAGAGACCCGCCCTCTGGGATCCCAGGCCAGGTGTTCGTGGGGGATACTCACGCTGCCCACACACAGTGCCCGTGTAGCCCCTCTGGCAGAGGCAGGACTCCCCTCGGCAGCTGCCCCCATTCATGCAGCTCACACTGCACGCTGACCCTAAGGACGGGGAGGAGGGACACACAGTGAAGTGACGACAAGCCCCACGAGGCACATGAACAGCGGCAGGACTAGGCTTGCCTGGCCCAGCTCTGGTCCTTTCAGTCCTGTGGCAAAACCAGCCTGCGCCCCCAGTGGCATCAGGAAGCCTCTAACCTTCTCCTCCAGTCCCGAGGGCTATTCCCTGCCCCCCCCCCACACTCACCTCGGCTCACCCTGCAACTGGGGGCCAGCTTCCCATCAGCACAGGCACACAGGTTGGGTCGGGAGCAGAAGCCTTCACCGCAGGCATGCCTACAGACGGCTGGCAGGAGCAGAGCAGGTGACAGTCAAGGCCAGGACCTGAGTCCTGCGCCCTCCCCACCCCATCAGTGCCCAGGCAAGGCCCTGGCTTTGTGCTGGAGCCGTGGGAAGATGGGCTCTTTGGGTCAGAAGTGCTGCGCGGCCAGGACAGAAGATTCCAGATGCTGGCTCAGTGACTGTGGTGTGGGGCTGGAGGGCTTTCCTGGGAGTGGAGTCAGATTCTAGAACCCCAAGGTGGTGGGTACAGACTGGCAAAGAGACAGAGACAGAGATGGGGGAGAGACAGAGACAGAGAGAGAGACAGGCAGGGAGAGAGACAGGGAGGTAGTAAGACAAAGGGGGCAAACATGGCGGGTGGCCTGGGAGCCTGAGGACAGGCGAGGGCCAATCCTGTGCTTCAGCCTGACGCCCCCGGCTAAGTTCACCTGGAGGCAGGGCTGGGCTTGCCAGCAGGTCGGAGAGCTGCCCCAGCATCCCCTGCCTGAGCCCCGCCCCTCCATGTGGCAGTGGCACTCACGAACGACGCACTGGTTCCCGCCTGGCAACGTCCTCCAGCCGGGGCAGCAGTAGGCATGGAAACGGGAGCCGCACACATTGGGCCTTTGGGAGAGCAGGGCACAGCTGGTGAGCCCCTGCCCTGCGGGACGTTCCCTGGGCCTTGCTCCCCCCACCCTGCGGCCCAGCCCAGCCCAGCCCACCCCCCAGGGCCTGTCCGCCTGCCCGCTCTCACACACCCCTGCAAGACGCCTGGGCTGCCACGTCTGCGCACACGTCCGGGACCTGCAGACTCCAGGGCCCTATCCCAGCGGCCCTGGACTCCCACCATGCACAACAGGGCCGTCCAGGCCAGCAGAAGTCGAGCCGGGGGGCCCCAGGCCATGGTGAAAGCACCAGCCCCCTTCCTTGCCAAGCACAGACCCTTCAGAACCATAATGTGTCCCTCAGAGGCTGCAGAGAGAAAGCAGAGTCAAGCCCAGCAGAAGCCCTTGGCCACAGACTACCCAGAACCAGGAGCGCTGGGTGGCTGTGGGACTCGGGGAAATGGGGGGGGAGCCCAGGGAGGCAGCGGCGAGGGGGCTACTGGAGCCCCGGGAGGCATCCAGCCCTGACCCAGAAGCAGGTGAACAATCAGGGCAGGCTTCTTGGAGGAGGTGCGATGTCTCAGAGATGGAGCAAGCCAAGAGCAGGGTGCTGGGTCAGAGGGCATAGTGAGAGCAGTCGGAGAGAGGGACAGGTGGGGCCAGTGTCACAGGAGTGCCCTGTGTAGTGAGCTTCCACTTGTAGGTCCAGGGTGACGGAGAGCCCTTAAAGGGCTTCAAGTGGGAGGAACAACAGCAGAATGGGTGCTTGGAGTATGGAAAGGCTCGCAGGAGCTGGGGAGGAAGCGTGCAGGTGAGGAGGCTGGGGCAGGGGTCCAGAAGAGAGGGGAGAGGACAGAATTCCAGGGATAATGAGGAGGTGAAGTCGCCAGGAGTTGGAAACTGGTTCCAAAGGAGGCAGGAGGCATTGAGGAGACTCCCAGAATTCTAGCTGGGGGGGCCGAGGGCGACGGGATGGTGGGGAGATAGGAGGCAGGTGTACATTCTAGGTGGGGCACTCCCTCCACCCAGCAGGGAAGGGATAGCCTTTGTGCCCACTTCTTGGATAAGCACACTAAGGCCAACATGCATTTAGTGAGGGGCTGGCGGTGGGTGAGCGCTAAAGCCTAGGCGAGGAGGGGGGAAGAGGGTGGGGGTGCCCCCAAATCCCAGGAGGTGGCTGGCTCTCTCCAGGACCTGAAGGATGGGAGGGAGGAGATGGAGACAGGGCCACTCGTGTAGGAGATGACCAGGTGAAGGGTAGAAGAAGGAAGCTGAATATTTGAGGGACAGAAGGTAGAATAAATGGCCTTCTGGGGAGGCCCTTTCAGGTCCTACTTTCCAGACCAAGGAGAAGAATTGGGCCTAGGTAGGGAATGGGCAGGGAATATGCTGTGTGCCATTGGGCAGGTGGCTGACCCTCTCTGGGCCTTGGGGTGACATAAGAGCCTGACCAGGTGGTCCCAAAGTCCTTGGGGAAGGAAGAGACCCTTGTCAACTTTGGCGGAGAGGCGGAGAAGAGTTGGCCTGACTGGGAAGGACACCCCCTTCTTGCTTCCAAGCTGTTCCACACCAGTCTGCGCCCAGAGGACGCCTTCTCCAGGCAGCCTCAGGGCCCGCGCAGCCTCCCTCCCCGCCTCTCCCACCTCCGGGGGCTCTGGCCTGGCCTGACCCGGCACCCCCCGCCCCGCCTCCGCGCCCCGCGCCGGGGAGGTGTTCGAATGAATGAGCAGGGACGGCGCGCGCGGCGCGGGCGGGAAGCGAGCGGTCCCGGGCTCCGCGCACGAGGTGGGGGCCCGCGGGCTGCTCTTTCCACCCGGCAGGGCCGAGGATGGAGGCCCCCGGGGCCGCGACCACGCTCGGCTCCGCCCTCACCTGCGGGTCGAGCCCTCCCGCCTCCCGCGCCCGCGCGGCTGCCGGCGCCCTAGTCCCGCGCCGAGAGGGGAGCGGGTGGGCCCGGGGCTGCCGCAGCGAACAAAGGAATCCCCTCCCCCTCCCTCGCCCCGGCCTCCCCCGCCCCGCTGTCCCCGCTCGCGCCCCGCCGCGGGCCCCGCGCTTCACCGACCTGCGAGCCGGCGCGTGTGGAGGCGGGCACGGCGAGCGGACGCGGGGCTCCGCGCTGGAGGGCTGGCTCGAGCCGCGCCGGGCGCCCGGGGCGGGAACGCGAACCGAGAGGCCGACCCCGCCGCGGTCGCAGCCCGGAGCCGCCGCTCGGGGGGAGTTGGGGGCGGGAGGAGGTGGGGGAGGGCGCGTTTGCACCTCGAAGCTCCCGGGGCGGGGGCCGGGGGCTCCGATCCGGACTGGGGGAGGGGCTGGAGCTGGGGGAGGGCCCGGGGCTGCGGGTGAGACTCAGAGGGGCTGGAGAAACCGGAGGGGGGACACAGAGCTCGGGCCGGGGCTGAGACGCTGGATGAGGGGGCTCAGGGCGCTTGGGGGGGGCGGGGCTGTGGGGACCGCGTTTTCGGATAGGAATTGATCTGGAGGTAGCCCTGAGGTGGGGCTCCGATTTGGGGCGGCCGGGAAGAAAGCCAGGGCCTGGAGGTCCCGGGACTCACCTAGGAGGCCCTCCTTCGTCCTCTGAAGCCACCTCCCCTTCCTTCGAGCAAAGAGAATTCCAAGAGTGACTTGGGAACTCACCTGGCGGCGCCTGGAGCCTGGGTTCTTAACGAGACTAAGATCGGGAGGCCCCTAAGAATGTAGTCAAAACATTAGGCAAAGATGCCTTTTCTGGGGAGAAGGTCCACATTTTTCATCTGGTTCTCAAAATGAAGAGTTTAAGAATCCAAAAGGTCTAGACTTTCTGAACCTCGGTTTCTCTCAGGGGCCAGAATTTGAGCTGCCAGTTTGTACCTACACTCCAAGTGAAAGTTTCTAGGTTCCATCCACCACTTTATCATCTTTGAGAACACACACCACCAGTGACCCTTAGGGTGGAGATCAAGTCTGAGCTGTTTGTTGGACCTGAAAGTTACCCCACTCAGCAAACTCCTATACACCTGGCAAAACCCAATTCTAAAAGCCCCTCCCTTCCACTCAGGTCATGATCTCGGGGTCCTGGGACTGAGCCCCCCATCGAGCTCCCTGCTCAGCAGGGAGCCTGCTTCTCTCTCTCCCTTTGCCCCTCCCCCTCTTCATGCTCTCTCTCAAATAAATAAATACAATCTTAAAAATTTTTTTTTTAATTTTTAAAGCCCCTCCCCACTCCCAAATTGTTAGTTTACCCCATTAAATTCCCAAAGCTGATTGTGCTGGTCATGTCCCCATCACAGCACTTCTGGAATGTAATAAATAAATAGTAAAAATAATTTGAGCTAATATTTATGGGATGCTTATGTGCCAGGCTTGTTGCTAAGGGTGTCATACACATTATCTCGTTCAAAAACTGAAAACCCTGTGAGGGAGATACTCATAATCTCCCAATGTGAGTGTCAGGAGACAGACCTGGATTCCAACACTCCTGGGCAGGAGAGAGGGGACTCCCAGGGTGGGGGAGTGGAGGAAAGGAGCATTCTGTTTGGGGGTGGGAGGCTTGAGGGTTCAGAAGAAAGAAGCAGATCAGAAAAGGGGAGGGAAGGACAGAAGGACAGAGGAAACAGCTCAGGCAAAGGCCAGGGGACAGAAGGTGTGGGAAAATGCAGGAATTGAATGAGGCTGGAGCTTTGGGGGAACAAAGAAAGGGAGAGAAGGGAAGAGGGAGTCTGGCCAGGTAAGCAGGGGCCAGGAGCCCTCAGAAGGCCCCCCTACGTGGCAGGCTCCCAGGAAGGGGAATCACGCCAGAGGCTGCACTGGGGGGCTTAGAATTGGGTCTGGGAGCAGCCAGGGATGGGCTGGGGGAGCATGATACAGAAGGAAACTTCAGGGACAAGCTTCAGGTCATCCTGCCAGAGGGAATGGTGTTCCCAGGAGAGGGTGCGCCAGGGAAGGAACCCCCAGGATCAACTGGAACAGCCACGACAGGTGGAATTCTAGTGTGGGAACCCAGGGTCTGTCATGGATATCACGGATGAGCCAGCTTCTGGGGACACTTCTGTCACCCTTCCCAGGCTCCTTTGCCCCGGGGCCCTCCCTGGTCTGCTCTTCAGCCAACAGGTGTGTCTCACATGGGCATGGGCATGGGGATCAGCACCGGGGCCCCAGAAGCAGCCCAGTGCATATGCAGAAGGTGGGGAGGAGCAGTCCCCTACCAGGAAGGCCGTGTGGCTAAAGCGTTGATGGCTAAGCCCGCAGGAAGTCTCGTGGATCAGGCAGTGTCACAGTTCTAGAATTCTCCCTATCTGCTCTCTGGAAGCAGCGGGCAAGGAATCCATAGGGTTTGGTGAGACACAGGAGGCGGGGAGCGGAATGAAGTTCTCAATGACAGCAAAGACCAAGCAACCTTGTCATTGTGCCCCCTCCCCCACTACTGCCACGCCATCCTGCTTTCCAGTGGCACCCCTGCCTGGATCTTTCTGTTACCTAGGCTGTCACACCATTACATCACACTGGCTTGAAGGGGCATTTAGGTTCTCACCCGTCCCCCAGCATCCCAGTGGCACCCCAACAAAGTGGACACTATCAAAGGGCAGAGCCCATCACAGTCTCCCTGTCAATGTTGCAGCATTCCCAAATCCCTATCACAAAGTCACCTGTCACCCACTGCTGTCACCCTCTCATTGTCACCCATCGACAGAACACCTTGCTGTTAGCTGGTTATTCTGCTGCCTGTCCATTCATGTTGTCATCTTTACCCCTTCACCTTGTTGCTGTGATGTTGTCATCAGTTAGCGATTGTACCAGCACCCAGAGTGCTAGGGTTTCTAAAATGCAAGCGGCAGAAATCATCCTCCGCAGAAAGAGCTCTTGGTTGCACGCAGATCCCTCCGCAGAGACTGCAGCCAGCAGAGTGACTCCCCAGTTGCCCACAGATCTGGTCCCACAAAGACGCCTTCCCTTCCCTCTCTACTCCCTGGGGCTCAGTTGATGCTTAATGATCCCAGACACCGGCAATCAGTGCCAGCCTCAGCAAAACGGAGTCCAAGGGGCTCCCACTTCTTCCAACACCAGCATCTGTCAAATTTGGGGTGGGGTGCCTGGCCAGAGGGGCGTGGGGGTGTGTGTCCTCACCTTGCTGAGAGGGGGCCAGGGAAATGGGATCTGGTGTCCAGAGGTCCTGTCATGGGCTCTGTCTTGTGGGGGTGCATTTCCCAGACCCAGGGAAAGGTCCCTTGAGTCACCTGATGGCCGAACAGATGGCAAAGGTCCTGTACGCTGTGTTGCTCCTAACTTGTCATCAGCCCTGTTCCCGTCACACCTTCCGACATCTTCCTGCTGTCCATCACCATCAGGGACTGTCTTAATGGGGTCATCTCTCACTGCAACACTGCCTCCCCGCTGCCACCCGTCATTTTCACACACTGTCTCATTGCCTTTACCACTGATCCCAGCCTCCCTACCAACAGTACACCCATCCCCAGGGGGGCTCTTCTATTACAATGTCATCTGTCGCTGTCAGCCTGTCTCCTCTTCGCCACCTGTTGCTGTCACACTGTGTCCTCACTGTCACCTGTTGCTGTCACGCTGTCTGTCCTTCACTCCCAGCTCCTATTAATTGTCACCTGTCCCTGTTACCCTGAACACCCCACACTGCTGTCCCCTGTTGAGGTCATGATGGAATGTCTGAGTCATTCCAGCTCCACTCTTTCTTCCCACACGTACGCCACCTGCCCCTGTGCAGTCCTGAAGTCCCCTCGGGCAGACATGACACCACTGTGTGTGTCCTGGGCTCAGAGACCCCCTGATGTCCATTGGCCCGGGCCCAAGGAAGGGATAGAGACAGGGCGCGCTGGGCATGCCCAGGAGCACAGGGTCAGGACTGGGAACAAACACACGTGTCAGGGGGGTGCCTGCAGTCTGTGCTATGTGGGGTGCTGCGCCAGCCCAGGCCGGGTGGCCTGGGGACAGAGCGCTCTTTGTCTGAGTACAGGAAGCAGCTGAGCCAGGGAGGATGGAGCACATGGGCGGGGAGTCTGGCCAGATGCCTGGGAATGAGGCTGGGGGGTGGTGGGTCCTGGAGGTGCAGGGGAAGGCCCAGAGGAGGTCAGACGCAGGCCAGGAGGGGCAGCTGGACCCTGAGGGCTTCCCCATCCGGTTCTCTGGACATGACAAGACCCCCCCAGTTCATGGAGTGCTCACTGCGTGCCCGGCTGGACCCTCCTAACAGACCCTTGAGGCAGCTTTGCTATCTTCCCCATTGCACGGGTGGGAAAACTGAGGCACAGAGTCCCCACGTCACTCACCTGAGCCCCCCAACCAGTAAAGAACACAGGCGGATTTGAATTCAAGAATCAGAGCCCCAAACCTCAGTCTGCTGGGCAAGGGGAGGTAGCAGAGTCCTCTGTCTCTCTGATACATATATTATTTTCTCTTTTTCTTTTTCTTTTTTTTTTTTAAAGATTTTATTTATTTGACAAAGAGAGACAGACAGCGAGAAAGGGAACACAAGCAGGGGGAGTGGGAAAGGAAGAAGCAGGCTCCTAGCAGAGGAGCCCGATGTGGGGCTCGATCCCAGAATGCCGGGATCACGCCCTGAGCCGAAGGCAGACACCCAATGACTGCGCCACCCAGGTGCCCCTATATTCTTTTTTCTTTAACAGTAAACACAGGGGCGCCTGGATGGCTCAGTTGGTTAAGCAACTGCCTTTGGTTCAGGTCATGATCCTGGAGTCCCAGGATCAAGTCCCAGGAGTCCCAGGAGTCCTAGGATAGAGTCCCATGTCGGGCTCCCTGCTCAGCAGGGAGCCTGCTTCTCCCTCTAACCTCCCCCCTCTCATGTTCTCTCTCAAATAAATAAATAATCTTTAAAAAAAGAAAAATAACAGTAAACACAAATGTTAGCACCTATGTATACTGTTCCATCTTTGATTATTTCCCTTTCTGTAAAAACTTATTTTACTTGTAAACTCAGTAAGTGCCTCTCGATGATTATCTTTTTTTTTTTTTTGCTGTTTTTATAAAATAAAGGTAAAATTCACATAACATAAAATTAGCCATTTTAGGAGCTCCTGGTGGGCTCAGTCAGAGGACATGCAACTCTTGATCTCAGGGTCGTGGGTTCAAGCCCCACATTGGGTGTAGAGATGACTTAAAAATAAAATCCTAGAGGCGCCTGCGTGGCTCAGTCGGTTAAGCGTCAGGCTCTTGGTCTCAGCTCAGGTCTTGGTGTTATAGGGTCGTGGGTGTGAGGTCTGCATTGGGCTCCACGCTAGGCGTGGAGCCTACTTAAAAAAAAATTGTGAAAGTAAATAAATAAATGGAATCATACAAAATGTAGTCTTTTAATCTGGCTTCTTTCCCTATTCAGAATGATTTCGAGGTTCATCGACATCGCAGTGAATGAGGGTGTTTCGTTTCTCTTAATGGCTGAATGATGTTCGGTGGTATGGACGGGCCACAATCTGTGTGTCCATTCACCAGCTGAGAGACATTTGGGTTGTTTCCACCTTTTGATGATTGTGAATAGGGCTGCAATGAATGTACTTGCTCCTTTCACTTCTTCTTTTTTTTTTTAAGATGTTATTTTTAAGTCATCTCTACACCCAACATGGGGCTTGAACTCACGACCCCAAGATCAAGAGTCATACGCTCCACAAACTGAGCCAGCCAGGCGCCCCCTACTCTTTTCACTTCTTAAGACATTGTGGTCCTATCTCTGTGTCAGTTTGGAGAGAACTTGCTCATCCTTTTTTATGTCTACGGGGGCTCCATGGATGAGCTGAACTGTAATTTATTTAGCTCGTCACCTACTGATGCACACGTGGGTGTTGAACCTTTCGTAATTTCGGACAGCATTTCAGGAAATAGCCCAGTACAGGTGTCATCTCGCACTAGATACCTGCAGGCTTTTTAGAAATCTTTTTGTCATGGAAAATGTCAAACATATGCAAAAGTAGAGAGAATATATAGACAGCATGGTGAACCCCCATGGATTCATCGTTCGGCTTCGGTAATTACCGTCATCACCTTCCACCCAACCAGCCTGTCTGCTGAAGGGACAATGGACAGAGTAGAGACACAAGGGAGATGATAATTCCCAATAGAATCAGCCACTGGGGAGCAGAAGTCCAAGAGGCATCTGGGACCACTGTGCCAGGGGACCGCTATGAAGCCAGAGTGACAAGGAGGATGGGAACAGCACATCCACAGGCCATGACGAGGAGCTCTGCGGAGAGTATCAGGAGTCATCTCGGGGCTGCTGACATGGCTTAGCCCTCATGGGATCGAGCCATCACTCAGTCCAGGGAAGGGAAGGTTGGCCACTGTTGATGCCAGACTGCTGGCCAGGGGGACCAGTGGAAGTAAGGCCACCCTGCAAAGACACTTGGAGGTCCAAGGCAGGGACCTCCACGTGGGAAGGACTTCCCAACCCTCCCGTGACAGACAAAGCAGACAAAGCCACAGAACTATAACGCACAAACATTTCCTGAGCTGAAGACAGACCTGTGTCTCCAAAGGAAAGCGCTCCTGACTCTCAGACTCCCCCCATGACACACCCCAGAGAAGGGACACGCACCTGCCACATCTGGAATGTCATAACGTAGAAGATGAAGAGGAAGTCCCAGGGGAATGTTCTCATCGGAAATTGCCAGAAGCTAGAAGGTGACAGACAATGACTCCACACTGTTGAGAGGCGAGCAGGGGTGATGCCAAGAAGACACAACCTCAACCCCACTGAGACGGCTGTTGCCAGAACCAAGGAAAATGACCCGTGGTGGCAAGGATGAGAGGTTGGAGCCTGTGCATGGCTGGTGGGAATGTAAAATGGTGCCGTGGCTGTGGAAAACAGTATGGCGGGTCCTCACATCCAGCAGGTGCCCTGCCCTTCTCGGTCTATGCCCAAGAGAACTGAAAGCAGGGACTTGAACGGATATGGGAACACGCACGTTCCTGGCACCATGATTCACAATAGCCCAAAGGTGGAAGCAATCTAAATGTCCATCCACAGGCGAATGGGGAAACAAAATGTGGTCCATCCAGACAGCGGAATATGATTCAGCAAAAAGGGAAGGGAATTTTGACACGTGTTATAACATGGATGAACTTTGAGGACACTATACTCAGTGAGATAACCCGAACACAAAAGGACAGCTCCTGTAGGATTCCATTTCTATGAGGTCCCTAGAGGAGTCAGACCCACAGAGACAGGAAGTAGATGGTGGGAGCCAGGGGCTGGGGGAGGGGCAGTCAGTGTTTCAGTGAGGACAGAGCTTCATTTTGGGAAGATGAGAAAGTTCTGGAGACGGTGGGGGGGGGGATGGTTGTACAACAATGTTAAGTAAACCAATCCACAATGTGTATATATATATCACATCATCACACGGTACACTTTAAATAAATACGATTCTATTTGCCGATGATTCCTCAATTAAGTTGGGAAAAAAATTTAGGAAGCTAAAAAACGGGTAAGAGGTAAATTTTAGGTTATACATATTTCATCACAATGTTTAAGGAACGCGGAGGCCACAGTTTCACCTCCGGGCTCCTGGAAGCCTCATCTGACCCAGCATCCTCCCCTACCTGTGGCTCCTTCCCACCTGTGGCCTCTGTCGCTGGAGGGGTGGGGCTGGCCAGCCTTGTCCCTCAGCCATCGTCACTCCCCAGGGCAGCCCCAGAAGCATGGAGTCATGCCAATTCACTGAGGACTCAGAGATTTTCTGGGTTTTTGTTCTCTCTCTTGTTGGAGAGAAAAGTCTGGATGTTTAAGCAGCTGTGGGACAAATAGTTGCTGCTGTCGTTTCACAGCGCACGCATTTCCCGTAGTTCTGTCGCATTTCCAAAGTTACAATCGTCTCCCTGCCGCCAGGGAGGGCGGACCTGGCCACTGGTTTCTGGGAGGCAGTTGGAGCGGCAGGGCTGGATGTACCCGCAACACGGGGCTTTGAATGCCGAGCGGGTGGTCATGCGCCACCTGTCGGATGCCTTCTGCCTGCGGACCTGCTGGAACCTTTCCCTCAGGCTGAAGGGTCTATAACTTTCCCAGGGCTGCTGGTGACAAGTTTGGCAGCTTTAAGGAAACACAAATTTATTATCTTACGGTTCTGCAAGTCAGAAGTCTGAAATGGCTTTCGCTGGGCTAACATCAAGGTGTCCTTAGGGCTGCAACCCTTCTGGAGGCTCGAAGGCACAATCCCTTTCCTTGCATTTTCTACCTTCTAGAAGCTGCTTGCACTCCTTGAATCGTGGCCCCTTCCTCCATCTTCAAAGCCAGCAGTGTAGCGCCTTCCAACCTCTCCCTGACCCTGGCCTCCTGGTTCTGAGGACCCTTGTGATGACCCTGGACCCCCAGGTAATCCAGGATCTACGCCCTTCTCCAGATCCTTAACTGAATCCCATTGGCAAGTGTGTTTCGGTCCTAGGCAACCTATTCACAGGTCCCAGGGATTGGGATGTGGACATCTTTTGGGGGGTGCATTGCTTAGCCCACCACAGTGAGCTTCCCTGATGGAGAAGAAACCTCAGCGTTAGTGTCAAGGAAAGAACAAGACATGGCGCCCGAGGTGAGTGTCCGAGCTGTGCCTCCCGACCTGCAGACCTCGGTTCCCTCATCTTCAAAATGGGAAAGAAAATCTCTCTTTTGGTCATTTTCCTGCAAAAAATCAGGTGAAATCAAGCAGGTGGAAATGTGCGGTGTCCACATGGCCAACCCAGGACATAGGGGACCAGTGACCCAGGCCTGGGGTCAGCATTTCTTTCTGCAGCAAACATTTATTGATCGCTTACTGTGTACCAGGCACTGATAACAGGAAGTCAAGCAGAAATAGACTCAGACCCTGCCTTCCTGTAGAGCCTGGGGAACATTCATTCAACTGACATTCATTGAGTGCCTACTGTATACCAGGCTGTTCTGGGTGCTGTGGGTTGGGGAGGGGATACAGCAGCAAACAAATCACAGATTCCTGAAATTCACATTCTAGTAGCGGTAAATGCTACAGGAGGGAGGTGTCCGGTGCCCCAGGCCTGACTTCGGCTGGGGTGGGGGTCAGGAGAGGCTTCTCCAAGGCAGTGACACTTGCTTTGAGATTGGCCAGACAAGGAGGAGTTAAATTGAGAGAAAGGACAGGTAGAGCATCCCAACAAGAGGGAACAGCATGAGCAAAGACTCTGGGTGAGTTTGAGTGGCTAGAGCACACAGAACGGGGGGCGAGGGGTGACCTGTGGGGACGTCCTTGCTCTTTTAAGTCAGCAGGGGGCCATCAAGGGCTTTTTGCAGAGGGTGATCACAAGTGGCTTCTGCAATGCCTGGGACCACTGGGCCAGGTGTGGGTTGGTCCTGCTAGGGGAGGTAGGACCTGGGCACCTACCCTTAGCCCTGCCATCTGCACCCATCTCTCTGGAATTCTGGGATCTGCCCAGCCTGTCTCCCAATGGTCCCATCCATCCCCAGCTGCTGTCAGAGTCTCTCCTTGCAGCTTCCTGCCACTCCCCCAAACTTCCAGGATGCCATTAGTTCAGTCAACATCTATTAGGCATCTACTGTGTGCCAGGTGCTTTACGTTTATTATCATATTGAGTTCCCCTAATAATCTTAGACAAAGGCATGAAGCCCAAGGACAGATGTGAAGACTGAAGCTTGAGGATACAGTTAAGTGCGGACCGTTGGACCCAGAAACTCAAGCATCACTGACTCCCAGAGGATGCTCAGTGAACATTTGCTGAATCGATGGATGAGTGAGTGAATGAATAAATGCATGCATGGTGGACACGTGCTATGAGGCTGGGGGGAAGGAGTGGAAGTTGCCTGTGGAGAGGTGAGCAGGACTCAGATTGGTGGGGGGGGGGGCTTGAAAGCCAGAGCTGGGCACGAGGACGACCTGAGGGCAGCGGGCAGCCATGGAAGGTTCCAGGCAGGGAGCCCTACACAATCTGATTTAAATTGGAGGATTAAGTTGCCAAGAAGAGTGGTGTTAATCGAATCTGCCGCTAGGGGGCACTCGGGTCCTCCTAAGGATTATCTTCAGAGCTGCGCTGTACCAATGGTGGTCACTGGCCGCAGGCGGCATGTGGGCGCTTGAAATGCGGCCAGTCCGAATCCAAATGTAAGTGTAAAAATACACACCAGATTCCGAAGACTTTGTAAGAGAAAAAGAATGTAACATGCCTCACTAATGCTTTTTAAAATACCGGTGACGTGTTGAAATGATGATATTTGAGGCACATCGGGCTAAATAAATTACGTTATTGAAGTTTCATCAGTATCTTTTTACCTTTTTAAAGCTTATTTTATTTTTTTAGTAATCTCTACAACCAACGTGGGGCTCGAACTCACGACCATGAGATCGAAGTCATATGCTCTTCAGACTGAGCCAGCCAGACGCCCCTTTAATTTCTTGTAATGCAAGACTGTATACATGGGTTGTGCTTATATTTCTATCAGCTGGAGCTAGCGTAGAGAGAAGTCACTATTTTTACCTGTCGTAAGGGAGCAAATAACCCCCTTTTTCTCTCACTTCTTCTTATATTGGTATCTTTCAAGTTAATCATCTACAGTGTTTCTGACCAGGCTGTTCTCCTTGGTCACTGAGTAAAAGTCTGTATTCATAGACCAAAAATAGAGTTGGGGGTCATATAAATATGTAATTATATTGGATACACTTTTTTACCAAAGGTATCTATGGAAACTGCTCAGACCCCCTGCTAAGGTACTAATTCACTCCTTTTAATTTTTTTTATTTTATTTTTAAAGGTTTTATTTATTTGACAGAGAGAGAGTGCACACACAAGCAGGGAGAGAGGCAGGCAGAGGGAGAGGGAGAAGCAGGCTCTCCTGCAGAGCAGGGGGCCCGATGCAGGACTCGATCCAGGACACTGGGATCATGACCTGAGCCGAAGGCAGTCATTTAACCAACTGAGCCACCCAGGCACCCCACTTCTTTTAATTTCTTGATAATCATTCATGGTGTGGATGAACCATAATTTATTCAACCACATGCCCACGGACAGATCTCCACTCGGTTTACAGGTTTTATTCCCTCCACCACCTAAAAGAAAAGGAAACAAACAAAAAACTGTTGCAATAGATATTTTTATACCTATGCCTATATGTGCTAATGATTCTATTTCTTTTTAAAAATTGTTTATTTAATTTAATTTATTTTTGAAGATTTTATTTATTTATTTGTCAGAAGGAGAGAGAAAGAGAAAGCAAGAGCACAAGCAAGGGGAATAGCAGGCAGAGGGAGAAGCAGGCTCCCCTCTGGGCAAGAAGCCTGATGCGTGGCTCGATCCCAGGATCCTGGGATCATGACCTGAGCCAAAGGCAGCCACTTAACCGACTGAGCCACCCAGGTGTCCCTAATGATTCTATTTCTAAGGGAAAGATTTCGAGGAGTGAGATGTTAGGTGAAGGGCTTGTGTGTTTTTAATTCTAATAGATTTTTTCAGGTCCTAGATATCAACGAATGGATTCCAAAGTTTATAGAGAAAGGCAAAGACCTAGACTAGCCAACACAATACTGAAAGTCAGAGGACTGACAGTACCCAGTGTCAAGACTTTTCACAAATCCGCAGTAATAAGGACTATGGTTTTGGCAAAAGAGCAAATAAATAGATCAATGAAGCAGAACAGAGAGCCCAGAAATAGATCTGCACAGATAAAGTCAATTGATCTTTGAAAAGAAGTAGGGGCAATTCAATGGATAAAGGACAGTCATTTCAGTAGGTGGTGCTGGAAGAATTGGATGTCCATAGGCACAAAAATGAGTCTAGACGCACACCTTACACCTTTCACAACAGTGAACCCAAAATGGATCATAACGAGATACCTCGAATTAGCAAATTCAGAGACAGAAAGGAGAAACCCGGTTACCAGGGGCTGAGGGGGAGGAAAGTGGAGAGTTCTTATGTGATGAGTACCATTTTTTTTTAAGATTTTATTTATTTATTTGACAGAGAGAGACAGCCAGCGAGAGAGGGAACACAAGCAGGGGGAGTGGGAGAGGAAGAAGCAGGCTCCCAGCAGAGAAACCTGACATGGGGCTCAATCCCAGGACTCCGGGATCACGCCCTGAGCCGAAGTCAGACGCTTAACGACTGCGCCACCCAGGCGCCCCGTGATGAGTACCATTTTTGTCTGAGATAAGTTCTGGAAGTAAACAGTGGTGAGGTTGCACAGCATTGTGAATGTACCGGGTGCCACTGAGTTGTACACTTACAAATAGTTAAAATGGTAAATTGTGTACTATATATATCTTACCACACACACACACACACACACACACACACACAGGATCATAGACTTAGAGAATGTAAATCTATAAAACTTCTAGAAGGAAACGTAGGAAAAAATCTAGGTGATCTTGGGTTTGGTAATAGGTTTTTATTTTTAATAAAGATTTTATCTACCTATTTGACAGAGAGACAGAGACAGCAACAGAGGGAACACAAGCAGGGGAATAAGGGCGGGAGAGGGAGAAGCAGGCTTCCCTCTGACCAGGGAGCCCAATGCGGGGCTTGATCCCAGGACCCTGGGACCATGACCTGAGCCAAAGGCAGATGCTTAATGACTGAGCCACCCAGGTGCGCCTGTAATAGGTTTTTAGATACGACATTAAAAGCATAATCCATTAAAGTAAAAAAAATGATGTTAAACTTCAGTAAAATTTAAATTTAAAATTAAATTTAATTTAAATTTTAATTTTAAATCTGTCTGGCTCAGTCGGTAGAACATACAACTCTTTTTTTAAAAGATTTATTTATTTATTTGAGAGAAAGAGAGAGAGAGCAAGAGAGTGAGCTTGAGGTGGGGGAGGGGCAAAGGGAGAGAGAAACTTAAGCAGACTCTGCACTCAGTGTGGAGCCCAATGTGGGGCTCTATCTCATGACCCTGAGATCAGGACCCTAAGATTACTACCTGAGCTGAAACCAAGAGTCAGCTGCTTAACTGACTGTGCCACCCAGGTGCCAGGAACATTTGACTCGATCTCAGGGTCATGAGTTCAAGCTCCATATTGGGTGTAGAGATTACTTAAGAATCAAATCTTTTTAAAAAAATCAAAATTTTTGTTCTGCAGACGCTGCCCTTGACAAGTCATAAATGGAAAGGATTAGTATAAAAAATCCAAATTGTTAAGGTGAAGAATTCAAATCCTTTTGGAGAGCACATTCCCACCAACCATGTATGTGTGTCCTTTTCCCCACAGCCTCACCAGCCACGAGTGTTAGCACTTTCGAAAGTTTTTCCCAGTTTGAGAAAGCAGTATCTCGCTGTTACCTCAATAAGCATTTTTTTACTCCCAGCCCCGTTGAGCATCTTTTCATATGATTTTGAGTGACTTGGATTCATTTCCCTGTATACTGCTTATTCACACTTTTTGTCCCTTTTTTTCAGTTGAATTGTCTTTTTCTCATGTGCTTTTAGTCATCTGGTTTATTGACTTCAAAATTTTGTGGTATCTTTTACCAGCAACAGTTCCCTCTCCTGCTAAGGAAACCCTCTCTTGTCCTCAGGTTGTATATCTAGTCACTTACATCTCCTAGCAGGATTTGTATTCTTTTATATTTGAGTATTGGACCTATCTGGGATATATTTTTGCTTATTGTATCAACAATAAACAGAGGCTTTACTAATGCCTACTTGTTTTTTCAGATGGATATTCAGAATTGGACCAATAAATCACCTTATTCCCTGAGAATTAGGGAATTTTTTTTCATATATAGATTTTTCTTTTTTCATATATAGATTTTAGTATATGCTTTAGTATATGTTCCTGGATTTCTGTCCTTTTTCTTTTTTCTTTTTTTTTTAATTAAACATTTTATTTATTTCAGAGAGAGAGAGAGAGAAAGAGCAAGCACGAGCAGGGGGTGGGGCAGAGGGAGAGGGAGAAGCAGACTCCCCATCAAGCAGGGAGCCCAACATGGGGCTCGATCCCAGGACCCTGGGATCATGACCTGAGCCAAACACAGATGCTTGATGGACTGAGCCACCCAGGCACCCTGTCCTTTTTCTACTGAGTTACTTAACTCGTTCCATTCTGATACCTTATCAATTCAATCATCCCCTTATTCTTTTTTACATTTGTCTTGGGACTTCAAGGAAAATAATTATTCTTCCTCTGTCGGGATGCTGGGTGCGATCGCATTAAATTTGTAAGTTAGATTGTGGGTAGTCTATATTTTTTTATGTCAACCCCACAAAGTGTTTCCATTGCTCCAGATCTTGCTTTCTCTCTTTCAATGAGATTTTATAATTTTGTTTGTATTGCACCTGTGCTGTCTGCATTAAATTTACTCTCAGGTGGTTTGTCATCTGCAAATGTAGTAGTCCCTCATTTCCAAGTCTTTAATGCTAGAGAAATCCAATGGCGTGGAACAGTATTTCTATTCTATGCAGTCATCTTACTAAATTCTCATTAAAATCACTTGGTTAGCAAAGAGAGTTCCCGTTCTCTCTTCTGTTCGAATGTCTTCGTCTTATTGTTTGCTTGTCTTACTGCATTTGCTGGAATCCCCAAGACAAAGTTGGAGAATGACAGTAGTAGTTGGCGAGTTGGTCTTTTTTCTAATTTGCATTTAGGCTAAAATTTACTGTTGATTTTAGGGGAATTGCTTTTATTACATTTAAGCAACTTCTTTCTTCTTTTATATTTTATTTTTTTTCTATCTATTTAAGTAATCTCTACACCCAATGTGGGGCCCGAATTCACAACCCTGAGACAAGACTCACTCGCTCCACTGACTAAGCTGACCACGCACCCCTCAATTTCTTGCTCTTTTAAAATTTTACGTCACTTTTATTAGAAATGGCTGCTAAATTTTATCAAATGCTTTTTAGTCCGTGCTAATAGGACCATGTGGGTTTTTTTCATTTGATAGAATGCCTTTTATTGGCCCTCTCTGGAATTCTGGAAATAAAGCAGTCTCGCCACAGCTCTTTTTTTGGTACATTACTATCAAGTGACAATATTTGGTAACGTTTAGGATTTTTCTAAAAAATCCTTTTTTTTAAAAAAAAGATTTTTATTATTTATTTATTTATTTATTTGTGAGAGAGAGCGATAGAAATAGTGAGAGAGAGAGAGAGAGAGCACAAGCACGGGGAGCAGCAGGCAGAGGGAGAAGCAGAGTCCCCGCTGAGCAAAGAGCCCAACGTGGGGCTCAATCCCAGGACCCTGGGATCATGACCTGAGCCGAAGGCAGACACTGGTCAGACTGAGCCACGCAGGTATCCCAGGGATTTCTACATAAAATGTTCTTTTCAGGGCCACCAGCCTGGCTCATTCGGAAGAGCATGTGACGCTTGATCTCTGCGCTGTGAGTCTGCGCCCCACATCGCGGGTAGCGATTACCTAAAAATAAAATCTTTAGGGGAAAAAAAGTTCCTTTCACTGTTTTTCTAAACAGTTCACAAGTTCCCTCTTGGCTTCTGTCATTCAATGCAATGTTGGGGGGTTATTTGAGGAAGGGAGGGTGGCCAGGGGATGGGGGCAGGGATCACGGTGCTCTCCTTTCCTTTATTCGCTTTTCTCTTCCACTGGAGGTTCCCACCCTTTGTAGCGCGTTTGGGGTGTATCTTTTTCTTTGTCCCTGATTCTGCCAGATGTCTATCGTCCTGTGTGCACGTGTCTTACACTGACCCAGACCGTTCCGTGTTATCTCCAGCTCTTCTTTCTTCCTGTCTCAACCGGCATTTTGTTTTTTGTTTGACTCCGAATCTGCATGCGTTTATTTATTGATTTTCTTGAGCTATAATTCACACACAATAAAATTTATATTTTAAAGCGTACAATTCAGTGGTTTTTGCTATATTCACAAGGCTGTGCAACCAGCACCACGATCTAATTCCAGAACATTCTCATCACCCCGAGAAGAAACCGCATTCCCCTCTTCCCATCGCCCCTGAACTACTCATCTGCTTTGTGTCCCTATGGATTTGCCTGTTGTGGACATTTCATATCCATGGAGTCCTAGTGTGTGACCTTCGCGTCTGCCCTTCTTCACTATAGTCTAGACACACCCACGTTGAAATGTATCAGCACTTCTTCCGCGATCCGGCTGGAAAATAGTCCAGTGTAGGGAAGGATGGACCACATGGTATTACCCATTCATCAGTTGACAGGCTTGTGTCTTGTTTCCATGTTGTAGCTGTTATGGGGCACTTGGTTAGCAAGATCTACCCACATGGCTTCTGGGGAGTCTGGTCTGTTACCTCAGCTGCCCACAGGACCCCTGCCTGTGCGTTCCCACCTTCGCCATCCACACACCCTCCCCAGGGATGGAGCCCAGGCTCCTCCAAACCCCCACCAAGCAAAAACAATGATGCAATGAACTTGATTGTTCCTCTTTTTTATTTTGAAAACAGCATTCTGTTCTTACGTTATTCATCTAATCAGTGTATCTCCTGCTATTTCTCTGAAGATAATAATGGTGGGGTTGCGTTGCTTTCTCTCTTTCTCTGCATTTAAAAAAAAAAATTCCTCAGTTTGTTTGTCTGATGTTTATTCTGGTTTCTGCCTTTCATTTTGATGGTTTCTCTAAATCGTTGAATGGGAGGCACAGGGGCTGAAAAGAATGGGAGCAGGAGTTCATGCTGGTGGGGAGTTTCACTGAAGCTGAGCTCTGCCTCCCCAAATGTCAGACCCTAGAGAACTTTTCTCTGGGAACATTAGGTTTCTCCAGAGAGGACGCCCAGTCTCCTGGGATAAGGGGGGTGAGGGGGTGAGGGGTGAGGGGGATGGAGGGAGTGCCCTTGGCTTTCTTGGGACCCAGCAGGGAAGGCACTGATGATCTCCAATACAGAAGCTTTCATCCCATCCTTGGTTTTGTTTTAAGATTTTATTTATTTATTTATTTATTTATTTATTTATTTATTTATTTATTTATGGGGGGAGGGGCAGAGGGAGAGAGAATCTCAAGCAGACTTCCCGCTGAGTGTGTAGCCCCTTTTGGGTTTGGCTCATGACCCTGAGATCATGACCTGAGCCAAAACCGAGAGTCAGATGCTTAATCAACTGAGCCACCCAGCCCCCCCTCCCCTGCCCATCCCTTGTTCTAAACATGGCGTCTCTTCCTCCCTCCTCATACCCAGTAGCTCTCAGATGGGAGCTAATTTCACCAGAGAATCAACTTCCTCGCTATTATTTCTCCAAATCCTACTTCTTCTCCTCAGTATTTTTTTTAAAGATTTTATTTATTTATTTGACAGAGATGGAGATAGCCAGTGAGAGAGGGAACACAAGCAGGGGGAGTGGGAGAGGAAGAAGCAGGCTCATAGCGGAGGAGCCTGATGTGGGACTCGATCCCAGAACGCCGGGATCACGCCCTGAGCCGAAGGCAGACGCTTAACCGCTGTGCCACCCAGGCGCCCCTCTCCTCAGTATTTTACTGAGCACCTACTAACTGACAAGCACCATTCGAGGCACTGGCAATGTAGCACTGAGCAACTCAGATGATTCATGCCACTTGGAACTTGCCCATTCTAGTTCCTTCTGGAACCTTCTCTACTGATCATTCTAGTCCCTTCTGGAAACTTCTCTATTAGAATACCTGGATTTAACCTCTGTGTCCCTTAACATTTTTTTCTCCCATAGTTCTTCCCATCTCTCAATAACCAGCTTTATCTATATTTGGTTCTTTTTCTTTTCTTTTTTTTTTTTTTTAAGATTTTATTTATTTATTTGACAGAGATAGAGACAGCCAGCGAGAGAGGGCACACAAACAGGGGGAGTGGGAGAGGAAGAAGCAGGCTTCCAGCAGTGGAGCCCGATGTGGGGCTCGATCCCAGAACGCCGGGATCACGCCCTGAGCCAAAGGCAGATGCTTAATGACTGAGCCACCCAGGCGCCCCTGGTTCTTTTTCTAACCACCTTTTTTGTTTCATGATAGTAGACATTTTCCCGTGTCAATAAATACATACCTAGCTCATCTTTTTTTAATTAATGAACATATAGTACTCTACTGCATGGCCATAGCATTATATATTTAACCAATATTCTATTATCAGACACTTAGGGGGCTTCTGATTTATTACTATTATTATAATAGATATAACTGTATTTTATATATGTAACTATATTGTGTACATATTATTATATATAATTACATATAGCTATAAAACTACATTAATATATATTTTATGTATCTATAGAATATATAAAATGTTACATGTAGGTAATATATATATGTTATATATTGCTGTATATTCTATATATTATATATGTTGCTAAAACTTTCAGTCTTTAATTTTTGTCTTAGAATTGAGAACTAAAAGTAGAATTTCTGGGTCAATGGCCATTTATTAAACTTTTGGATACATGTTGTCAATTGCCTTCCAGAAACACCCATCCCTGAATGGGCCAAGTGGGGCCTCCAGCAAGTGAACCCCGCAGGCCCCTAGAAGTCAAACATCGTCCTGGGGAGAAAAATTAATGGGAAATTGACAAGTGGCAGATGAACTGGCCGGGAGCACAGCCCTGTGTCGGGGACTGTGTGTGGCCCCAGGCTGGAAGAATGGGATCTGGTGGGATTGGAAAGCGGCTGTGGTCCTAACTGGGGCGTTGACGTGCCGGTGCGGGACACAAGGAACCATCTTCCTGGAACCCAGAGAAAGAGCCAAGAGTTCTGGCTGGAATTAGCGGGCCCAGCCATGGTCTGGGATCTGCTCTGCTGGGCTCTACTGCACTAAAACCACTCACAGACTGGATGCCTGGTTTCCCTTTGGGGTCTGGTGCTTTAGTTGGAGTGAAGAGAGGGTCCCCGAGTCTGGAAAGGTGCGTGGGCTGGATGAAGTCTCTGCTCTATTAGCGTCTGCCCTACAGCTCTAGCCTCTTGCATTCAAGTTCTCTGAGCTCTGATCCCCTATCTGGAAAATGGAAATGATAATCTGTGCCCCTCGGGTCCCCGTAGGGATTTGAGGTCACATATGAGTGTGGGATGTCATGCAACAACAATAACAATTATAAAATAATAGTTGAGTCAGAATACGCTTTTCCTGTGCCAGGAGCTGCCTTTCTTCTTGATATACATTGTCCAGTTCAAAGCGGCCCCCATGCAACGGGTGGGTACCTCTGTCACCCCCATTTTGGACAAGAGCAAACTTTGAGGTTCAAAGAGGTTGAATAACCTACTTAAGGCAGCCTAGCTGGCACAGCTGGGATTTAAGGTTTTATTTATTTATTTATTTATTTATTTATTTATTTATTTATTTAAGAGAGAGTGAGAGAGAGAGAGAGCAGGAGCAGGGGGAGAGAGGCAGAGGGAGAGGGAGAAGCAGACTCCCCACTGAGCAGGGAGCTGGGCATGGGACTCGATCCCAGGACCCTGAGGTCATGACCCGAGCCCAAGGCAGAGGCTCAACTAACTGAGCCACCCAGGCGCCCCCACAGCTGGAATTTAAACCCTGTCCCGCAACCCCACAGCCCACGCCTTTGACGCCTGTGTGCTCCTGCCTTTGGGGAGGGACAGCTTCTGCAACCCACGCAAAGCTACCCTAGCTTATTTACTTATTGTTATTAAGTAATCTCTATGCCCAGCATGGGGCTCCATCTCCCTGAACGCAAGACCGAGAGTCACATGCTCTATGGACTGAGGCAGCCAGGCGCCCCAAAGGCATCCTGTGTTAGAACGGGGGGCTTCCTGCCCCTTCCCTTGGGGAGCTTAGATACATTGCACCTAGTCCTATCGTGATCATCGACTACGACGTCTAAACACCCACAGTCCACATGCCTGGGGGCTCCACATGCCTTTTCTCTTCTCTGGGGATCTCCCGTAGCTCCTAGAGAGCAATCTTTCCACGCCCCGCCCCCCAACCCCTGCCATGCCCACTTGCTCACCCGCCTGTGTTTTGTGGTTTGGGGTTGTTTTCCTGGCCAAAAAAAAAAAAAAAAAGCCCTTTAGTCTGCCCTGCAGGAGATGAGGGGAAGGCAAGAGGAATAGGAGAGAAGCCCTCAGAGGCAAAACACCTCCCTTCCCAAGGTGGTTCACAGCCTGGCCCTTCCTCTGACAAGATCACCTCTTTCTTTCTTTTTTTGATAGAGGAGTGGGAGGGGCAGAGGGAGAGGGAGAGAGAATTTTAACCAAGCTCCATGCTCAGCGTGGAGCCAGGCTCAGGGCTCGATCCCATGACCCTAAGATCAGGACACAAGCCAAAATCAAGAGTCAGACGCTTAACACACTGAGCCACCCAGGCGACCCTGACCAGGTCACCCTATAGCCCCTTTCAGGAAAAACCAACTGCCTTCTTTTTCCCCTTAGTCTATTTGCAGCGGTGTGGACACTGAGGGTTCTCTGACACGCAGAGTCGGTGCCCGGGGATAAGGGCTCTGTGAGCTAAGCACCAGCTGAGTTGCATGACTCAGGTATCTTGGAAGTCAACCCCCCTGCAGCCTCAGCCAGCTATGTCCCCACTGATGCCCTGGTAGATAACGTCATTGGCAAATATTGACTGATGCTCCCAGGGACGGGGCTGGCACTAGGGCAGGAAGAAGAACATTTTTTTAAGTGCAGAGCTCAGTAGCACTAAGTATATTCACACTGTTGCTCAACTGTCACCACCACCCACCTCCAGGACTCTTTTGATCTTGCAGAACTGAAACTATCCCCATTCAACACAGCCCCTGCCCCTCCTCCTCAGACCCCGGGCTCCCACTGTCTGCTTTCTGTGTCTATGGATGTCACCCCTCTAGGGACCTCATACAAGGGGAATCCTACAGTATTTGTTCTTTCGTGACTGATTTATTTCATTGAACGTAATGTCCTCAAGGTTCATCCATGTAGCAGGTGTCAGAATTCCCTTCCTTTTCAGGGCTGGATAACAGTCCATTGTGTGGATGGACCACGTTTTGTGTGTCCATTGACCTGCCTGGCTTCTAACCGTGGCTATTGTGGATAATGTTGCTATGAACATGGGTACTTGTACAAGCATCTCCTAGATACTTTTTTTCTTCTTAATAAACTTTTTTTTTTTATTTCGGAGTGATTTTAGATCCACAGAAAAGGTGCAAAGTCAGTGAGGAGAGTTCCTGAATCCCTGACACCCAGCTTTCCCTACACATTAACATTTTTACAAATGTGTTCCTTGCTTTTGAAATGAACGATGGGTGTTGGACATCTTTGCAAACGAGCAGACAGAGGTGTCCTAGCACAGGGATTCTTTGCATTCGGCTTCTGGCTCTGTCACTTCTCCCTCCACGAATCCAGGCAGGCATAGGATGGATGTGATGAGTCCGGACCAGGGGACAGGGAGCATGGGACGGCCACGGGGAACGAGGGCAGAGATACAGGGGAAAAGGTGAGTGGAGTTACAAGGTGAAAGAGTGTATTAATCATGTCTTTTTATGCTCTGTGTTTTCTGGTGCTTTGCCATCCTGGGGCCTTGCTCACCCTGCAGACACTGGGTCCCAGGGTTAGCTCATTCCTAGTGACAGTACAGGACCCCCACGGAGCTCCCATTTCCTGCGCAAGTCAGCCAGTGTGAAACTCACAGCGCAGATCCCTCCTTGATCGGTCTCTACACTCGCGGCCAATGTTCCTCTGTCCAACCAAGGGCCGTGTACCACACAACTAAGAACAAAACCCACACTCTGGAGTCTGCTGAAATTATTCAAACTAGCCAGTCCTAAATCTTACCCTGCCCTGACTTGCTTTTCCCTGGGAAATCACACTAAAGGCTCTCTCTTCTGTTTTCCCCTCACTCCCTCTGCCTCAGGCGCGTGGGGTTTCCCTTTGTGGCTCTGTGGGGCGTGCCCTGCCTCCAGCTCCTGGGTGACTGTGAAGACAAAGTTCTTGCTTTCTGTATCTGTGTGTCTTACGATCCCTGGTTCGACAAACCTGGGGACGGGTTAAGACAAAAGGATTTCAAACAGTTGGGGATGTCGGCGAGGCCAGGTGCTGCAGGAGGTCAAGGCAGCTGAGAGTGGCTGGTGACTGCAAGTACAGGGGGTCCTCCGGGAGGTAGAGGGGGTCTGGTGATGGCCTGTGGAGGGCAGAGTTTCCTCTGTGACTGGGAAGTGAGCACCAGGTTGGCTGCTAAAGGGAAGAGGGCTGGGGGCAGCTGGAGGGATACCAGAGTGGTTTTCATTTTGGGTCTCCACTGGAAGAGATGGTGAGATTTTAGGGGGGTGCTGAGGTGAGCAAAGGCGAGGAGAGCAGATTAAGGAGAGGGTGGGGGCCCAGCCAACCCAGACTGTGCCCCTCTGAGTAGCTGTGGGACTGCTGACTGAACGGGGGGGGGGGGCATTGACAGCACACAGGTAAGGTGCGGTAGGAAGGGATGGGCAGAGGGGTTATGGGGGGGGGGTCGCTGAGGCCAGAGGAGGAGGGAGTGGAGGAGGAGATTGAGGCTCATGTTTGAAGAAGCCCTGTTGTGGGGCAAGCACCTTAAGGTCGTTTACAATCCCACTAATGGGGTAGGCTCTATACAAGGCTGGCTACATAATTTTCAGGCACCCGGTGCAAAATGAAAATGTGGGGTCCTCTGTTAAAAAACAGGAAATGTTGGGGCACCTGGCTGGCTCAGTAGGTTAAGGGTCTGCCTTCAGCTCAGGTCATGATCTCAGGGTCCCGGGATCGAGTTCCGTGTCAGGCTTCCTGCTCAGCAGGGGACCTGCTTCTCCCTCTCTGTCTGCGGCTCCCCTTGCTTCTGATCTCTTGCTCTCACTATCAAATAAAATAAAATCTTTAAAAAAATAAAAAATATAATAAAAAATATAAAACAAAAAACAGGAAATGCAAAGCTTTCCCCTTTTCCCCTGGCCTCTCCCTTGTCTTGCCATGGTACCTCGCATTTCCCATGCCATTCTAAGTAACAAGCAATCAACACGTAAAATTCTTGGCATGGATTCTACCACTCATCTGTTATCACCTAGTAGCAACATAATTATTTTTAAATGCAAACACAGGAGCACGTTGCATTTTCATGAAATCCCCTACGTTACGGAGCTGGGCTCCTGGAGGGTGTCTGCACCTCGCACCTCACACCTCGCACCACGCGGATCGGCTGTGTTCGGCCGACACCCTCCACCCGCGGGCTCTGGCGAGGAAGCCAGGCCAGGCAGAGGGGAGCCAAGCTTGCCCTCTCTTCTGTTCTTCTGTTCACGATCTTCAACATAAGTCGTTGGCTAATAAGATAAGGCCAGGGACAAGAGACCTTAGGGTTTCTTGCTTGCTTCCTGGAACAGTGTTGCTTGCTTTCCCTGGTTCGGGTTCACCTGCAAGGTGTTGAGCTGGAGGTGGCTGTGATCACCTCCACTTACTCAATCCCAGGCCCTTTATGCTCAGTTTGAGGGTCGCTGAGCCGGCACACATGGTGGGTGTGACAGAATTCTGTCACTGTCACGGGTGCTGGAAGAGGGCCTCCTTGGCCAGCGCGGGCTCCGCTGTCCCACCCACTTCATTTTCAAAGAGCAAGTTCAAAAGTAAAACGCTTAAGAATTTCCAGATGGAGGCATTACGCTAAGAGGAATAAGCCAGAGAAAGACGAATAGACTGTATCATCTTCGTTATATATGGAGTCTTGAAAGTCAGGGGGAAAAAAAGAGAGGGGGGCATGGAGAATGGTGGTCACCAGAGGCTGGGGATGGGGGAAATGGTGAGATATTGGTCAAAGGGTAGAAAGTTCCAGTTATAATTTGAAAAGCTTGGGGATCTAAGGTACAGCCTGGTGATTATAGCCGGCAATACTGTATCATCTACTTGAATGCTGCTAAGGAGTCGATCTTCAAGGTTCTCACCACAAGAAAAGAAACAATAAGTCTGTGTTACAATGGGAGTGGTAGCTAACAGTTACGCTGGTAAGCATTTCACAATGTATCAAATCAACACATCGTACACCTCGCACTTACATGATGTTACGATGTTACGTGCCAATTATATCTCAGTAACGGGGGGGGGGGGGGCATCTCCAGATGGCAAGACCAGGTGCAGGGCCCTCTGGATGGCAGGGCTCTAAGCAGAACACAGATCACACATGCAAAGTCTGTCTTGGTGCAGCATTTTATAGAAACAGGGCACAACTTGCTTGAGCACCCAGCTGGGACCGCAGAACCACCGACACCTCTCTCATCAGTGCACAACTGGGCTGCATCTGAGAAGCTGGAACGAGGTCATGCAGTCCCATCTGCGCATCCAGTCTCTGCTGGCAACCTCTACACCAACAGCTTGTTCTCTTTACGTGGGCTTTGTTTTTGTAAATTTGAACTGACAGTTTGAATTGATGGAAGAGAGGGTGGATGTGAAGGTAACCCAGAAGTGTTGGCTCACACGTGTTTTTCCCCTAGCATTTTTTCACAAATAAAGAGAAGCCTGAACAATATATGACAAATCTTCTTTAAAAAGAAAAAAACTTAAGAGCTATAAAAATGTCCTCCTTCAGGGCAAGTAGTGGCTGGATTCTGTGGTTGACTTTTGTGTTGGGTTCTGTGGCTCGGTTTTGTGGCTGCATTCCAAGGCTGGATTCTGTGGCTGAATTTGTGTTGAGTTTTATGACTGAGTTTTATGTTTGGTTCTATGGCTGTGTTCCATGGCTGGGTTTTGCATTGGGTTCCATGGCTGTGTTCCATGGCTGGATTCTGTGGCTGGGTTTTGTGTTGGGTTCCATGGCTGGATTTCATGTTGGGTTCTGTGGCTGGGTTTCATGGTTGGGGTCCATGGCTGGATTCTGTGGCTGGGTTTCGTGTTGGGTTCCATGGCTAGGTTTCATGGTTGGGTTCCATGGCTGGATTCTATGACTGGGTTTTGTGTTGAGTTCTGTGGCTGTGTTCCATGGCTGGATTCTGTGGCTGGGTATTGTGTTGGGTTCCATGGCTGGGTTTTGTGTTAGGTTCTGTGGCTGGGTTTCATGGTTGGGGTCCATGGCTGGATTCTGTGGCTGGGTTTCATGGTTGGGGTCCATGGCTGGATTCTGTGGCTGGGTATTGTGTTGGGTTCCATGGCTGGGTTTTGTGTTGGGTTCTATGGCTGGGTTTCATGGTTGGGGTCCATGGCTGGATTCTGTGACTGGGTTTTGTGTTGGGTTCTGTGGCTAGGTTTCATGGGTGGGTTTTGTGTTGAGTTCGTGGCTGCATTTCACAGCTAGGTTCTGTGTCTTGGTTCCATGGCCAACTTAGGACTTCAAGAACTTCGACAACTTCTGCTCTCTTGCCTGGGGAAGTTTCAAGGTGAAGACGTGGCAAAGACATTTTGCCCTACTTTGAATCAACAAATGAATAGAGATGTCCACAGGCCAGATCAGATTTAAACTGGGCTAAAAGTGGCCTTAGAGGCGAATGCCTTCACCTCAGAGAAGAAGGCAGGCACTGGGTGTTTGAGCCTGGAGTAGGACTGGCACAGATACCAGGGGAGGGTGACCGGGGTAGGGATTTGACCAGGACGCCAGCTGGTTTTGCTAGTGCAGTAGGTACAAAGTGCCATGAGTTGTATTGTTCCTCCCTCAACCCCATTTTCCCCCAATTAGTGTTGTATTAAATAGAATATTTAATTTATATTTAATATATATCTTGAAATTCATATCGTGTTGTAATATAAGATATTATTTATATGGTAATATATAAACATATAAATATTATCCCGTTCGTTTTGAAATATGAGTTTTCGAAACACGGGATTTTTCAGGAAAGCATTAGGGTGTTTCAGTAAAAGCACCTGGTGTGCCAAGCACCCATTATGTGCCAGGCACTTTCTAGGTGCTGAGGACACCGCAGCGAACCATCCCAACCCTCCTGCATGTGCACTCCAGTGGGTAATGGGGCAGATCGTATTCTCCAAAAACAGCTGTAGCAATCTCGACATGCTACCTACTCTTCTTCAACGTGAACGTGACACCCCTGGACAAGAGCCGGGGATCTAGGTCTCTCCCTCTTGAAGCTGGGCAGAACTCTGTGTCTACCCTAACCAGTAAAGTGCGGTGGAAATGACGCTCTACCACCCGGATGGGTCATAAATGGTGATGCGGCTCCTACCTGGGTCCCTCTCGGGGTGCTCCTTCTTGGAACCAGCCACCATGATGTGAGGAAGCCCAAGCCACAGGGAGGTGCAGTAGACTGCCCCAGTGGAGCCCCCAGCCAGCAGCCAGCATCCACAGCCACATAAGTGAGCCAGGAAGCCTGGAAATTACTCCAGTCCCAGCCCGACTGTCAGAAACCTTAAAAAAGAACCACCCGGCTAGACCCAACCAACCCCCAAAATAGTGAGAGATAATCAGAAGTTTCTTCTTATTCTCCAGAACCAGGAGAGACAGCTATCAAACAGACAGACAAGAGAACTTAGCCAGTGATATGGGGACAGGAAAGCAGAGTGATGTGACTGAGTGGGCTGTTTTAGCTGGGGGTGTCAAGGAGGACCTCTTAGAGGAGGTGACATTTGAGCTGAGACCTGAAGGATGAGAAAGAGTGAACTATGATAAGAACTAGGAAACAGGGGTCCAGGCAGAGGGAAGAGCAAGAGCAATGGTCCTGAGGCAGGAATGATGTGGGGTGTCTGAGGAATAGCAAGGAAGCCTGTACTATTGAAGTAGAGAGAGCAGAGGGGCAAGTAGCAGGGAGGTGACGGGGGCCTTGTGGGCTGTGGTCACTCTGAGTGTGCTGGGAAGCTGCACGAGAGTTTTGAGCAGGGGTAGGATGACACCCAATCCCCCTGACAGGATAGGGAGACAGGTGGGGCTGGGGCTTTCCTGGGAGGAGAGCACCAGGTCTCAGTATGACTTTTGTGGGTCATAGGCACTTTTACCTTCACGGGCCCCTTCCTTTATTTAAAAAAAATAGTAATTATAGGGTGCCTGGGTGGCTCAGTTGGTTAAGCCTCTGCCTTTGGCTTGGGTCGTGATCCTGGAGTCCGGGGATCAAGCCCCGCATTGGGCTTCCTGCTCGGCGGGGAGCCTGCTTCTCCCTCTCCCGATCCCCCTGCTTGTGCTGGGGTTCTATCTGTCAAATAAGCAAATTAAATCTTAAAAAAAAATAATTATGAGAACTGTATGGGTATAAAAATTAACGTGATCCAGGCCAGATTCATTATTATGTATTCATTATTTTCTATGCACTTTCTTCTTCTGATCTTAAAAAAAAATTAAATTTAAAACATTTTCATGAGCCCCTACAAGTATCATGGGACCTGGGCACAGTGCCTAAAGGACAGGCCAGCCCTGCAAGGCCATCCAGGTGACTGAAAGCTACGTGGTACCATGGCTGGGCACAGACCTGGACCTGATGGGCCGTCAGCTAGTCTGCCAACAGTCACATCTCAGGAGATCCCAAGTCCTGCCAGATGGTCCCACTGATGGATGGATTGGTGGAATGATCCAGACTCAGCCAACTCGAGAGAGGACAGCAGTGACAGGCCGCCCTCCATCATACACACTGTTGGAAAGAGTTCCAGGGGAACGAAAATTCTGCATTTCGTTCGGTGGCTAGCTGAGAGTGTTGGCCGCGGCCAGTGTGACTTGTTTCCCTCTGGAAAGCCAGCAACACATGGGCACGGGGGTCCCAGGAATTACTCCCTCTGGGAGCTCAGCAGCCGCCCATGACTGGCTCAAGCTGTTTGCCACCCCTTGAGTCGACTCCAGGTGAAAATAGTGCCTTTCTGGGGGGCACTGACGCCATGAAGAAGAGGCAGGACCGTGCAGGAGTTCCACAGTCTTCAGAGTTGGGTATCGAAGTTTGAATCATGTGTCTGGCCCTTTATTATCCTTACAACACGGGGCAACTTAGGGACTTCATGTTCTCATCTGTAAAATGAAGGAAATAATAGTACCTATTTCCAGCGCGGGTTGTGTAAATTAAACCAGATAGTGGTGGGTCAACCTAAGCACCGTGTCTGGCATGATCCAGTGCAGACCCCATAAACAGCCTAGAAAATAAAACCAGTGAGAGAAAGTGACAGCTGACCTGCACCAAAGCCGACAAGCTGTCCTTAAATACCAGACTCTGGTATTAATAACACCAGTTAAAATATTGTGGGAGAGAGGTGGGGGCATTGATAGATCAACTCAAAAGTTCCTGAGAAGGAGGGGCGCCTGGCTGGCTCAGTCAGTTGGGCATCTGACTTTGGCTCAGGTCACGATCTCAGGGTCCTGGGATCCAGCCCCACCCGAGCCCCGCCTCAGGCTCCCTGCTCTGCGGGGAGCCTGCTTCTCCCTCTCGCTCTGCCCCACTCCCCTGCTTGTGCACATTCTCTCTCTCAAATAAATAAATAAAATCTTTACAAAATAAATAAATATATATATTTTTTAAAGTTTCCAAGAAGGATAAAGAGGTAAAGATAATTGAAGCAAAATGAAAAGGAGGAAGGAAGCCTTACCAGATATGAAAACACAACATACAGTGAAAACCATGGAAACAATGTTGCTCTGGCAATAAGATTGGAGACAAAATCCATAGACTAAAATCGTGTGTGTGTGTGTGTGTGTGTGTGTGTGTGTGTGATTTTTGCATAATGAAGGTGGTATCACAGGTCAGTAAATGGTAATAAAACAATTAGTTAACTATTTGAGAGGAAAAAAAAATCCTTGTCTCATACTGCATCGGAACCACTCTGGAATTACATGTTGCTATGCATGACGAAAGAAGGAAGGAAAGAAAGAAGGGAAGGAAGGAAGGAAGGAAGGAAGGAAGGAAGGAAGGAAGGAAGGAAGGAAGAAAGAGAAAAGAAAAAGAAAAGAAAAAGAAAAAAAGAAAAAGAAAAAGAAAAAACCTGGCTGAAATAGAGAGGGAGAAGTTTGCTCTTCCTCATATATCATGAAGTCTGGAAGTGAGGAGCCCAGCACTGCTCTGGGAGCTCCATGATACCTGTTGGGACCTGGGCTCTTTCTATCTTTTTCCATCACCCTCTTTAGCTATGTGACTTTTGTCCTCCTGGTCTCAAGGTGGCTTCTGTGCTTCCAGGCATCATGACCATTCTTCCAAGCACAAGAAAAGGGAAGGGTTGTATGAAAGAAAAGAAAAGAAAAGAAAAGAAAAGAAAAGAAAAGAAAAGAAAAGAAAAGAAAAGAAAAGGTTTTCTCTCCTAATCAAAAATAAGAACTTTCTGGAAGCCCTATTGTCCATGTCCCTGTGCATCCCATTGACCACAAATGGGTCACGTGGCCAACTCTAGCTATAAGGGAATCTAAGGACATTTGCATTTTAAACTGAGCATATTGCTATCCCAGACAAAATCAACATTTTTTAGTAATGAAGAAGGGAAAATAAATAGGCAAGCAGCTGAACGTCTTTGAAAAAATACCCACAAACAAATTCCAGGCATGTGGCGGCAGTCAGCCTCCAAGATATCCCCCTGTGATCGAAGATCACTCCTGATATTCGAGTCCCTCCCATGTTAGATCGGAGGTGGGGTGACCTGTGTGATCAACGGGATTTTATAGAAGGCCGGTATGTGAGTTCCAAGGCCAGGTCATAAAAGTCATTGAAGTTTCTGTCTTGGTCATTTGCAGGGCTAGGCAAATTTTTCCTATAAAGGGCTAGATAGTAAATATTTTATGTGTCGTGAGCCGTGTAATCTTTGTCACAACGATTCGACCTGCTAATGCATTGCTCTTGCATTAGCCACAGGCAATGTGTAAACACATGGGTGTGCTAGGATGCCAACAGAGGGTTATAGGAACAGGCAATGGACCGGTTTTGACCCACAGGTGGTACTTTGATCACCCCTGGTCTTTCGGATTGCTTGATCTGTTCGAGTAGCGCTGTGGAAAGGCCCATGGGATGGGGGCTGAGACCTCCCCGCCAGCACCCAGCACCAACTTTGCCAGCCACGCAAGCGTGCCGCCCTCACAATGAATCTAGTCCAGAGAGATATACAACTGTAACGTCCTGAGAAACCGCTCCTAAACTCCCGATCGGCAGAAAATTGGGCAGGTGGTACACATTTGCTGCTCTTTTCAGCCACTACATTTTGGGGTCAGTAGTTATGCAACAATCGCCCAGAAATACAAGGTGGACTCAAGAATTAAATATCTAAAAGTCGAACTACACGCTTCGTGTCACTAGAAGAAAATAGAAGGCGGGGCGCCTGGGTGGCACAGTGGTTAAGCGTTTGCCTTTGGCTCAGGGCGTGATCCCAGAGTCCTGGGATGGAGCCCCACATCAGGCTTCTCCGCTGGGAGTCTGCTTCTTCCTCTCCCACTCCCCCTGCCTGTGTTCCCTCTCTTGCTAGCTGTCTCTATCTCTGTCGAATAAATAAATAAAATCTTTAAAAAAAAAGAAGAAGAAAATAGAAGGGAATAAGAGTAGATGGACTTCACAGCCCTGAGGTCTCGAAGCTCTAAGTTTAAGAGCAGTGGGAGAAATGGGGAAGGAAGGTACTGGGTTGTGTCTCTTTAAAACTTAAAGAGCTTTACATGAATCAATTCATATTAATATTCCAGCCAGGCGATGGGAAAGGCCATGAACAGAGAAATCACAAATAAAACGGGCACACCAGCCGTGCTGACACACGAGGAAATCACATCCAACCCCTGAATTCTCACAGCTACTCGTTGCTGGGGGACAATGAAACATCTTGTTGTCTATTTAAATAGTGATTTTTTTTTTTTAACAGAATCTCGCTTTGCCTTGGTGCTTTCAGCATAAATCGCAGGCTTCTGGAGAGCTTTTGGCAACATGTACCAAGAATCATAAAATGTTTGCCTCTTCCAAGCCAGTATTTCCACTTCTGAGAATTCCCTCTGCAGATATATGAGAAGTAGGCAAATATTTACCCATAACAATACTCGTGGTAGTATTATTTCAATACTCAGGTAGCACAAAGCCCAAGGCACACAGTTAAGTCAGCTAGAGTACGATCACATGACAGTGCACCCCTGAAACCAGCATAACACTGCATGGTAACCATACTGGAATTAAAATAAAAAGCTAATTATGTAAGAAATATAGGGGCACCTGGGGGACTCAGTCAGTTAAGCAACCAACACTCCATCAATCTCAGGGTGTGAGTTCAAGCCACGTGTTGGGCTCCATGCTGGGCATGGAGCCTACTTAAATAAATAAATAAAGGGGCGTCTGGGTGGCTTGGTCCGTTAAGCGTCCAACTCTTGGTTTCAGTTCAAGTCATGATCTCAGGGTCGTGAGATCGAGCCCCACATAGGGCTCTGCCCTGAGCACAGAGTCTGCTTGGGATTCTCTCCCTCCCTCTCCACACAACCCCGCAACCGCTCGCACACTCCCTCTCTAAAATAAATAAACATTTTTAAAATAAATAAATAAATAAATAAATAAATAAATAAATAAATAAATAAGAATAAAAGCAAAATTAAAAAATAACACGATGAAATGTATTATGTGGTCATCAGAAATATTTTGAACATTTTTAACAACATGGGAAGGTTTTTCTACCGATACAGAAAGTTTTTTCTTAACAATATGGAAAGTGTTTTCACATAACATTCTAAAAAAAAAGCTGCACATAGATGGGACCCAATATTTTGGTCTGGATGTTTCTGTGATTAAAAATCCTGTTGCTGGGGTGCCCGCCTGGCTCAGTGGGAAGAGCATGTGACTCTTGATCTCAAGGTCATGAGTTCGAGCCCCACGTTGGGTGCAGAGATCCTTTGAAAATAAAAAATCTCTACCAAAAAAAAAAAATTCTGTTGCCTGTGGAGCAACAGGACTCTCGTTCCCGGCTGAGGGGGGGTGCAAAAATGGTGCCGTCACTTCGGAGGACCGTTTGGCCGTTTGTTCTAAAACTAACCATACTCTAACCGTACAATTCAGCAAATGTGTTCTTTGGTATTTACCCAAAGGTGTTGAAAGCTGTGTCCGCCCAGAAACCTGCCCACGAATGTTAATAGCAGCCTTATTCACGATTGCCAGAACTTGCAAGCAATCAACATGTCCATCAGTCGGTGGTTGGGTAAATAAACCGTGGGACATCCAGACAATGGAATATTATTCGGCGCTAAAAAGAGAGGAGCCATCAAGCCACAGAGAGACACGGGGGAACCTTAAATGCGTACGACTACGCGAGAGGAGCCAGTCCGAAAGGGCCACACACTGTAGGATTCCAAGTCTGTGACGTTCTGGAAAAGGCAGAAGTACAGAGAGTAAAAACACCAGGGATGCCAGGGGCCTGGGGGGAGGGAGCGACGAACAGGCGAGCACAGAGGATTTTTAGGACAGGGAAACCATTCTGGGTGATATTAAAGTGCCAGGTACGTTCACCGTACATCTGTCCAAACTCACAGAATGTACACCAGCAAGAGTGAACCCCGGTGTCAACCGTGGACTTTGGGTGATAATGATGTGTGTGCCGGCTCATCGATGGTGAGAAAGGTGTCTTTCTGCCATGTTGATAGTCCAGGCATTTGGGGGCAGGAGGCGTATGGAAATTCCCTGTACTTTCCACTCAGGTTTGCCGTGAACCTAATAAATAAAGTCTATTAAAAAAAATAAAACATGGGGCGCCTGGGTGGCTCAGTCGTTAAGCGTCTGCCTTCGACCCTGGGTGTGATCCCGGAGTCCAGGGATCGAGCCCCACGTCAGGCTCCTCCGCTGGGAGCCTGCTTCTTCCTCTCCCACTCCCCCTGCTTGTGTTCCCTCTCTCGCTGGCTGTCTGTCTCTGTCAAATAAATAAATGAAATCTTTAATGAAAAATAAAATAAAATAAAATACTGTTGTCTTTATGCTGAATGAAAGAAGCCAGTCTTAAAAGGCTACAAACCGTGTGTTTCCATTTATACAACAGTCTTAGAAAAGGCCAAACTGCCGTGACCAGAACAGGTCAGTGGTTGTGGGGAGGGGCTGGGGGAGACTATAAAGGGGCGAGGTGAGGGATTTTGGGGGTGCTGGAACTGTTCTGTGTCCTGATTATTACACAATCTCTGCACCGGTTAAAATTCACAGAGCTCCATAACAAAGGCAAAAAGTAAATTTTCCTTTATGATAATTATCCCTTAAATTTTTTAATGTGAAAAAAGAAAACCCCATGTCAGATCTTCAGCCCTCCTCAGCTGGCCCACCAGACCCTTTCCTGGTTTGTGTTCCGAATCAAGAGTGGGTATGTCTGGGCCTACTGCAAGCTACTGCAACTCTTGATCTTGGGGTGCTGAGTTCAAGCCCCACATTGGGTGTAGAGATTACTTAAATAAATAAATAAACTTTAAAAAAAGAAAAGAAAAAGGCACAAGGCTGCCTGTCTTGCTCATGATTTCCAAGGTCTGCAGCTGACCCAGGGGCCCTTCCCTGTGGAGCCCCATGTTGTTCACAGAGCTGCAGGACAAAGCCGGGTGACTCTGCGGATCCACCAGCACCTCCCTCACCTGTGACTCCTCCTAGGATCCCACCTCAGCAATGGCCCCATCAGTCGACCCTGACACTTAGTCCCAGAGATTGGGGCATGATTCTCCACTCCTGCCTCTCCCTCTCCTCCACGGAGTCACCTAGACCTATTAACCTGACCTCCTGAATGTCTCCCAAATCTTCTTCCAAAATACTTGCTGTAAAAATATCTGGCCAAGGACTTGTATACTTGTATCCAGCATATGTAAAGAGCTCCTACAAATCAACAAGAAAAAGGCAGAAACCCCAAAGGAAAAACGGGCCCTTCACAAAAGGTCATCTCCAAATGGCCAATAAAATGGAACCGTTTACTGCAGAGGCAGCAGGAAAAGTGGACAGCGGATTTTGAAAAAAAAAAAAAATCTTCTGAGAGGTGCCAAGGAGCCAGATATAAGGACTTTCTTGCAGTGATGTGAAAAGTGAAAAATTAGAAGCCACTGGAATGTCCATCAGTGGAGGAGTAGAGAAATGAAAAGGAGGGTGGTCCTGTGATGGAATGTTATACAGGAGTGAGGAAGGAATGAATAGCTCCCACTCTCATCTCTACCTGGACATAAATGTATCTCAAAAATGTACTTGTGAGTGAACAAAAAAAAGTAGTTGTGCAATGATAATACAGTGTGATACGATTTCTATAAATCCTATAAAACACACACAATAGCTCTTTATGTCATTTATGGTTCTATCTCTTCCCAGGAAGGCAGATAGATTATGGAAGTGGCTTTCCCTGTGGGGAGTTCAGTGGTTTTGTTCTGGGTACTTGTGTCTTTCAAGTGTGTCTCCCTGCAGTGATCAGAGATATCAGGTTGCTGCAGATTGATGGCCAGTGGAATCTGTTGGCCAGAGTGGAGCGTGACCTGATGGCCAACGCAGCCAGGGGGCATCAGTGTCATGGAGGTGGCCAGAGGGACCAGAGGGACCAGAGGGACCAGAGGACTAGAATGAAGGTGGCCCTGAAGCCACCAAATGTCCAGCATATATAAAGAGCTCTTACAGACCAATAAGAGAAAGGCAGAGACTTCAAAGGGAAAATGGGCCCTTCACAAAAGGTGATCTCCAAATGGCTAATAGGTATAAATATGCTTGACATCATGAGTCATCAGGGAGATCCAAATTAAACCCCAAAAGCCATGACACGCCACACCTACCAGAATGGCTAACGTGAGAAAGACAATACCAACTCATGCTTCTACACCGTTTTGGAAAACTCTGGCAATATCCACAAAGCCGAGTAAGCACCTATGCTATCACTCCTACGAAAAAATGCAATGTAAATGCATCCTTGAGCTCATAACACCCCTGCTCATGATAACCCCAAACTGGAAACCAGCTAAATGCCCAACAAAAGGATAGGTCAATAAATTGTGGTAACTTCACAAAATGGAATACTATGCAACAGTGATTCTCCACGGGGGTGATTTTTACATTTGGCAGCGTCTGGGGACATGTCTGGTGGCCCAGCTTGGAGAGGCATGCCGTCATCATCTCGTGGGAGAAGTCATGAAGTAGAAGTGCTCAACATCCCGCCATGTGTGGCCCCACAAAGAATTACTCAGCCCCAGATGTCAATGGTGGTTGAGAACCTCTGCTATACAATGACAATGAACACAGACCGCAACCCGGAACAACGTGGGCAAATCCAGCCCCATGCTGGGCAGGAAGACAGCGCCCTGCCTGCTTCCATTTATAGGAAGTCCAAAGGGCAAAGTCATCGATGTGATCATATGCTATTCAAAGTCAAGGTAGGGGTCAGCCTGGGTGGGCGTGACCGGAAGGAGACACAGCAGGGCTTTGAGGGGCTGGTGATATTCTGTCCTAGGTCTGCGTCCTGGCTACATGAGTACCAACATTCGTGACGTGGGTGTGTTTTTCTGTGTGTGTGTTTTATTTAAATAAAAGGTTCTAAAAGTTAAAAATCCTCCTCTTATACCCTTCTGCCCCGTCCAACTCTGCACTGGGTGACTGCTCGGACCTCTCCCCTCTCCCCAGCCTGCCTCCAGACCACAGCTAGGGGATCTCTAGGGCACACACGTGAGACTGTGTCCCTCCCTGCTCTAAACCCTTCTGTGGCTCCCTGTGGTCCCCAAGGTTAGATGCAAGTCTTTAAGGACTTTCATGGCACTGGTCCTGCTTCTTTCACAGTCTTCCCTCTACCTACCCTCACGGCTCCTTGCACCATCAAATTAACCTTCAGCCCCAAACATGCTGCTTCAAACCTCGAGGCCTTGGCATCTGCTTTCCTCTTTGTCAGATTGCCTGGCTGGAATGACACACTCGCCCTCTGAGGTTCAGCTCCAATGCACACAGGGTTTTGCAAAATACAAGAGAAGGCTTTGCGTCATTCGTAAAAGCTTACTGGCTCCCCCCCGGGGTCCTTTCCTTGGGGAAAGTCCCCACACCTTCTGAGCCACCCGGGGGACTCCAGGACTGGGAAGAACTGAGAAACCCCAGGCCTCTGCTTGAAGGTTGTGCCCACCCCACCTCCCTTGGTGGAGGACAAGGCAGGGACCCCAAAGGTTCAGAGCATGAACACTGCCCCTCTTCTCTCCCAGCAGCCCCCACATCTCCAGCCCCCTGCCCCCAGCTCTGCCTGTCCTACCCTCTGTTTCCTCCCCCCTTCTCTCATTTCCAGAGCACTCAGTGCCACCCCCTCCCCCATAAGCCTGTAGCCATTTCAGAAGGGGAACTGGAGGGGGCGGGGAAAGTTGCAGGGAGGAGGAGTCAGGTCGACACGCTCCCAGCTCACACCCCCAGCCCTCTGAAGACCTTGGGCGATTCAGCCCAGCCTGTGTCCTGCTCCCCTTTGCCTCAGCCCCGTCCTCGCCAGAGCAGACACCCGGCCAGGACTGCTTCGCGCAGGGCGGCTGGCTTTGCACAGACACGTGACTCGCTGGGTTCCAGTGCTATGTGACCTTGGGCCGGTGCCCTAAGGTCTCTGTGCCTCAGTTTCCTCACCTGTGAAAGAAGATAAGGGTGCTCACCTCACAGGGCCATTGAAGGGTCAGATGAGTCATTTAAAATAACGTCTGGCACTGGAGCGCCCCAGACAGTGTTTTGCGGCTGTTGTTACTTTTATTAGGCAAGAAGCCGAGGACGTGCCCTGCATTTGGGAAATGGTCAATAAATGCTGTTTTTCCCTCCCACTCCTCCTCTCAGATCGTCTCCATGCTGTTCTTGCCCCAGGATGGGCTAGAGGCCAAGTTCCAGTAACGCTGTCCGTGGCCGCTATTGCGTGGGTGCAGACAGTGGCCCATTCCACCAGCCCGAGGGGAGAGGCAGGACAAGCCCCGGCTGGTGGCCCCCTTGCGGTTAGGCCTAGCCTCTCCCCAGAGCCCCTCCTCTTGCCCTCACCCACGGGGACTGTCACGGGGCCTCCTGCCATCCGACGCCTCCACCCAGAGCCGACGCCAGGGACCCCACACCGCCAGCTCAGACAGACACAGCCAGCCTCCAGCGCATGCCTCCCACAGACTTCAGGACTTCTCCCCTGCAACAATGGGGCACCGTTCCTCCAAGTCTGCTGTTGCCCGGTGCCCCCCACTCAGGGTCACCCACCTGGCTACCCAGCCAGAGAGGGACGTCACGCAGGGCTCAGTCCAGACCCACCCATAAGACCTCCCTCCCACCTCCCTCTCTTTCCACCCCCACCACCTATCCCACCAGCCACCAGACAGCCTCAGCTGGGAAACCAGCTTCTTTTCTCCCTAATCCCTCCACGCACTTCCCACGCCACAGGCCCTGTGACCTTTCAGACTGCGAATCGGAGCACGACACTCTCCTATAAAAACCCAATTGTGGCTCATGAAGGGTGAGCCCTGGGCCCCCAGGCTTGAATGGACAATCTCTCTCATGCTGCCCCCTCTTAGGTCACACTGGACTTTTGTTTCAAGGACCCCTCCCACTTCCCAGCCCCCTGCATCCCTGCCTACCTGCCCCCTCAGCTGAGGGACGTTCTGTCCTTGGGAAGATCACCCCGACCTCCTACCCACGTCCTAAACATCTTGTGCCCACCCAACCTCCCCCACCACACACCCAGCACACTGACCTGGAATTCTTCATCAGCTTTGGCTCACTGGTCCCAGAGAAAAGCCCCTCCAATTAACACTGGCACCAAAAGGCCAAAGCAAGAAACAAAAGGGTTGATTGGAAGGAACCGTGTCTTTCGAAAACAGAGTACAAATTATGACAAGGAATTCATTCTACTTTATAGTAAACAAGATGTGAGCTGCAATTGAAACTACTGGCTAATTCTTGAAACAAAAAAAGAAATTAATTCATTGGGGGTTTTTCGGAAAGACATCCCCCCCACACCACCAAATTGTATTTCATAATTCACGTTTAATATTTCAACAGGATTCTGGAGTCATTGGGGGAGAAAATAGACACACACACACACACACACACACACACACACACACAGAAAACAAAACATAACAAAAAAATGCTTGGAGGGTGTTGTAGGTTGAATTGTGTCCTCCACAAAGATATGTTGAAGTCCTAACTCCCAGTACCTGGGAACGTGACCTTTATTTGGAAATGGGATCTTTGCAGATGCAATCAAATTAAGGTGAGGTCATCCTGGAGTAGAGTGGGGCCCTAATCCAGTGACCTCATAAGAGAAGTTTGGACACGGAGACACACAGAGAAGGAAGATGGTCATGTGCAGGGACTGGAATGACAGGTCTACAAGCCAAGCAATGCCAAGGGTTTCAGGCAACCATGAGAGCTGGAAGAGGCAGGAAAGATTCTAATCTTTCCTGCAGCCATCAGAGGGAGGTTGGTCCTGTGGACACCTTGATTTTGGACATTGAACTTTCAGAACTATGAGAGAATAAATCTCTGTTTTTCAAGCTGCCCAGTTTGGGGTACTTTGGTATGGCGGCCCCAGGAAACCAGACACGGTTCTGCATCTGACCCATTTGATGTTTGAGTCACTTTCCCTGGAGCAGCCTGTCATGCCTCAACCAGTGGGCACTTTCTCTGTGTTTAATTATTCCTCAGAGTGACCACCAATTCCTCCTCTGTCAATAATTTACGTTCGTTTCAGTCCCTGCCTACAGCTACTTTCTCCCACCATATGAAATCCCACCAGGTTGCCAGATTGGTCATATCATTTTGCAGTAGACTTGCATTGTGTTAACATCGTTTTGGGGGAACGTTTACAAACATCCCACAACCAGAGAACAACTTAACCCCTCCAAAAAAAATCGTGTTCCGTGGGTGCAGCTCGGTGCTGATACAACCCTGGAGATGGAAGTGGGGTCTGATTTCCTAAATCATCAATTTAGTAGTAAGCGGTTTTCATGTTGTGGCTACTCTAGCTTCCCTCCACACCCTACGACTACCTTCCTTGAAGATGTGACAGCCCTAGCGAGCTCCCAGATTGCACATCTAAAGGCTGGAGGATGCAATGAATGCTGTTAGGACAACAGGGAGAATAAAAGTTGGATCCCTACCTCACACCTTACAGCCATATAAATTCCTGATGGATCAAAGTTTTACACGTAAGAAATAAAATAATAAAAGTACAAGGGAAAAAACACGTGGGGATCTTTTAAAAATAGTAATTTAAGAATAGGTAAGGTCTTGCTAAGAAAAATAACTAAACAAAAAAGCTGCAAAAGAAAAAGGTGAGTCCAGCTTCCTAAAAATCCAAATAGACGCACGGGGAGAAAACATTATAAACAAGGTAAAAATACAACTAACTGGGGGGTGGGGAGAATATTGCAGCTTGTATCAGAGAATACAAAGTAATTTCCTTAATATTAGAAAGAGCATTGAGGTGCCTGGCTGGCTCAGTCAGGGGAGTGTGCAACTCCTGATCTCAGGATCGTGCGTTCAAGCCCCACATCAGGTGTTGAGATTACTTAAATTAAAAAAAAAATTTTTTTTTAAAGCTTCTAGGTGTATTTTCTCATAATTTTTTTAAAGACGGAGAAGATGCCCAGCCCCACCCAAAACAATTAAAATGCAAACTCCATTATTTTTAATCTCTCAGATTAGCAAATTTCATAGAGCTGCTATTGCGGAGAGGGGGAAACTTGAGGCAAAATTCTACCCGTGCACACCCTCTGACTGGCAATTCTACTTCTGGGGATGTATGGGGTCTACTCACACTGGCTTGACGTCCCCTCTGCACCAGGGGGTTCATTACACTGTTCCTCAAATTAGGCGACTGGTTCCCTTAAAAAGAGCAAGGTGGTGGGGCACCTGGCTGGCTCACTCAGAGCATGTGACTCTTGCTCTCGGGGTCATGAGTTCAAGCCCCACGTTGGGCATAGAGCTTACCTAAAAAAAAAAAAAAAGGGGTGGTGATAGCTTCCCAACTCCGGGACTATCTTAAAAACCCTTGACTTGAAGAACGCTGTAAATTGGGGAATTGAATGGCATATGAGTGTATCTCTAAAGTCACTACCAAAATAAATAAATAAATAAATAAATAAATAAATAAATAAATAAATAAATAAATAAATAAAATACACCCCCTTTCAAAGAAAGAGAGAGAGCTCTTCATCTATTGGTATCAAAGAACTCCCAGGAATATTAATAAAAAACAAGGTTCAGTTTTCTCCAAAAGTTAAACCTAGAATTACCATACGAGCCAGCAATTCCTCCTGTGGGTATCCCTGGAAAGCAAGCATTCCAAGAGATATTTGTACACCCATGTTCCCAGCAGCATGATCTACAATGGCCGTCAGGTGAAAGCAACCCACGTGTGCATCAAGAGATGAATGGATACAGAAGGTGTGGTCCATCCATACAGTGGAATATTCCTCAGTCGTTAAAAAGAATAAAATTCGGATATATGGATGGATCTTGAAAACGTTAAGTGAGCTAAGCCAGACACAAAAGGACAAATACCGACTGATTCTACTTATATAAGATTCCTCGAGTGGGTGGATTCACAGAGTAGATGGTGGGAGCCAGGGGCTGAAATGGGGATGGGGAGTCCGCGTTTCATGGGGACAGAGGTCCAGTCTGAGAAGATGGGAAAGTTCTGGAGACGGATGGTGGGGATGGTATGTGAATCTTCTTAATGCCACTGAGCTGTGCACTTAACAATGGTTACAATAGGGGGCGCCTGGCTGGCTCCATTGGAAGAGCATGTGACTCTTGATCTCAGGGTTGTGGGTTCGAGCCCCACACGGGGTGTAGAGATCACTTAAAAAAAATAAAATCTTTAAAAAAAATTAAAAATGTAAAAAAAGGAAAGAAAAGAAAAAGAAGGTGTACATTTACACACAAAAACTAATTTCAGGAAGCTGAGACGATTTATTGAGCTTCTAGGGGCAGAGCTGGGGGCCCGGGAGACAGACAGGGTAGGAGAACTGCGGACCCTCAGGCCGTGTTTGAATATTATGTATTAACTGTTCCAAAAGGAAAACATTTCAATGCAAATCAGAGATTGTCATCTCCTATTTTAAAAAGCTTTATAAAATAGGACTCGGGGTGCCTGAGGGGCTCAGTGGGTTAAGCATCTGTCTTCAGCTCAAGTCATGATCTCAGGCTCCTGGGATCGAGCCCTGAGGGTGGGTGGGCTCCAGCCCTGAGGGTGGGTGGGCTCCCTGCTCAGTGGGAAGCCTGCTTCTCCCTCTCCCTCTGCTCCTCCCCACCGCTCTTGCTCTCTCTTGTGCATTTGCTCTCTCAAATAAATAAATAAAATCACAAAATAAAATAAAATAAAAATAGGACTCAATTTCCTCCCAATCAAATCTAGGAGAGGGGATAGTGTCTTGAATTGGCAGGTGTTGACATGGGGGCTCCTGGTCTTGCTATGTCACCAAGGGCAAGTCACATCACCTCCCACTAGGATGACCAACCACCACAGTTTGCTCAGGACCGTCCTGATGCTAGCACTGGAAGCCCCGTGTCCCAGGCACATTGGATGGCTGGTCACAGTACCTCCAGGCCCAGGACGTTTGATCTGCTGGATTGTACAGACCTTGCGGGCATGCAGGCGGGGATTAGGAGAAAGGAGAGCTTCCTGGATGCCCTGTGGAGTGTGGGGGGATGGTGGGGAAGGCAGGAATCAATGACCCGGGACATCCTACGACCAAGAAGGTAGGGATGGAAACACAGCAGGTGTGGGGGCCCTTTCCCATCACCCCCAGGGCGCCAAGCCACCCTGGGGATAGGGGATTATGGACATCAAGAGTGAGGGGTGTGAGTCTGCCAGGGCTGAAGGAAGGTGAGGACCCTCTGTGTCCCCACCCGGGTGCCTCCAACCCAGCAAAGGGAAAGAAAGTGGGGGGCCCACAGAAGATGAGAGGTCAGGAGGAGCTGAGTTCAAGGCTGCCTCCTCTCTGGCTGTGTGGCCTTGGGTGGCTAACTGCACCACTCTGGGCTTGTGTCCTCATCTGTGAAATGGGAATTTTAAATGCACTTGCTTCACAGACAGGGTCGGATATGTTCACCTCCATAAAGCTCCCGGTGTGGGTGCCTGGCACCAACCGGGTCATGCCGTTCCCCGCCCGGCTGCTGGGAACCTCAGGCTGGCGGGCGGGCATCATCAAATGGGTTAGCCCATCGCCACTGGGGAGCTGGGAGGGGCCTTGGGGGAGGCAGCGGCAGGACTGGAAGGAGACAGCGCCACTCCAGGGAGAAAAGTTCAGCCTCCTCATCCCACCCCCCTGCATCCCACCCTCCACCCCTGCAGGCAGCTGGAGAAGTTGAGGCTGCGTGTGTCCATGCTCAGACGCTTGCACACAGACACCCCAGAAACACAGACACACACACACACATACAAAGAAACACAGAGACCCAGATGGACCTGCAGACACATGGACAAGGAGACATACAGACTCACAGACATACCCAGCAGGCCCTCTTCTGAGCCTTTCTTGGACAAACTTCATTCCTCACCTTGCCTCTCTCTATTCTCTCCGCCCCTCAGGAACATCTGTGCAACACTCACTCTGTACCTGGCCCTGTTTCTGGTGTTAGGGTCACTGGAGGATCAAAACGGAACCCCCCAGCCTTGAGGGGTGAACATTTTCCAGGGGGAGGCTGTCAGGCACAGGATATAAAAACCAAGAGGGTGGAGGGCTGAGGAGAGAGAGCTGGGGAGGGGGACGGGAGGGGGATGGCGGGATGGGTTGTGCAGGGTGAACCTTTCACTAAAGACCCAAGGGATGGAGGGAGGGGGCCACATGGACTCGCAGGAATAGCTGTTCCAGGCAGAAGGAACAGCCAGTGCAAAGTCTTCTCCACGCCCCATCCCACCTGTCCCAACCCTCCCCAGGCCTGGCTCAGGCCATTTGGATGGAACAGCATGGAGACAGAGTTCCCTCCAGGTACCTGCCCCCCAGATGGCCTGGTTATCTTCCGTTCCACAGATGAGGACACCACGGGGCTCAGAGAGGCTGTGTCACACAGCCGAGGTCACACAGCACAAACATGGGCCCAGGTCTCTTGGAATCTCCCCCCCTCCCCCATTGAGGACAGAAGTCTTGATTGGCAAAGGCTGGGCCAGTGAGGACAGTCAGCCACAGGCCTGGGGCAACAGGCCTGGCATGAGCTGGGCAATGCAAGGCATGGAGAGACAGTGACAGGCAGACATCTGGGATTTCAGTCCTTACCCTGCTGGAACAAGGGAGCAGCAGCTCTGGAGACCACCAGAGGGGGCCAGAGGTCCAGAGGGGTGGGTGATGGGGGGCATGCTGCAGGGGTTGTGGGTCTGACCTGGATGGGGCCCCACGCCGCTGGTTTGGAAACAGAGACCAGATGCGTGCGTTGGCGGAGGGGCTCCTGAGATGCAAGCAGGTGTCTGGGTGGGAGGATGGGGGTCTGTGTGAGTTTCCTCTTCTGCAGTAACGAATGATGACACATTTGGTGGCTTAAAACAACACACGCTTATCTGATAGTTCTGGAGCTCAGAAGTCCAAAGGGGTCTCTGCGCTAAAATCAAGGTGTGAGCAGGGCTACATTCCTCTGGAAGCTCTTGGGGAGAATGTGCTTCTGGCTTCTAGAGGCAACTGCTTTGCTTGGCTCGTGGCCCCTTCTCCAACTTCTGAATCAACAGTAGAGCATCTACCACTTGGATCAAAGCTGATGCCTCCCCAGTCCTATCCCCCTGTCCCCAGCTCCCCCTCTCTCCCTCAGGTCCCAGCTTTGGGCCTCCCTAGGGTCCCTGCTGCCCCTCCCCAGACACTCCACACTGGGCTTGCCATCTCACCACTCCCACCAACCAGGTCCTGGCCTCCCCTGATGCCCAGAGCCCTGGCCATTTAAACTCTAAATCCCTTTGGAGTCCCTCTTTTCACTCCTGCCTGCACCCCCTCCTTCAGGGCCCAGAAGCACCCCCTGCAGAGTCTAATTTTAAGTCTGACTGTGCCTTTCTTGGGGAGAGCCCCGGAGGGCCTTTGGTGGCTGGCCCCACCCAGCTGTCCTCTCTTCTTCACTCACCTCTGGAACCTAACTCAGCTTAATGCCCCCATCCATTCGCCTCTCAAGTTCAGAGGTCACCTCCTCCAGGAAGCCTATCCTGAATACTCCATGATCACACATGGGGCAGGGCAGGAGAAGGAGGGCATAAGGTAGCCAAGAATCAGCCCAATGAAAGAAAGTTCAGCTGCATCTCTTCCTGCCAGCTGACCCCTTCCTCCAGCCACCACACCTCCCACCCCAAATCTCTCTCTGCCTCTGGCCCACCCGCATCCTCTTTCAGGGGCCTCCCCCTCCTCTTCTCCAGGGAGCTGCTGCTTCTCCCCTGGGGCCTGGACTCCCCCGTTCCAGAATGTCTCCTGTTACTATTAACACACATGGCTGCCATGCTCTGAGCACCCACAGGTGCAGGGCAGTGTCACCGTGGCTCCTAGCCGCCGTGGCTCCTAGCCGCTACACCTGAGAAAGCGGCTTTATGGTCCTTCCTCTCCCCGATGCACAAAGGAGCTCTTGCGGGTAGAGGTGTGGGGCGCTCTGCAGAGGGCCCTGAGGTCTGAGGGAGAAGGATGCACACATTTGAAAAGGGAAAAGCAGTCTGGTGGAGGAAACAGCAGGTGCAAAGATCCAAAGCTGGGTTGGGAGGCACAGGTTGTCCATCCCATGTGTGGAAATCAAATCTCAACGATGTGAAGCAACTTGCTTAGGGCCCCACAGCCAAGAAGGCAGGGCCTTCCCCCACCTCCTCCTGGATCTGCTTCAAGGAGAGGCTTATTGTCCAAAGGTGAAGCCACTTTTCCAGATGACGAGAGGGTTGGCTAAACGCTCTGGAACCCCCTTCCCTTCAGCTGGGAGCAGCTGGACCATGAGCCCCCCAGGTGCGACACAGGTGCTCACAGACGACCTCTGCCTCATCCAGGATTGTCTTCCATTCAAGGTTTGCCCAGGCTCCCCATTCCGGCGCGCTGCTGATCCTGGGTCACATTCGCTTCCACCTGGCAAGAGAGGGCCTGGAGCTGCGCCACCACCCACGCCGGCCTATCTCCGCAGCTCTGCCTCCTGACCCCTGCACTCCACCAGCCTCTGCCTGGCTGACCTCCACTACTCCCAACCTCCCAGCTGGACAGTTGGCTCCTGCGTGCGCTTTGGCCTCACCAACCACGAACTGGGGCGGCTTGGTCTGCGAGCTGGGGTAAGTCCCCAGGTTTGGGGAACCCGAGGTGGCCTCTGAGGCCTGACACAGAGTCCGAGCCTCTCCAGCAACGCCCCGCGGTGAGTTCCAACGGATCAGGGCGCCCGCGGTGTGTTGAGCCGGGCCAGAAGAGGGGACCCGGGAGGGGATGGGGCGGACGTGCCGCGAACAGAACAGAACCATGGGCCAGATTGAGCGCGGCCGTGCTGGGTTCAAAGGCGAGAGGTAAGGCGCAGGCAAAAGACCGGCGACTGGATCTCGCCCCAGCGCGCCTCCGGGCGGGCCTGGGGGGCGGGCCGGGGGTGGGTCGGGGGCGGGTCCGGGGGCGGGTCTGGGCCCGGCCGGCGGCGCGGGGCGGGGGTCCAGGAAGCGGTCGCGTTCGCGGAGAGGGCCGAGCCCCGCCAGGACCCCGCGCCCCGCCAGGACGCCGCGCCCCGCCCCTCCAGGCCCCGCCCCGCGCCCCGCCCCGGTCCCCCCGCCCCAGCCTACCGCGGGGCCCCACGGCAGAGGCCGCGCTGGGAGCAGAGTCCGGCGGCCGCTTGCGGGCTGCGCGTGCTCCCTCCTCTCCGCGTCTGCCGCCCGCCCCCGCTGCGCCCCGCCGCCTGCGCCCCCAGGTAAGCGAGCGCCCCGCGCCCCGAACGCCGCCGGTAACGCCACGGTCGCGGCGAGCCCCGGCCCCGCCTCCGCGGCCATGGCGGCCCCGGCCCCCATCACCCCGCCAGGGGCGGCCTCTCGGGGCTTCCCATCCGGTCCCAGGCCCCGGCCGCCGCCCCGAGAGAGTCCCGCTCCCCCCGAGGCTCGGCGCGCAGCGAACGCCGGGGACGCGGCTGCGAAACGGGCAGGAGGGAGCGGGGGCGAGCCTGGCACGGCGACGCGGGAGAATCAGGGTGTGTGAACGCGAGGAGCGCGACGCGAGTGTGGGTCAGACACCAAGGAAACCATACGGAGTGCCTGCTGGGCGCCACCGACATGCCCGCGCGGGGGATGCAGCCGGGGCCCTGACCTCGCAGGCCGGCTGCGTAGACGGCCGCAACCGTGTAAACAGGCTCGGATCACTCCGGCCCGCGCTAAGTGCGGGGAGGACACCAGCTCGGGAGATGGAGTAAGGGTCAGGGAGCGATTCTCGGAGAAGGTGTCATCCGGGCCTGAGTGGACTAGCCAGCGGGGGCTTTTGAGGCCCAGGAAGCAGCGAGATTTTGAGGCAGGGCCCAGCCTGGTGCGTTTGCAGGGAGAAAAGAGGCCAGCGTGGCTGGAGCGCCGTGAGGGAGGCTTGGAGGTGGGGAGAGGTTGGCCCGCGCCTCGAAGATGGCGGGGAGTGAGTGGATTCCGTTCCCGAGTCTGTCGGGCCCACGGGAGGCTTAGAGCAAAGTGAGTAACCCGGTCCTGTCGCATCTTAGGAAGTCCCCTGCTGTGGGCAGGAGGGATGGGAGGAAACCCGGGAGGAGGCTGCTGGTCTGGCCCCCACCGGAAGGGGTGGTGGGAAGGGGGTGGGGGGGAGAAGAACATCCTCTGCGTTCCCTGCCTGCTCAGAAGTGGGGCGTGAAGGAACCTGCTGGAGGAGGTTTCTGGCGCTGGCAGCTGGGAGCATGCAGAGGCCTTTCCTTGCTGGGATGGGGAAACTGAGGGAGAAGCAGAGGGGGTGGGGGGGAGAAGAACATCCTCTGCGTTCCCTGCCTGCTCAGAAGTGGGGCGTGAAGGAACCTGCTGGAGGAGGTTTCTGGCGCTGGCAGCTGGGAGCATGCAGAGGCCTTTCCTTGCTGGGATGGGGAAACTGAGGGAGAAGCAGGTGGGGTGGGGCTGTCGTGGCTGAGTCTGACTTGCAAAACCTGTGAAATGCCACCTGACGGTGGAGGCTCCTGGAGACCGACTCCACACCCGGGCAGGGTCTCCAGCCGCTGAGTTCAGGGGCCAAGGTGGCCCCACTCTGGTGACCCGGATTTCTTTTAGGGAGGCTGCCCGAGAAAGACATACTGGAGTATGGGTTTGCCTTTGAAGCTCCCAGGATCCCCAGTCTCGACTGAGTCCCTTCCAAGAGCAGCTGCTGTGAATAAACATGGCTGGGGTGTGGGTGCCAGGAGCCTCACTCAGCACACCTGAGTCCCCACAGGCCGTGCCAGGACCTTCCTTGCCTGCTTTCCCAGCGCACCTACTCCCAATGGAGGTGTCTTGAGAAGGGAGGGATGAGGCGGAAGAAATGAGCTGGGAGACTTGGTCGTTGAACTGGCCTTGTGATGCTGGGGAAAGTTTTCTGAGCTTCACTTTGCCCATCTGTAAAATGGGTCAGTAGAACCTATCCCTGGGAGTGGTGTTCTCATCAAAGGAGGCCTTGGCTAGACAAGGGCTTGGCTGATTCCAGTGGCAGCCTCCGGCTCCGAGGGAATGGGGGAGGGAGCCAGGGCCAGCAGGAGTACACAGTGTGATGAGCCCCCATTTCCTGCTCTGAGAAATGGGAGCACTGTGTAACTGTGCCCACCTCCAGACCCAGGGCCTTCTGCAGACTGAGCGAGTCGGGCGTGTAAAGTGTTTGGTTGGCCCAGCACCTGGCTTGGAGTGATCACTCAGCACAGGAGCCACTGGGCTCCTCTAGTTGGCAGGGGGGTGAGCAGGAATGGGCCCTCCAGCACCCTCGGGATGCCCACAGGAAAGCAGGCGCCCGGGGACAGGCTCCTCTTATCTGGGCACCACAGGCTGTCCTCGCTCCCGCTGTCTGGAGGCTGCCTCTGACCTTGTCTTGCCCACTTGAGTTCGGTGCCCGCAGGCTAGTGACTTCACCTTCTTGTTTCAGTTGCTTCACCTGTAAAATGGGAATAATAGCAGTCATCGCCTCCGAGGTGAACACAGCCCCCAGCTGCTAATAAGCACCTGGTAAAACGGCAGCTGCTTGGATGTTTGGGGGGAGGGAGCCTGGAGGAGTGGCCTGGTTCATCCTGGGGTGAGCCTCCCCAGGGAAGGCTTCTTGGAGGAGGTGATCGTTGGTGGGTTACTAAGGATGATTCAGAGTTAACAGGGCGGAGAGACCAGTGCACAGAGATGTGGAGGAGCTAAGAGATCAACCAGCAAGCAACCTCGCTGGTCCAGATCCAGATGGACTTGGGGATGAGGGAGGAGTGCATAGATCCTGGAGAAACTGGAAGGGGGGGAGCGGCCGCTGATCAGGGAGCAGGTTTCGGTGCATCTGGAAATGGTGATGTTGCTAGACACCCGGGTGGGGGCGAGGTGCAGAGTGGGCTTAGGAGAAGCAAGCCTGGAGCTTGGGAGACATCCCCACCTGGGGGGATTGGGCAGAGAGAAGATGCAAGGAAACAGTAGGTGGCAAGCCAGAAGCCAGGGAGCAAGGGCTTCAAAAAGGAGGGAATGATTAGCTCGGTTAAGTTTCTGAATCGTCTGCTTGAATAATTCAGTCAGTGGTAGGGTTCTTCCTCGCTTACTGGGCTGTCTTTCCCACTCAACACCCCACCCCAAGCCATTCCAAATGGGCTCTTCTTTGCCACACTTGAATGGACTCTGACCAGAGTGGCATGGAGGAGGTCTTTCTCCTCCTTCGATCTCGACTTCATACCTTTGTTCATATGAGACTGTCACACCAGTTCCCCACAATGAATGGGCAGGAGCTCAACTCTCTCCCCACCCCATCTTGGGCTCCCAACCCATGTTTTGCCCCAGGATCCCATGACCGTGTATCTGAGGAGGGGCTGAGCCCCTGGCAGCCATACCCTGGAGAACCCCTCCACACTGTGCTTATTTCCCTGCCCCCACCTCTCTTCTACCCCGTGTCTGTCACTTATTCACGCAGCTCAGATTCATAAAGTGCCCGGAGTGGGAGGCACCAGGGATGAGCAATGAACAAAATGAGCTTCCCTGCCACCTGCTACCTCATGGAACTAATGTTCTGAGAGGCGGGGAGGTGGGGAGTGGGTGTGAAACCTTCAGGATGAGAAAGAGCCAGGTGGACATCTGGAGGAAGAGATTTCCACACGGAGGCACAAGCATGTGCAAAGGTCCTCAGGCAGGACCAGGCCCGGCATGCTGGAGGTATAACAAGGAGGCCAGGGTGGCTGGATCGGAGGGAGCAGGGGGAGTGTGGGCGGAGGGGCAGACGAAGAGAGCAAAGGTCTCAGGTGTCCCAGTCCTGGGACAACAGCAGACCCTGGGAGGGTCCTTGCTTGAAGGGTAAGAGGTTGTGGAGCCCCACTGCTTTGCAATTTGCGGGATACTTTGTCCGCTATGTTCAGGGGTCATTCCTGGAATCCCGGTGGCGTGGGAGGCTGGCAGGAGGAAGGAAGAGAATCCACCCCTTTTCCCGGTGGGCAAGTCTTCTCCTTTCTGTGATGGGGGCTCACTGACCTTGAAGACTTCCCCGAGGAAGTGAAGTAGCCAGGGAGAAGGCACAGATGGGGGTATGGAGGCAGGAATGAGGTGGGGGGAGGCGGGCAGCGGCAGTGACCGGGTGGGCAGGTCAGGCAGGGCACAGAGCTGGACATGGAGCGGGATACTCTCAGAGAGGGGAGAGAGATGCCAGGACGGCAGGGGGCGAAAACCAAAGCAGCTGTTTTTTGAGGATGGTCCTGCCATCAGCCTGCTGTCACTCCCTTTCCAGGTGGAGGAGAAAGGACTCGGCCCCTCTCCCTGCAATGCATGTGGACAAGGGCCTGGTCACCTGGATCTGGTCGCCCTTCTCACCCCCACCACTGACCCAGGCATGCCCCCAAATCTTAGCAGCCTCAGACACTTTAATGAGAGATTCAGACCTTTGGACTCTGGAATGGAGATTGGTGGTCCTGCTGAGCCAGGACCCGCGGCCACCACTGTCCTCCCCACCCCATCCCTCTCCAAACTAGGGATGGGTGCGCCTAAGGGCAGCTCCCTTTGGCCCTGGCTCAGCTATGACAATGATCCTGGCAGGCGCCATGGAGCTACAGCAGGGGCCAGGGAGCCTAACTGAACTCTTAGGAGATGGCAGGGGACAAGGACAGTGACAGAAGGGGAGAGTAGGCAGGACAAGCTCTACAAACACCTGCCTCTGGATCTGTTTTTCCATCTGAGATGTTGATTAGGGTAGGCCTTAATGTACAGCTGTCACCTCCCTGCCCCAACTTCCTCCCATATGCCCCTCTGTTCCAGCCCCAGGGGCTTCATCTTGATCCCTTGAAGCTACTGCCCAGGGCCCAGCCTCAGGGCCTTTGCACAGCCTGTTCCCTTTGCCTAGAATGCTCTGTGCCCATGGCTTCCTCATCTCTTTTCTCAAGCATCACCTTCTTTTTTTTTTTTTTTTTTTAAGATTTTGTTTGTTTGACAGAGAGAGAAAGAGAGAGCCAGACAGCACAAGCCGGGGAACAGCAGAGGGAGCGGGAGAAGCAGACTCCCCACTGAGCAGGAAGCCCAATGCGGGGCTCCATCCCAGGACCCTGGGACCATGACCTGAGCCAAAGCAGACACTTAACCAACGGAGCCCCCCAGGCACCCCTCAAGCATCACCTTCTTAAAGAGACCATCCTGACCTTCCTGCTTAAAATCGCAGCCCTCACTGCCCAATTCCTGATCTCTTTCCCTGCCCTGTTTTTCTCTCCGCTATCCGGCATACTGAAATAAATTAATAAAATCTATATAGTACCGCCCCCAACCCTCACCCTGTCCAGGACCTCAGCTCCAGGCACACGTTTGTGCAGTGATAACAAGGAGGCAGCCTGCAGAGACGGGTGGGCTCACATTTGAACCCCAGACCTCTGCCTCCTCGTTTGTGCCCTTGGGTGATTCTGTGCCTCAGTTTACGCAGCAGCAAAATGTGGACAACAGAAGCACCTGGCCCTGGCCGCCCACCGCAGCTTCCTGGGGAGCCTAACCAGAGCCTGGAAGCAGTTGGCGGCAATTTAGACCCTGAGTCAGGACCCTCAGAACCTTCCCATATAGTCCTAGAATTTTCCACAAATATGTTGAGAATAAGGGGGGTGGGGGCAGAGTCTCTCTAAGGAAGTCCTATTTTTTCCCCTCTTCATAGATTTTGAATCTCTTGCTTTTGAATAAGAAGAAAATTTTTTCTATAGACCATGAACCCCGGGCGAATACCCTGACCCTTTAGGATGTGTGTTACCAATGCTGTTTTCCAGATGGTTCATTTCTAACACTGAAGTCCAGTTTCTCCTCCACTGGGAGTCGAGAGGTTCCTGGGGCCTACAGATGGCGGCGGTTCTCGGAGGGGGTGTCGGGTTGTACCCACGCACTGCTTCCTCTCGGGTAGTTCTCACTGGCAAAGAACTGATTTTGAATTTTGAAGCTTGTAGCTTTTCTTACGCCATGAAATTTACCTGACTCCACAGAAATATTGCAATGCATGGAACAGGAGGTGTTGATTAAATCTAAGAGCCTGTGGGACAAATCCAGGGAACAAGGTCTCTGACTTACATGCCTGAGTTGTTGGTCCCACATTCAGAGAAGTTGGCTGTTAGGGCTGAGGATTTTCAGAGTGCTTTCCCGGGGCAGGGGGGCAGCAGGTACAGTCAGAGCCGTGGCATTTGCATTGATGAAATGTCAAAGATGCTTGCAGTAACTTCTGGATTGAGACAGGAGCAAGTCAAAGGGCAGGAGCTGCTCACCTGTTTCAACCTTGGACAGTAATCATCTAGGACTGAGTGAACATAACCGATTGAATTCTGGAAATAGGTGAAGAGGTTGTGCCTTGGGACCCTGGGAAATCCCACCAGTACCTAAGTCGTTTGCACACAGTGTGGCTCAAACACTGCCTAGAGACCGGGCACGGAATATTTAGAAACCATTACTACGTGGACATTTGCAGCCCCTGGCTTTCACCTAGAGTAGCTCATTCTTGCCCAGGACACAGAGACTGGATGCCTCTCTTATTACCGAAATATTCTGGAAGCACCACCCTTTGTAAACTTTAGCGGCATCGTATTTGTAGCTGGCAAAGGCGTTCTTCCTTGCCTTACCTATGCTGATGTAACTTGGCTCTTCTAAGGAGGTCATATTGGAACTGAGGCCTGAGTTGGAGCTGACCGTGGATATAGCCAGGAATCGGACCCTGTTGACTGCCCTCCCAGAGCCCCCCTGTTCGTTGGGGAGATAGAGAGATACATCCCTGGGCACTTACAAGGCAAAATAAAGCAGACCGAATGGAGAACGCACCATGCAGCCTGGAAGTCCCGGAAGGCTTCCTGGAAGCAGCGACGGGCAGGCTGCTTACTTTGAAGGGTTGGAGGAATGGTGAATAGTGACTCAGGTCGAGGGGACATCCAGGGATTATATTAGAGTGATGTTTCTGAAATTTGACCAGATCCTGGGAATCTGGCCATGGACCCTGGCTGAGAACCACGGGTGGGGGTGTCTGCAGGAGGTCCCTGGGGGGCGGGGGGCGGAGGGGAAGGGAGAGGCTGTCCTTTGAGCTGTGTGCTGCTGAGGGCTGGGTGGGGACGAGCACTTGGCCTGCCTGCAAGCCCCAGCCGCCCTCCATCGGTGAGCAGCCCTGCATCTGTGTGCATCCCAGCCGAGAGGAGGGGCTGCCCTCAACGGTCATCTGAGAGGAAGTGCAGCTTTGGCCTCTAGTTACGCAAACACCTCTGGTCCTTAAAGGGCCACGGACAGCCTGGCATTCCTGGCATTCCGGCAAGGGACCCTTCTCTGCTCCACCCCATGGGGTTTGGGACCCTGGCCCGCACGCAGAGGATGACCAGCGCTCCCAGGCTCCCAGCACAGGCTCCGCACCCTTCCTGGCAGGCAGACAGTTTCACAGGAGGTGCTGTTGGCCTGAGACCACCCAGCAGGAGCAGATCTGCCCAGGTGTGTCGACTCTGAAGTTCACGGTTTGCTCCTGTGTGACGCGGAACCCAGTCAAGGGCATGGGCCCACGTTCAGAGGCATGACTGTGGGGGCAGGGAGGCAGCGCCTGGGGGTGTGGGGCTCCAAAGCCCTCGAGGCCCTGTCCTTCCCCATCATCACCCCTTTTTGCGCTCAGAAGGCACCTTCTCCACGTCCCATACCTGGAATTTGCCCCAAAGGGTTCTTCTTGGCTCCTCCCACCGCTGATTTGTATGTCCCCAAATTCCTGCCCAGGTGGGGAGTTCCCAGATCAGTTGCCCACCCCAATAT